>NC_091174.1:31778332-31890832 GCF_040958095.1 Procambarus clarkii
ATAAAATGCTATGCCCAAGATTACCATCCGAGTGCCGGCGGGGAAGTGGTTCATATAGCCTCGGCTATCACTTCCTTATGTCCGGTCGTGATGGTCAAGCGGATTAAGGCGTCCCTGTACATACCAGTTGTGGGAGTATGGGTTCGAGTCACTTCTGGGGTGTGAGTTTTCAGTTGTATATAGTCCTGGGGACCATTCAGGCTTGTTTGCATTTGTGTTCCTCACGTGTGCCCCAAAGAATGAGGTGATTTGATAAAATGCTATGCCCAAGATTACCATCCGAGTGCCGGCGGGGAAGTGGTTCATATAGCCTCGGCTATCACTTCCTTATGTCCGGTCGTGATGGTCAAGCGGATTAAGGCGTCCCTGTACATACCAGTTGTGGGAGTATGGGTTCGAGTCACTTCTGGGGTGTGAGTTTTCAGTTGTATATAGTCCTGGGGACCATTCAGGCTTGTTTGCATTTGTGTTCCTCACGTGTGCCCCAAAGAATGAGGTGATTTGATAAAATGCTATGCCCAAGATTACCATCCGAGTGCCGGCGGGGAAGTGGTTCATATAGCCTCGGCTATCACTTCCTTATGTCCGGTCGTGATGGTCAAGCGGATTAAGGCGTCCCTGTACATACCAGTTGTGGGAGTATGGGTTCGAGTCACTTCTGGGGTGTGAGTTTTCAGTTATATATATATATATATACATATATATTTATATATATATATATATATATATATATATATATATATATATATATATATATATATATATATATGACAATGTCAGACCACGGAGGAAAATGAAACAGGAATTTCCTTAAGAACTTTCGTATATTAAATACATCTTCAGAAGGAATGATTTTACAGATCGAGTGATGGGTATAAATATGCAGGAGAGAGTGGTGAAGTAAGGTGAGGTACAATACTTGGACGAGTTTTTTTTGTCCAAGTATTGTACCTCACCTTACTTCACCACTCTCTCCTGCCTATTTATACCCATCACTCGATCTGTAAAATCATTCCTTCTGAAGATGTATTTAATATACAAAAGTACTTAAGGAAATTCCTGTTTCATTTTCCTCCGTGGTCTGACATTGTCACATTCTTAATCACGTGTTTATTTTCGTGATATACACACACACACACACACACACACACACACACATATATATATATATATATATATATATATATATATATATATATATATATATATATATATATATATATATATATATATATATATATATATATATATATATATATATATATACAACTTTAGAACACTTTCCCACCAGGAGACTCGAACCCTAGCCAGCACAGAAGCCTTCCAGCAACTGGCATAACAGGTACGCCTTAACCCGCTCCACCACCTGCTCAGACCCTTAAAAGAGATGGTAATTTCGGAGTATTTAAATACACCAGAGAGGTTGAATTGACGGTTATTTGAGCAACAGGTGCAGAGGTGTTGAACCAGAGAGGGAATTGACGGTTATTTGAGCAACAAGTGCTCCAGTCAGGTACTGTGCATGAAGCAGTGAAGCCGTGCAGTGACGTATGTGACGTCTGTGGCAGTTTACCAGTTCGTGACAACGTAGTGGCTGACAGAGCCACTGGGTAGCTGAGGAAGGAGAGGACTATTTGGGGAATCCGGATGACTGTTGCTGAGACGTAGGCGGCAGCCGTTGATGGGAGAAGACGACGGCCAGGAGACCGACTCCAACCCTTCAAGAAGTCAAGAAGGAGGACGGACCTGCAGTGAAGAGGGCACGGAGACGACGCGCTAAACGGTGGGACGACGAGAGGTTCCGGTAGGACACGTCGACGTGTCGTGTGGGGGCGTTCCCGACACGAGGACCAGGAGCTACATCTCAACTCTCATCGGAGGATAGGTTGAAGTAGGTGTTTCTAGTTCCCTCCCCATTCCCCTTTAGTTAGCTATATTATTCGGCTATATTATCTAGCCTGAGGATTTTATATGTCGTGAGCAAGTCTCACCCGTGTCACAGTGAGGCACCAGTTTGCCGTGTAGTACTATCAAGAGTACTCGTAATACTTATGTTGATTATTGGTGTGTACAGGCACCAGGAACAAGTGATAAATATACTGTGTTGTGTATATCTTTCTAGAGATTTTGATGTGAACATATAGTAATAAATTATATATAATATTATGCCAGTATTTGGAGGTTAGACTACGTGCCCAGAGACTATTTATTTTCCATGTATTGATGTTTGATTGGTATACACTATATATGTCTTATGTTCATGCAGTGATTAATCAGTTGTGAGTACAGTGAATTATTGCGTTATCGCCCACGAGAGAAAGTACTGAAAACTCCAGTGTTAATACTTTATAATATGTCATTGAATGAAGGGCAGTGAAAGCCATTACAGTGAGGCATTGTAGCATTGATTGTAGAAAGGACTGTTTGAGCCTGAGTACAGTGTAACTAAGTGATACGTGCTATTGTGCCGATATCGAGAGTGCGAGTTTCTAGTAATATTGGAGAACTTAAAGAAACGGCGCACGTGAATCTGAAAACAAGCAGTAAGCTTATCGCGCGGGGGCCAGGCGATCAGCTGTTCTTGACACTTGATGAGGAGGGGAGGTGTTGCCACTTAGCGAGTGCATACTATTCGTGGGAACTACCGGCCGCTGCCAGGATCAGTTGATTTATTTATTTTTGTTTGGCCTTGTGACATCTTTCATACATTTTAAGTAAAATACAAAATTACCATTGTGTTTTTATCATCTCCTCCATTGATCTTGTGGCTATATTATACCGAAAGCATAGAGTGATAAAAGTACACACCTGCCTGAACTCCTGATCTATTGAGTGTGACCTTGCCAAGGCTACCACTAATTCCACCAGTCCACTGAGGTGTTACTGGCCACCTAAAACACCAGTTGGCGACCTTGTGGTTAACCGTAGAGCCCGATTGTTGGGGAGGGCACTTGACAGTCAAGTGAACGAGTCGTGTTCCCACTCTTTCTTAATCAGAGGCCGTTGAGATTGACTGGGAGACTCTCCTGGCGTGCAGTGGCGCCGTGAGGATCGAGTGAAGACCCGCAGGGCTACGGTGAGTGACCTTGAGCATAACTATTGCTCACCCCAGAGTAAGGATAGAGTAGAGTGATACCCCAACATTGGCGACCTTGCCAGGATACGATCGAAATAAAGGTTGCAGTGGTTGTACTTGGCAGTGGTGTTAGAGATCAGGTGCAGGTTATCACTCATAGCACAAGATGGAGGATGATAAAGTAGCAAGGTTTATTGACTCTAGAGATGAACAGGTGCTGGAAGAGTGCACCAAGGCACAGCTACAGGTAATAGCGGATCATTTCGGAATAAAGCTGAAATCTGCCAGAGTGGCGGAAAGAAGACTAGAAATAATGGCACAGCTCAGGGCTCGAGACGAAGCTTTGGGGGAAGAACGGCCCCAAACACCTGCCAGTGTGGGTGAACACCTGAGCATTGGTGGAAGCAGCAGGGGATCCAGCGGCAGCAGGCACAGCATTAAGCTGGAAATAATGAAGCTGCAGCTGGAAGCACAGCAGCGCAGAGAAGAGCGAGAAGCGCAGCTGAGGAGAGAAGAGGCACAGCAGCGTAGAGAAGAGCGAGAAGCACAGCAGCGCAAAGAAGAGCGAGAAGCAGAAGCACAGATGAAGCGTGAGGAGCGAGAAGCACAGATGAAGCGTGATGAACGAGAAGCACAGCTACGCAGGGAAGAACAAGAGCGAGAAGCACAGTTGAAGCGTGAGGAGCGAGAAGCACAGCTACGCAGGGAAGAACAAGAGCGAGAAGCACAGCAGCGCAGCGAAGAGCGAGAAGTTGGGCTGAGACAACTGGAAATAGAAGCCAACAAGGAGGTAGAGCTGAAGCGAGCTGAACTAGGACTAGGTGCACCTGCTCCGCCGCCACAGGAAGACCGACGAGTGAGGGAACGAGACCTGCCGGTCTTTGTGCCTAGTGAAGCCGAAAGTTTCTTCGATCACTTTGAGAGAGTTGCTGCTATGAAGAGGTGGCCGAGGGCGGAGTTGGTCCAAGGGAGGCTCACAGGTGAAGCTCGCGAAGCCTTCACTATGCTCGACTTCCAAGAATGCACTAACTACGATGCGGTAAAACGAGCTGTGCTCCATTCCTTCAAGCTCACGCCGGAGTGTTACCGGAAGAGGTTTAGAGAATGTACCCGGTCACCAGGAAAATCGTATGCGGAGACGGCGAGGGACATGGAAAGGAAGTTCCTTAAGTGGCTAGACTCTGAAGGAGCGAGGTCGGTCGAAGAGGTCAAGGAACTAATGGTCATGGAAAAGTTTATGTCCGTGCTCTTTCCTGAGATCAGGATGAGGGTAAAGGAGGCGGACATAAAGGACCTGAGGGCCGCAGCCGACCGAGCCGACATGTTAGAAGAAGCCCTACGCCCACGCCGAGAGGGACAGCACCGACCACCCGCATACGTCGGAAACGATAGGAGTTATAGAAGGACGGATGGATGGAGGACAGGAGCGAGTTCTCCCAAGTCCCACCTCTCAAGTTGGAACACCCGAGGATCAAAAGGTGCTGTAGAGCCGATAGAGGAGAACCAAGCTGAGAGCTCGGGAGTTGTTACTGCAACGAAGGAAACAACAAGTGGTGCGGGAAAGACACAGGGTGCGACGGCCTCTGGAGGCAGTGCTAAGGCGAGCGGTGGCGGATGATCTCCGCCGAGGGTCCGCTGCTACAACTGCGGAATAATCGGACACGTCGTGCGGGATTGCCGACGCTCTAAGCAGCGGGGACACGTTGCTTTAGTGATGTTCGAGGACCAGAGGGCCGAGAGAGTGCGGGATGAACCCGTGCTGAATGGGGAGAAGAAAGTTCACCCATTCGTGTGTCAAGGAACCGTAAGGATGGGGGTCGCAGACCCCATCCCAGTGAAGATGCTAAGAGACACCGGGGCTGATTTTACCCTGGTAAGTGAAACCCTGTTCCCCGAGGGTTACGAGAGTACCAGTGTGGGGGTGGCAAGTGCGACCACTGTGGGAGGCCCGGTGAGTGTGCCCCTACACCAGGTAACTTTAAATTCCGATTATGGCTGCCAGACCCTAGTGGTGGGAGTCTGTACATCAATGCCCAAGATGGAGGCACAGGTCATCTTGGGGAATGACGCATGTGGAGGATACGTCCTCCCGCATCTCGTGAAGGGTGAAGAGTGCCTAGAACAATACAAGGAGACAGGCGAAGAGTTGAACGCCTGTGGGGACGAGAAGGGAATCGCACTGGTGGCGATCCCAGTTTGTGCTGTGATACCGAGACAACGCGAAGAACAAGGAGGTTGTGGATCTGATGGGGCTGAGGAGACGACAGACAGCCTGGGAACAGATCACCTCTGCGTAGGACCCAGAGAACGAGCGGAGGGCGAAGGTAGCCCGAATGGTGAGTTGCAGGTGACCCTCACCAGTTCTCCAGGGGTAGACCGCACTCGTCTCGGAGAGTTGCAGCAGGAGGAGTTCCCCGAATTGGTTAGTGAGGCCGAAGGAGGACGTGTGGGTCCTGAGAAGGCTTACTTTCCATTTATCTATGTTATATATGCCATGCTATCCATGCTGAGGGAACGATGGACACCAGGAGCAACCGTGGGAACGGTGATTGAATATGTCCAGAAGTTCAGAGAACGTCTCACCCTAACGAAGGAACTGGCTGGGAAACACCTGAAAGAGGCGCAACGTAAGATGTCGGAGTGGTACGACGGGAGAGCTGCGCAGAGGGATTTCCAGGTCGGATCCCAAGTGATGATTTTGCTTCCAGGTAAAGGTAGGGTGACCAAGACGCAGTTCGAGAGACCATACCGAGTGCTGCGACGGTTGGGTCCAGTGTCGTACGAGATTGGGAAGCCGGATGGACCCCGAAAGAAACAGGTGTGTCACGCAGACCGCCTGAGACCTTTCTTCACTGTGGAAGGAGGAGCCGCCAGGCAGGAAGGAACGATGATCCGAGAAACCCAGCGGAAGACGGTTCTATGTGTACAGGGGGACCGAAAACTCCCGGAGGAGGAAAGAAAGAGGTCCAGGGCGGACAGCACCCGTCTCACCAACACTGAGAGACTGACAAAGATCAAGATCGAGCACATCAAGGAGAAGGACGACATAGTAGCGGACGCCCTATATATATATATATATATATATATATATATATATATATATATATATATATATATATATATATATATATATATATATATATATATATATATAGAATATAGAATATAGATATATAGAATCAGTAGGGAGAGCTGATATGACTCTTAAAGCAGGCAAACCAAAGAAATAGGAGAGGGCACCGTAAATATATATATATATATATATATATATATATATATATATATATATATATATATATATATATATATATATATATATATATATATATATATTCTATATATCTATATCCTCTATATATATATATATATATATATATATATATATATATATATATATATATATATATATATATATATACCGCCTGAGACCTTATATATATATATATATATATATATATATATATATATATATATATATATATATATGTATATATATATATATATATATATATATATATATATATATATATATATATATATATATATATATATATATGAATGAAAACTCACACCCCAGAAGAGACTCGAACCCATACTCCCAGGAGCAACGCAACTGGTAACTACAGGGCGCCTTAATCCACTTGACCATCACGGCCGTCAAAAGGAAGTGATAGCCGAGGCTATTTGAGCCACTTCCCCGACGGCAACTCAGATGGTAATCTTGGGCATAGCATTTCACCAAATCACCTCATTCTTTGGGGCACACGTGAGGAACACAAATGCGAACAAGCCTGAATGGTCCCCAGGACTATATGCGAATGAAAACTCACACCCCAGAAGTGACTCGAACCCATACTCCCAGGAGCAACGCAACTGGTAACTACAGGGCGCCTTAATCCACTTGACCATCACGGCCGTCAAAAGGAAGTGATAGCCGAGGCTATTTGAGCCACTTCCGAGTTGCCGTCGGGGATATATATATATATATATGGTGCCAGTATACACCAATATATACTAGTATATTTTGGTAGCAGTCTTTCCTGTAGACATATATTATTAAATATGACCGAAAAAGTAAGATTAATAATTCTAACACGAATTTTCTCAATCTTTCGTACATTTCTTTTCACTGTTGGAGGTAAATCAAAAATCAATTCTCCAAAATTCATTTTTATTTCTAGTCTGACGCGACACGAGCGCGTTTCGTAAAACTTATTACATTTTCAAAGACTTTAGTTTACAAATACACAACTGAATAGAAATGATTGATTGATAAAGATTAAGCCATGCAAGAGGTGGCACGGGCATGAATAGCCCGTAAGTGGTACATTTTTTTTTTCTCAGTATTCTGAGGTTGCATTTAACCATCAAGCTGTTATCGCGGGGGAGGATACTGCTTCACAGTCTTTATGAGGGTGTCCAGCTGCTGGACACCTTTGTTGACCAGGAGAGTGGCTGTGTTGATGGCTTCAGGGTGGCCACTGCATGATTCAGGAACTCTTAAAGCTCTTCTAAGGTCATTGGTTGCTTCACATTCCAGAAGATAGTGAAGTAATGGCTTTTCTGTGACAGTTTGGCAGAAGATGCACTCTCTCTGTCGGGGTTCACCAATCTCCCAGTTGCATCTGTAACCTAGACATAGTCTATATAACCTAACTGCTATTTCCCTGTGGATTCCTTTTGGGATATTTAACCTTTCTAATTTGGTTGCCTGAAGATACCATGTTGCAGATGGCGAACCTTCAGCTATTCTCTGGTGCAGGTAGGCTTTGTTGAGATGCGAGAGTTTTTTGGTGATGATGTTTTTTATGTTCTCTAGGCTGGGTTGAATTGTTTTATGTATCACTGGATGACGAGTTGCCAATTTAGCAATTTCATCGGCTTTTTCATTTAATGGGATTCCAATATGGGATGGGATCCAGTTTAAAGTTATGTTGAGCCCTTTGCCTTTAGCGACTGCTCCAAGATACAAAATGGTGGTAATTATTTCCACATTATCTTTCCACTGTTTTTGTCCTAGTATTTGAAGTGCAGCTTTTGAGTCTGTGTGTATGATTGTATTTTGAGTGTTTTGTGCAATCACCTATGCGAATGCCTGTTGTATGGCAAACAGCTCAGTTTGGGTTGATGATACTAGTCCTCCCAGTCTCCAATATGCCTGAACGCTGGTCGTGAAAAGAGCAGAGCAGGCACTCTCATTTTCTGTGTCCACCGATCCGTCTGTGAAGATGTGGGTGGCTCCTGCTACTGCTATGCTATACATTTGCTCTTCTGTTATGCGCCTTAGGATTGTCGGATCATAGGCAGCCTTTTTCATTGGGAGACTTTCTATTACTATTTTGAAAGTAGGCTCTTCCCATGGCGCGGAAGGAGTGTAATTTGGGTGTGGATGATCACCCTCTCTATCAAGAATCATGTTTTTTAAATGTAGTCTGTTTAGGACTTTTCCTGCTCTTGCAACCCAAGAGTTTCCATTGTTTTGGCCTAGTCCAACCACCAAAGCCTGCCGTACTGGGATTGGATCAGAAGAAATAATTATCTTACTGATAATTGTAGCTGTCCTTTGTGATATTCTTTCTTGTAGAGAGGGCAAACCCGTCTCCAGTCTAAGAGTTTCAAGCCTGGTCCACATGGGGACCAGGCTTGCATCACCTCATTTTGTCCGGTCGTGATGGTCAAGTGGATTAAGGTGTCTTGTACATACCAGTTGCGTGGCTCCTGGGAGTATGGGTTCGAGTCACTTCTGGGGTGTGAGTTTTCAGTTGCATATTGTCCTGGGGACCATTCAGGCTTTTTCGCATTTGTGTTCCTCACGTGTGCCCCAAAGAATGAGGTGATTTGGTAAAATGCTATGCCCAAGATTATTATCCGAGTGCCGGCGGTGGGGTGGTTCAAATAGCCTCGGCTATCACCTCATTTTGTCCGGTCGTGATGGTCAAGTGGATTAAGGCGTCTTGTACATACCAGTTGCGTGGCTCCTGGGAGTATGGGTTCGAGTCACTTCTGGGGTGTGAGTTTTCAGTTGCATATTGTCCTGGGGACCATTCAGGCTTGTTCGCATTTGTGTTCCTCACGTGTGCCCCAAAGAATGAGGTGATTTGGTAAAATGCTATGCCCAAGATTACTATCCGAGTGCCGGCGGTAGGGTGGTTCAAATAGCCTCGGCTATCACCTCATTTTGTCCGTTCGTGATGGTCAAGTGGATTAAGGCGTCTTGTACATACCAGTTGCGTGGCTCCTGGGAGTATGGGTTCGAGTCACTTCTGGGATGTGAGTTTTCAGTTGCATATTGTCCTGGGGACCATTCAGGCTTGTTCGCATTTGTGTTCCTCACGTGTGCCCCAAAGAATGAGGTGATTTGGTAAAATGCTATGCCCAAGATTACTATCCGAGTGCCGGCGGTGGGGTGGTTCAAATAGCCTCGGCTATCACCTCATTTTGTCCGGTCGTGATGGTCAAGTGGATTAAGGCATCTTGTACATACCAGTTGCGTGGCTCCTGGGAGTATGGGTTCGAGTCACTTCTGGGGTGTGAGTTTTCAGTTGCCTATTGTCCTGGGGACCATTCAGGCTTGTTCGCATTTGTGTTCCTCACGTGTGCCCCAAAGAATGAGGTGATTTGGTAAAATGCTATGCCCAAGATTACTATCCGAGTGCCGGCGGTGGGGGTGGTTCAAATAGCCTCGGCTATCACCTCATTTTGTCCGGTCGTGATGGTCAAGTGGATTAAGGCGTCTTGTACATACCAGTTGCGTGGCTCCTGGGAGTATGGGTTCGAATCACTTCTGGGGTGTGAGTTTTCAGTTGCATATTGTCCTGGGGACCATTCAGGCTTGTTCGCATTTGTGTTCCTCACGTGTGCCCCAAAGAATGAGGTGATTTGGTAAAATGCTATGCCCAAGATTACTATCCGAGTGCCGGCGGTGGGGTGGTTCAAATAGCCTCGGCTATCACCTCATTTTGTCCGGTCGTGATGGTCAAGTGGATTAAGGCGTCTTGTACATACCAGTTGCGTGGCTCCTGGGAGTATGGGTTCGAGTCACTTCTGGGGTGTGAGTTTTCAGTTGCATATTGTCCTGGGGACCATTCAGGCTTGTTCGCATTTGTGTTCCTCATGTGTGCCCCAAAGAATGAGGTGATTTGGTAAAATGCTATGCCCAAGATTACTATCCGAGTGCCGGCGGTGGGGTGGTTCAAATAGCCTCGGCTATCACCTCATTTTGTCCGGTCGTGATGGTCAAGTGGATTAAGGCGTCTTGTACATACCAGTTGCGTGGCTCCTGGGAGTATGGGTTCGAGTCACTTCTGGGGTGTGAGTTTTCAGTTGCATATTGTCCTGGGGACCATTCAGGCTTGTTCGCATTTGTGTTCCTCACGTGTGCCCCAAAGAATGAGGTGATTTGGTAAAATGCTATGCCCAAGATTTCTATCCGAGTGCCGGCGGTGGGGTGGTTCAAATAGCCTCAGCTATCACCTCATTTTGTCCGGTCGTGATGGTCAAGTGGATTAAGGCGTCTTGTACATACCAGTTGCGTGGCTCCTGGGAGTATGGGTTCGAGTCACTTCTGGGGTGTGAGTTTTCAGTTGCATATTGTCCTGGGGACCATTCAGGCTTGTTCGCATTTGTGTTCCTCACGTGTGCCCCAAAGAATGAGGTGATTTGGTAAAATGCTATGCCCAAGATTACTATCCGAGTGCCGGCGGTGGGGTGGTTCAAATAGCCTCGGCTATCACCTCATTTTGTCCGGTCGTGATGGTCAAGTGGATTAAGGCGTCTTGTACATACCAGTTGCGTGGCTCCTGGGAGTATGGGTTCGAGTCACTTCTGGGATGTGAGTTTTCAGTTGCATATTGTCCTGGGGACCATTCAGGCTTGTTCGCATTTGTGTTCCTCACGTGTGCCCCAAAGAATGAGGTGATTTGGTAAAATGCTATGCCCAAGATTACTATCCGAGTGCCGGCGGTGGGGTGGTTCAAATAGCCTCGGCTATCACCTCATTTTGTCCGGTCGTGATGGTCAAGTGGATTAAGGCGTCTTGTACATACCAGTTGCGTGGCTCCTGGGAGTATGGGTTCGAGTCACTTCTGGGGTGTGAGTTTTCAGTTGCATATTGTCCTGGGGACCATTCAGGCTTGTTCGCATTTGTGTTCCTCACGTGTGCCCCAAAGAATGAGGTGATTTGGTAAAATGCTATGCCCAAGATTACTATCCGAGTGCCGGCGGTGGGGTGGTTCAAATAGCCTCGGCTATCACCTCATTTTGTCCGGTCGTGATGGTCAAGTGGATTAAGGCGTCTTGTACATACCAGTTGCGTGGCTCCTGGGAGTATGGGTTCGAATCACTTCTGGGGTGTGAGTTTTCAGTTGCATATTGTCCTGGGGACCATTCAGGCTTGTTCGCATTTGTGTTCCTCACGTGTGCCCCAAAGAATGAGGTGATTTGGTAAAATGCTATGCCCAAGATTACTATCCGAGTGCCGGCGGTGGGGTGGTTCAAATAGCCTCGGCTATCACCTCATTTTGTCCGGTCGTGATGGTCAAGTGGATTAAGGCATCTTGTACATACCAGTTGCGTGGCTCCTGGGAGTATGGGTTCGAGTCACTTCTGGGGTGTGAGTTTTCAGTTGCATATTGTCCTGGGGACCATTCAGGCTTGTTCGCATTTGTGTTCCTCACGTGTGCCCCAAAGAATGAGGTGATTTGGTAAAATGCTATGCCCAAGATTACTATCCGAGTGCCGGCGGTGGGGTGGTTCAAATAGCCTCGGCTATCACCTCATTTTGTCCGGTCGTGATGGTCAAGTGGATTAAGGCGTCTTGTACATACCAGTTGCGTGGCTCCTGGGAGTATGGGTTCGAATCACTTCTGGGGTGTGAGTTTTCAGTTGCATATTGTCCTGGGGACCATTCAGGCTTGTTCGCATTTGTGTTCCTCACGTGTGCCCCAAAGAATGAGGTGATTTGGTAAAATGCTATGCCCAAGATTACTATCCGAGTGCCGGCGGTGGGGTGGTTCAAATAGCCTCGGCTATCACCTCATTTTGTCCGGTCGTGATGGTCAAGTGGATTAAGGCATCTTGTACATACCAGTTGCGTGGCTCCTGGGAGTATGGGTTCGAGTCACTTCTGGGGTGTGAGTTTTCAGTTGCATATTGTCCTGGGGACCATTCAGGCTTGTTTGCATTTGTGTTCCTCACGTGTGCCCCAAAGAATGAGGTGATTTGATAAAATGCTATGCCCAAGATTACCATCCGAGTGCCGGCGGGGAAGTGGTTCATATAGCCTCGGCTATCACTTCCTTATGTCCGGTCGTGATGGTCAAGCGGATTAAGGCGTCCCTGTACATACCAGTTGTGGGAGTATGGGTTCGAGTCACTTCTGGGGTGTGAGTTTTCAGTTGTATATAGTCCTGGGGACCATTCAGGCTTGTTTGCATTTGTGTTCCTCACGTGTGCCCCAAAGAATGAGGTGATTTGATAAAATGCTATGCCCAAGATTACCATCCGAGTGCCGGCGGGGAAGTGGTTCATATAGCCTCGGCTATCACTTCCTTATGTCCGGTCGTGATGGTCAAGCGGATTAAGGCGTCCCTGTACATACCAGTTGTGGGAGTATGGGTTCGAGTCACTTCTGGGGTGTGAGTTTTCAGTTATATATATATATATATATATATATATATATATATACGGTGCCCTCTCCTATTTCTTTGGTTTGCCTGCTTTAAGAGTCATATCAGCTCTCCCTACTGATTCTCTGAGGTTCAGGGAGTCTATTGATATATGTAGCGACCAGACCGGCCGCCAGTTAAGGGACAGAGTTGCATTATAAGTTGTAAGTAAGGGGAAATTGGCGCCCTGATATAAAATGAAAGAGTATCCTTTCGCGGCCGATCGCGGATTGGCCCCCGGGCGGCGCCAACGTCAGAGTTGACCTGACAGTGGAAGCAAGAGAACGCACCTCGGTCAGCTCTCAAGGATTTGAGGCTCTACAAGCCTTTCTCAGTGGATTAGAGCTAGCAATCGCAGCCCATCTTACATGTTGGAGACCCTGCGCTTCTGGGAAGCAAAAAAGGAACCAAGTTTATTGAGCAAAAGAGTGTCAAACTTGGAAAATATTCGGCGGCGACGCTGGAAGTTGAGGGCCTGGGAGGTGTGGCGGGCAGGCCTAGCTGTGACCGGGTCACATCCACTGAGGGTTTTGGAGGGACGACACCGTTCCTAGGACAAGGAGCAACGCCTTGTGGAAGGGGCGAGTGTGGGAAAATAGTGTCAGTGTCCATCGATAAACCAGGATTGGGGTAGCTGAATCTCAGAGATTGGAACGGCGAAGGCTCCACGACACCTGAGGACCTGTGGAATGTTCCTCGATCGTCAAGGATCGACTCAGGAAGCGTGGGAACCTCACACCATCGAGGGACAGGCGTCGTGAGCCAGGAATGTAAGGTAGATCATTTTCCCTCCCATTACCCCTTGTGTGAGTAGGCTAGTTAGGCCACAATATTTACTTATGTATGTGGCAATAGGACATTAATACTTTAGTAGTAGAATAGGTTGCCAGGACTGTCAGAGAGGACTGTGTATGGACAGCAGGACAGTGAAGAAGAGGTGCCGACGTGGTGAAGAGACCCTCCTGTGAGAGAGTCTGGGACTCCTGTCTTTCTGCCCAGTTGAAGGAGTGTTGGAGGTCGTGGAAGAAGAGGCTTACGATCTCCAGATTTATTATCCTTATTTTCATATTCATGTATTACTTGTGATTGTATGTGTGATCATGTAATTTTTCTCAGTAAATTCACACATTTTATCAATGTGTTTAAGTGTGCCTCCATTATAATATTTCTCTATGAGTATACACGAAGGTTATCATAGTACCACCTAGGGAACACCACGTTCTCTGTAGAAGTTCTTATTGCCTGGAGAGTGGTAAAAACAGCACAGACTTATATAAAAGTGTACCGATTAGTATCAGTGCCTGAATGGTGGCAACAAGTAACGTAGTGGCTAGAGAGAGGTAAAGCCGCACAGACCTTCCTGGGAGAGTACCCTGGGCCGACAGTCTAATAGCAGTTTGTTGCCAGAAGTAGCAACCTTCTGGCAACAAACAATATATAATACACTGAACTGCATCGCTGGAGTACAGATATAATAACCCAGCTGGCGACCTTGTTAAGAAGATAGAGAAGACAGGCGGGAAAGGAGTTCCTGCAACCTTTTTGTTTGGCAGGCAGGCAAGACTCAGGGAGGTTATTGTTATAAGGTAAGCCTGAGTCTTCCTTCACTCCTCCACGGGTCTAGGCCGGAACTGTTAACAGCAGTTTCCCCCTGTTTGACTGAAGGGCTTCCAGGGTGAATCAGTGGCACCCCCCTTTTGTGATGGAAGCAAAGACCTGCGGAGGTGGGCACTGTTGGTCCTATCCTGTGTGACCAAGGAGACTCCGGTGAATCCCGTGAGTCAGAGGGTATACGTCTTTTGAGCCCCTAGCAGCTGAGTGCTAGCAGAGCCCCAGCCCACCCCCCGGCGACATTGCCAAAAATACATATTCAGCATATATATATATGCTATATATATATGCTGAATGTCTGAATGTAGCATATATATATATATATGCATATATATATATGCTATATATATATGCTGAATGGTGGCAACCATTCAGCCAAATTTTCAAGGTGAAGAAAAAAATGTATTACTACAGAATGTATTACACTTATTTATACAATTTGCACAACGTTTCGAATCTCCACGGTTCATTCTCAAGTGAAAAGAAATTGATTGATAAAGATTAAGCCACCCAAGAGGTGGCACGGGCATGAATAGCCCGTATGTGGTACAATTTTTTTTTCACAGTATTCTGAGCTTGCATTTAACCATCAAGCTGTTATCGCGGGAGAGGATACTGCCTTTATGAGGGTGTCCAGCTGCTGAACACCTTTGTTGACCAGGAGAGTGGCTGTGTTGATGGCTTCAGGGTGGCCACTGCATGATTCAGGAACTCTTAAAGCTCTTCTAAGGTCATTGGTTGCTTCACATTCCAGAAGATAGTGAAGTAATAGCTTTTCGGTGACAGTTTGGCAGAAGATGCACTCTCTCTGTCGGGGTTCACCAATCTCCCAGTTGCATCTGTAACCTAGACATAGTCTATATAACCTAACTGCTATTTCCCTGTGGATTCCTTTTGGGATATTTAACCTTTCTAATTTGGTTGCCTGAAGATACCATGTTGCAGATGGCGAACCTTCAGCTATTCTCTGGTGTAGGTCGGCTTTGTTGAGATGTGAGAGTTTTTTGGTGATGATGTTTTTTATGTTCTCTAGGCTGGGTTGAATTGCTTTATGTATCACTGGATGACGAGTTGCCAATTTAGCAATTTCATCAGCTTTTTCATTTAATGGGATTCCAATATGGGATGGGATCCAGTTTAAAGTTATGTTGAGGCCTTTGCCTTTAGCGACTGCTCCAAGATACAAAATGGTGGTAATTATTTCCACATTATCTTTCCACTGTTTTTGTTCTAGTATTTGAAGTGCAGCTTTTGAGTCTGTGTATGATTGCATTTTGAGTGTTTTGTGCAATCACATATGCGAATGCCTGTTGTATGGCAAACAGCTCAGTTTGGGTTGATGATACTAGTCCTCCCAGTCTCCAATATGCCTGTACGCTGGTCGTGCAAAGAGCAGCGCCAGCACTCTCATATTCTGTGTCCACCGATCCGTCTGTGAAGATGTGGGTGGCTCCTGCTACTGCTATGCTATACATTTGCTCTTCTATTATGCGCCTTAGGATTGTCGGATCATTGGCAGCCTTTTTCATTGGGAGACTTTCTATTACTATTTTGAAAGTAGGCTCTTCCCACGGCGCGGAAGGAGTGTAATTTGGGTGTGGATGATCACCCTCTCTATCAAGAATCATGTTTTTTAAATGTAGTCTGTTTAGGACTTTTCCTGCTCTTGCAACCCAAGAGTTTCCATTGTTTTGGCCTAGTCCAACCACCAAGGCCTGCCGTACTGGGATTGGATCAGAAGAAATAATTATCTTACTGATAATTGTAGCTGTCCTTTGTGATATTCTTTCTTGTAGAGAGGGCAAACTCGTCTCCAGTCTAAGGGTTTCAAGCCTGGTCCACATGGGGGCTCCCAGTGCAGCTCTCATAGCATTGTTTTGGGCAACTTCAAGCTTTTTCCACTCTTGGTGTGATAGATTTGTGAGTGCAGGTGCGGCATAATCGATCACTGATCTGACTGCCTGTACATAGTATGTGCGAAGGACTTGCAGATTGGCTCCTCCAGAAAGGGAGGTTAGCGACCTGAAAATTGCCGTCCGGGCCGCAGTTCGCTCTCTCAAGTAAGTGACCTCAGCATTAAAATTCCAGGATGTGGAATTGAATGTGTGTGTCCAGGATGATTCCTAGATACTGATATGTGTCGACCCATTCTATTGGATGACCCTGTACTGTGAGTTGGATGTTGAGCTTCGCTATTTTTATGGGCATGGCCTTTGACTTTGAGGGGTTGAGTTTGATCCCAATCTGTTTTGCCTCTTTACTGATGCAGTCTAAGCATTTGGGTGCAAGGCGCGCCGCATCCCTTCCTTTTATGATGATGACAAAGTCGTCCGCGTAGTTTAGCAGCCTGCAGTGAGCTTCAACCTCATTATTCTTTCCATTAAACAGTTGAAGAGAAGAGGGCTGAGAATACCTCCTTGCGGTGTACCATTTTCATGTCTTTTGTACTCAGAGACTGTGCCATGAAGTTTTACTCTTGCTTCTCTGTTTATGAGACAGTTTTTGGTCCAGGAGAGCAGGTTGCCTATGACCTCTTTGTCAATGAGGCAGCAGAGAATAGACGGGGCGCTAGCCAGTTCAAAGGCTTTTTCGAGGTCCAGGAATATCAGCATTCCTGGTCTGTCATTCAAGTGGGCTAACAGAGTTGTAATACATTCCACTGTGCCAACCCCTCTTCTATAGGCATACATATCATGGTGCAGTTTAGGCAATTTCCACTCCAGTCTGTTGAGTGCCATTCTGTCAGCCGTCTTGGTTGCACAGCTTTGGAGAGAGATGGGCCTGGGATTAGCTGGATCTTTGGGTTTTGGGATCGGCACTATGTCTGCTCTATTCCAAGCAGAAGGTCTAGTTTGAGAAGTCCAGGCTAAATTAATTAACCTTATGTATGCAGCGTCTCCCTCTGGGCCGAGGTTTCTAATCATTTTATAGGTTATTTTGTCGGCTCGAGGGGATGTATCCTTGGAGTTTTTTTTAGCCCGATTGAGCTCATCCAGTGTGAAGGGGGCATTAGTGTCCACCACAGAGACTCGGAAGACAATTGAGCACAAGCTCAACAAATTCGAAGATGTAATATCCACACCGTCAAGACAGCAGGGCAGGAGACACACCCATAAAAAACAAATCCAGCCATAAAAAACGAGTCCAGCTCGTCGGAAAGCGACATTGATGAGTCAATTTCAGGTCCACTAAGAACCTATACACCAATTGCAACTTCCATGGCGTGTTCATCAGACTCCATGGATACCACGGAATTATCAGCAAATTCCAAGAACCTAGAGTGTTCTAAAGATCCTGCAATGGAATGCGCACTAAATTGCAACACTTGCAATGCATAGCAGCAACCAAGGGCATAGACATCCTGATACTACTGGAGAGCTTGCTTCGAGCCGGATTAGAACCTAAAATCTCAGGCTATCGAGGCTTCTTCCTTCCATGGATCAATGTGCAATCTATGTAAGATGTGACCTGATCTCCAAATCCATAACCAGCCCACCCAATTGTGGAGCAGGGACAGAGGTAATGGGAGTCACCATTGAGTTAAGACACGACAAACTTGAAGTGTTCAATGTGTACACGTCTCCACAAGCCGAAATGGATCTCTCTGTGTTATTTGGACACGCGACAACAACAAACACAATCATTTGTGGAGATTTTAATGCCCATCATCGATTGGCACTGGGCTCGAACACAACAAATGAAGCCGGCATTCACATTACACATCTACTGGACCAGCTTCCAGAAATACAAATCCTAAACAAGAATGAACCTACCCACATCCAAGGAGGCAGATTAGACCTAACCTTCGTTTCAGCCTCCCTAAGAGATGCAGCAACATGGTCAGTTGAGCCCACACTCACAAGCGACCACTATGGGGTCCAAATTGATCTTCAGTTAGACCTACCCATCCCACCTCGCCTCCATCTGAAGCCTGGAACTTTGCTTTAGCAATTTGGGACCTATTTCAAAACCTCATTTCAGAGTGGCAAAGAAACTATGATCTTCCCGAAGACATTAATCAGGCAGAACAAGAATTTGTCAAGCGATTCAAAGTGCAGCCAACCACTCAATCCCACTGAAAAAACAGTCCACCGGACACCATAAAGATCATTGGTACTATTGCGAACGTGTCAAAGAACTCAACCATAGACTCAATAGAACAAGAAAGCTATACAAAAAGCAGCCAAGTGACCGCAACAGGATCTTACTTTGTGAGGTCAAGGAACATGTACATCGAGAGACCAGACAAATAAAAGAACAAAAGTGGCTGGAATGGTGTTCACACCTGAATGAACACACCTCATTCGGAGAGATGTGGCAGCAAATTCACCGGGCCAAAGGGAATAAAACACCTAAAGCTCCACACCCCAAGGATCCTCAACAGGAAGCCGAAGTACTGGCAACCAGGTTTGCAGAGAGAGCAGCCAGCAATCAACTTCCACCAGATGTATTAGCAGTACAGACCGGACTAGAGGAAGAAAGAATCCTTACAGCATGTGAAGAAGTCTCTGACACTAAAAGAAATTGATTGATTGATAAAGATTAAGCCACCCAAAAGGTAGCACGGGCATGAATAGCCCGTAAGTGGTGGCCTTTTTGAGCCATTACCAGTATCAATAGATGATACTGGAGATCTGTGGAGGTGCGACTGCACCCTGCGTGACGGGAGATGCCTCCCGTGTAAAAGAAATTACAGAATTCGTTAATTTATACGAGTACAGGGTCAGGTGATAAAGGTAAAGACAAGGGGGACGAAGCACATAAGAATAAAGGTAACTGCAGAAAGCTTATTGGCCCATATGAGGCAGCTCCTATCTACATACAAAGATTAATCAGATGTAATTGTAATTAAGGAAATGCGAACAAACCCATTATTTGTATTAGTGCATCATCAGGTAATGATGTTGGACGAGTTAGGAGTGAGGAACTAATACAGAGATTCAGGACAGCCATTGAATTAGTTAGGAGCAAGGGAGGAATCCCGATCATATGTGGCAATCTTCCAAGAAAGGGAGTGGGAAATGAATGGATGTCAAGGGCACTTGGTGTCAATTGCCGGCTGGAAAGATATTGCAAATCAAATGCAATATCTTTCATAGACAACTGGGAACACTTCTATGGAAGAAATGAAATGTATGCTCGTGATGGGGTGCATCTATCGAGAGCTGGGGTTGTTGCTGTTGCGAACTCGTTGAAAGAATTTGGGAATTGGTATGGGAAAAGTACGGGAATTGATTTGGAGGAAGGAGATAATAAAAGTATGTGTTTGTGGGAGAAAGGAATTGGCAAAATGATCAGGGAAAAAGAAGGGCCTCAAAATAACAATTCACTTAGGGTATATTACACTAACAGTAGAAGTCTAAGAAATAAAATTAACGAATTAAATGCTCTTGTCTGCACAGAAAAAATAGATATTATTGCACTTACCGAAACGTGGATGAATGTAGAAAATAGAGAACTATTAGCTGAATATCAAATAAATGGATTTAAACTATTTCACACAGATAGATATATTAGACGAGGAGGGGGAGTAGCCATATATGTTAGGGACAATTTGAAATGTAGTCTCAAAGAGGGAATCAAAACTGAGCCACACACAGAAACTATTTGGATAGAATTATACGAAAAAGCAAATAATATTATAATAGGAGTTATATATAGGCCACCAAATTTAGACAGAATGGAAGCAAAGCATCTATGGGATGAAATATCTAGGGCATTTAGATCTAACAGTATTTACGTCATGGATGACTTTAATTTTAGTGGAATAAACTGATTGAACAAAACAGGGAATAGTGAAGCAGAAGATTTTCTAGAATTAATTGACGATTGCTTTCTTACGCAACACATTAAGGAACCAACACGGGAAAATAATAATTTAGATTTAGTGTTAACTAACAGGGAAACACAAATTAATGACATCGAAATAGGGAGTGAGTAACGGGAACAGTGATCACAAAGAAATCAGATTTAGCATAGAATGGAATAGACCTGTAGGAGAAAATTCTGTTAAAGTGCCAGATTTTCGAAAAGCTGATTTTAATAGCCTAAGAAATTTTTTGGGTCAAATTGATTGGAAAGTCTTGGGTATGGGGTGGGGGCCGGTCTTGGAGCGAGACATGAACCCAGCGATAGGTGACGTAAATGTGGATTTCGATGTGGATTTAATATATAACTTATTTAAGAATATTCTAAACAAAGCACAGGAACGTAGTATACCATACAAATTGAATAGATCGAATACTAATGACCTAAAGTGGATAACAAAGAATTTGAAGAACCTTATGGGTAAAAAGAGAGCTTGGTACAAAAGGATTAAAAATGGGGAGGTCACTTTAGAACAGCAATTCGTACAACTGGTTAGAAATGTTAAAAAAGAGATAAGGAAAGCAAAAAGAAACTATGAAGATCGCAGGGCAGGGCAAGCAAAGACAAATCCTAAAGGGTTTTTTTCAGTTATATCGTACTAAGACTAGGGAAAGGATAGGTCCATTAAAAACTGAGACAGGTCAAATAACAGATAGTGATGAAGAGATGAGTAGTATTTTTAATAAATATTTTGTATCTGTATTTACTAAAGAGGAACTTAACAATATGCCTTCAGCAGAACAAGTCTATGTGGGTGGGGACGAGGACAGGTTGACGAGCTTAGCAGTTACCAGGGAGGATGTTCTTAAACAAATAGTAAAACTCAAACCAAACAAATCCCCAGGGCCGGATGAAGTGTTTGCCAGGGTGCTTAAAGAATGCAAAGAGGAGCTTTGTGACCCACTGTCAACCATATTTAATAAATCAGTAGAGTCAGGCAGAGTGCCAGAGTTTTGGAAAGTTGCTAATGTGATACCAGTTTTTAAGAAAGGAGATAGATCACTTGCGTCAAACTATCTACCAATTAGCCTTACGTCTATTGTGGGAAAGTTACTCGAATCTATAATAGCAAATAAAATTTGTCTTCATCTTGAAAAACATAAATTAATAATTGAGTCGCAACATGGTTTTATAAATGGTCATTCATGTTTAACAAATTTGTTATATTTTTATTCTAGCATTGTTGAGGCAGTTGATAGTGGTAAGGATTGCGATGCTGTGTACCTTGACTTTAGCAAAGCTTTTGATACAGTGCCACATGAAAGACTGATTAAAAAGATAAATTTGTAATAAATTTGAATGAATTTGTAATATTCTTGCATCTTGGGTTTTGTCTAGTAAACAGGTATTTTTGTTCAACATTTCTCTAGTTAAGGTGATGTCATGGGCTTGTCTCATGTGACTCCTGGGGTCACTGGATTGAAGATGACATGTCAAACGCCTCGTCAGCTTGGTCGACGTCATACCTATGTACTTAGATTGAAGGTTACATCCTTCGTGGGGGCAAGTGTACATGTATACAACGCTTGACTGCTGTACAGGGTACTCCGTAGGCTTTGGGCTGTTTTTGAAAAGGAGTTCGGAAGTATTCTTGGTTTTGTAGAATATGATCGGGTCTATGTTTTGGTTAGGAGTAATGCTTTTTCTCCTTTATGGATTATTTCTTTCAGTATTCTTTCCTCTTTCTTATGTTCACTGTGCATGGTTGATTTGTAATTTAATTTTATTGGAGGTATTTTGGTTTCTGTTTTAGGTTCCGGATTATGCCATCGGTCCAAGTGTCTTCTTGGAGAGAGAGAGAGAGACTAAAATATACAGAAATTTTAGTTGTTAATTATTCAGTAAAATATCACATTTTTATCATTCCAAATTTATCGACACATACGACATCCAACTACGACACGTGTTTACTGAAAAAAAAGATGTTAAGGTGGAAATAATATATTAAATTTTGTAAATAAATTTTATTTTTATTATTTTTATAAAGAATATACAAAGCATGATTTATCTATCATAAATACAAATATACAAAGATTATTATTTCACTTGAGTTAACTTGCATGCACCATTCTGTGTCTCCTCATATCTCCATGTTTAATGAATATTTTACCACATACTGGATACTCATAAGGGTTCTCACCCATATGCTCAGCTATGTTTTATTATACTACGGCAGTAAATAAAATTGCTTTGGTTACACTTGAAAGGTTTTTCACCTTTCATCAACCATCGTGTTTCTTCATATATCTAGGATGTCTGACTCTTTCACCATAATGACATAATCTTTTCATTCTGATAGATTTTTGCCGTATGCACGCGCATATGTTTTATTATAGTACTGCATTCAATTAAATGGTCACACTTGAAAGGTTTTTATCTGTATGCACCATTTTATGTTTTTTTCATATTTCCTAGACGGTTGAATCATTTTCCACACTCTGTACACTTGTAAGGTGTTTCACCTGAATGTACAATCTTGTGACTCTTCAAAGTTTTTTGAAGACTGAATTTTTTCCCACACTCTAGACACTCGTAAAGTTTTTCACCTGAATGTACCATCTGGTGACTCTTTAAATATCTCTGACGACTGAATTTTTTCCCACACTCTAGACACTCGTAAGGTTTTTCACCTGAATGAACCATCTGGTGACTCTTCAGAGTTCCTTGTTGACGGAATTTTGTCCCACACTCTAGACACTCATAAGGTTTTTCACCAGAATGTATCATCAGGTGGTTCTTCAAACTTTTTTGATGACAGAATTTTTTCCCACACTCAAGACACCCATAAGGTTTTTCACCTGAATGTACCATTTTGTGACTCTTCAGAGTTCCTTGTTGACTGAATCTTGCCCCACATTCTGGACACTCGTAAGGTTTCTCGCCAGTATGCACGCGCATATGTTTTATTATAGTACTGCGGTCAAAGAAATTTTTGGAACAATGGTCACACTTGAAAGGTTTTTTACCTTTCAAAGGTTTGCATAATCCTGTGATTTTTTTCATGTATCCAAGATTGTTTAAATTTTTCCAAAGATTCACTGGACACGGACACTCGTGAAGCTTTTCACTTGTTTGCATTAATATGTCCGTAGGTATATTCCTACGATCGCTAAATCCTGTACCTGTATCTCACCTGAATAACTTTTTATTCACTTGCTCATCTTAATATATTGAAGTCTGCTGAATCTTTTCCATTCAAGTTGTGAAAATAAAGAACTATATAAAGTGTCAATTAAGAGTCAGCTTAGGAAACAATCCTTGCAGAAGTAAAAGCTAAATGAGCTAAAAGAGAACTACAATACACGATACAGAACAATACAGAGGAGAACTGTTCTCGTAGCACTGGTCCGAAGCCGAGTGATATACCCGGTTATTGGCGTGGGCATTAACAGCCCAATGGGATATGCCGGAATGTCTCTCTGATATTTATTACAGAGGTCAGGGTGTAAGTCACATGGAACATGATTATTCCCGGGTGATATATGGAACATGAGTGATATACCCGGTTATTGGTGTGGGCATTAACAGCCCAATGGGATATGCTGGAATGACTCTCTGATATAATGTTTATATTGAAAAACATAAACATTATATCAGGTGAGGTCTTCTATTGGACTATTGGCATTCCGTAGCTGTAATTATAAGACCATCAGAACATAATAATAAAGGTCTCTGCGGAAGGCCTTTTGTCCCATACGAGGCAGCTCCTATTTATAATCACCCAATCTCACTCATGTCCATGTCCAACCCATGTTTGAGAGAATTATTCAAATTTTCTTATGATTACATCAAAAAGAATAAGACAGAGTTTAGTATATCTCGTTTTATAAGAAGAACATAAGAACAAAGGCAACTGCAGAATTGGCCCATACGAGGCAGCTCCTATTTATAACCACCCAATCCCACTCATATACATGTCCAACCCATGCTTGAAACAATCGAGGGACCCCACCTCCACAATGTTACGTGGCAATTGGTTCCACAAATCAACAACCCTGTTACTGAACCAGTATTTACCCAAGTCTTTCCTAAATCTAAACTTATCCAATTTATACCATTGTTT
The DNA here is from genome assembly GCF_040958095.1 of Procambarus clarkii. Taxonomy (NCBI): domain Eukaryota; kingdom Metazoa; phylum Arthropoda; class Malacostraca; order Decapoda; family Cambaridae; genus Procambarus; species Procambarus clarkii. The sequence continues at coordinate 31,802,616 of NC_091174.1, forward strand.
CGTGTTCTGTCTTGTGTTGATACTTTTAATACCCTATTAATATCCCCTTTGTTATGTCCATTCACCCACTTGTAAACCTCTATCATGTCACCCCTAACTCTTCGCCTTTCCAGTGAATGCAACTTAAGCTTTGTTAATCTTTCTTCATATGAAAGATTTCTAATTTGTGGAATTAACTTAGTCATCCTACGCTGGACACGTTCAAGTGAATTTATATCCATTCTATAATATAGCGACCAAAACTGAACTGCATAATCTAAATTTATCCTATTAAAAGATCACAATCAACAGCTCCTGCACCTCATCCATGTCTGCCCTACTTACCTTTGCCAAGGTATAACCATGTTTCATGTGGCTTACACCCTGACCTCTGTAATAAATATAAGAACAAAGGAAACTGCAGAAGGCCTATTGACCCATACGAGGCAGCTCCTATCTTTAACCACCCAATCCCACTCATACATTTCCAACCCGCTTGAAACAATCGAGTGACCCCATCTCCACCACGTTACGCGGCAATTGGTTCCACAAATCAACAACCCCGAAACAGTATTTACCCAAGTCTTTCCTAAATCTAAACTTATCCAATTTATACCCATTGTTTCGTGTTCTGTCTTGTGTTGATAATTTTAATACCCTATTAATATCCCCTTTGTTATATCCATTCGCCACTTGTTAACCTCTATCATGTCACCCCTAACTCTTCGCCTTTCCAGTGAATGCAACTTAAGCTTTGTTAATCTTTCTTCATATGAAAGATTTCTAATTTGGGGAATTAACTTAGTCATCCTACGCTGGACACGTTCAAGTGAATTTATATCCATTCTATACTACGTCGACCAAAACTGAACTGCATAATCTAAATGGGGCCTAACCAGAGCAAGATATAGCTGAAGAACCACACCAGATGTCATAAGAACATAAGAACATAAGAACAAAGGTAACTGCAGAAGGCCTATTGGCCCATACGAGGCAGCTCCTATTCTATAACCACCCAATCCCACTCATATATTTGTCCAACCCGTGCTTGAAACAATCGAGGGACCCCACCTCCACAATGTTACGCGGCAATTGGTTCCACAAATCAACAACCCTGTTACTGAACCAGTATTTACCCAAGTCTTTCCTAAATCTAAACTTATCCAATTTATATCCATTGTTTCGTGTTCTGTCCTGTGTTGATACTTTTAATACCCTATTAATATCCCCCCGGTTATGTCCATTCATCCACTTGTAAACCTCTATCATGTCACCCCTAACTCTTCGCCTTTCCAGTGAATGCAACTTAAGCTTTGTTAATCTTTCTTCATATGAAAGATTTCTAATTTGGGGAATTAACTTAGTCATCCTACGCTGGACACGTTCAAGTGAATTTATATCCATTCTATAATATGGCGACCAAAACTGAACTGCATAATCTAAATGGGGCCTAACTAGAGCAAGATATAGCTTGAGAACCACACCAGGTGTCTTGTTACTAACGCTGCGATTAATAAATCCAAGTGTCCGATTTGCCTTATTACGAACATTTATGCATTGATCCTTTTGTTTTAAATTCTTACTAATCATAACTCCCAGATCCCTTTCGCAATCCGACTTCGCAATCACAACACCATCTAGCTCATATCTTGTAACTCTATCATCATTACCTAACCTCAGAACTTTACATTTATCAGCATTAAACTGCATCTGCCAATCCTTTGACCATTTCAAAACCCTATCTAGATCAACTTGAAGTGATAGTGAGTCCTCCTCCGAATTAATTTCCCTACCGATTTTCGTATCATCGGCAAATTTGCAAATGTTGCTACTCAAACCTGAATCTAAATCATTTATATATATTATAAACAACAGAGGTCCCAGGACAGAGCCTTGAGGCACTCCACTTACAACATTTTCCCACTCTGACTTGATTCCATTTATACTAACTCTCTGTTTCCTTTGGTATAGCCATGCCCTAATCCAGCTTAATATAGCACCCCCAATACCATGAGACTCTATTTTTTTAATCAGTCTTTCATGTGGCACTGTATCAAAAGCTTTGCTAAAGTCAAGGTATACAACATCGCAATCCTTACCACTATCAACTGCCTCAACAATGCTAGAATAAAAAGATAACAAATTTGTTAAACATGAACGGCCATTTATAAAACCATGTTGCGACTCAATTATTAATTTATGTTTTTCAAGATGAAGACGAATTTTATTTGCTATTATAGATTCGAGTAACTTTCCCACAATAGACGTTAGGCTAATTGGTCGATAGTTAGACGCAAGTGATCTATCTCCTTTCTTAAAAACTGGTATCACATTAGCAACTTTCCAAAACTCTGGCACTCTGCCTGACTCTATTGATTTATTAAATATGGTTGACAGTGGGTCACAAAGCTCCTCTTTGCATTCTTTAAGCACCCTGGCAAACACTTCATCCGGCCCTGGGGATTTGTTTGGTTTGAGTTTTACTATTTGTTTAAGAACATCCTCCCTGGTAACTGCTAAACTCGTCAACCTGTCCTCGTCCCCACCCACATAGACTTGTTCGGCTGAAGGCATATTGTTAAGTTCCTCTTTAGTAAATACAGATACAAAATATTTATTAAAAATACTACTCATCTCTTCATCACTATCTGTTATTTGACCTGTCTCAGTTTTTAATGGACCTATCCTTTCCCTAGTCTTAGTACGATATAACTGAAAAAACCCTTTAGGATTTGTCTTTGCTTGCCCTGCTATGCGAACTTCATAGTTTCTTTTTGCTTTCCTTATCTCTTTTAATGTCCTGTTACTAACGCTTCGATTAATAAATCCCAGTGTCCTATTTGCCTTATTAGGAACATTCATGCATTGATCCTTTTGTTTTCAATTCTTACTTATCATAACTCCCAAATCCCTTTTGCAATTCGATTTCGCAATCTCAACACATAAGAACATAAGAACAAAGGTAATTGCAGAAGGCCTATTGGCCCATACGAGGCAGCTCCTATCTATAACCACCCAATCCCACTCATATACTTGTCCAACCCGCGCTTAAAAACAATCGAGGGACCCCATCTTCACCACGTTATGCGGCAATTGGTTCCACAAATCAACAATCCTGTTACTGAACCAGTATTTACCCAAGTCTTTCCTAAATCTAAACTTATCCAATTTATACCTATTGTTTCGTGTTCTGTCTTGTGATGATATTTTTAATACCCTATTAATATCCCCCCTGTTATGTCCATTCATAAACTTGTAAACCTCTAGCTCGTATCTTGTAACTCTATAATCATTACCTAGCCTCAAAACTTTACATTTATCAGCATTAAACTGCATCTGCCAATCCTTTGACCATTTCAAAACCCTATTTAGATCAACTTGAAGTGATAGTGAGACTTCTTCCGTGTTAATTTCCCTGCCGATTTTTGTATCATCGGCAAATTTGCAAATGTTGCTACTCAAACCTGAATCTAAATCATTGATATATATTATAAACAACAGAGGTCCCAGGACAGAGCCCTGAGGAACTCCACTTTCAACATTTTCCCCCATTTATACTAACTCTCTGTTTCCTTTGGAATAGCCATGCCCTAATTCAACTTAATATAGCACCTCCAATACCATAAGCCTCTATTTTTTTAATCGGTCTTTCATGTGGCACTGTATCAATAGCTTTGCTAAAGTCAAGGTACACAACATCACAATCCTTACCACTATCAAGTGCCTCAACTATGCTGGAATAAAAAGATAGCAAATTTGTTAAACATGAGCGGCCATTTGTAAAACCATGTTGCGACTCATTTATTAATTTGTGTTTTTCAAGATGAAGACGAATTTTATTTGCAATTATCGATTCGAGTAACTTTCCCCCAATAGACGTTAGGCTAATTGGCCGATAATTTGACGCAAGTGATCTATCTCCTTTCTTAAAAACTGGTATCACATTAGCAACTTTACATAACTCTGGCACTCTGCCTGACTCTATTGATTTATTAAATATGGTAGACAGTGGGTCGCAAAGCTCCTCTTTGCATTCTTTAAGCACCCTGGCAAACACTTCATCCGGCCCTGGGGATTTTTTTGGTTTGAGTTTTACTATTTGTTTAAGAACATCCTCCCTGGTAACTGCTAAACTAGTCAACCTGTCCTCGTCCCCACCCACATAGACTTGTTCGGCTGAAGGCATATCGTCAAGTTCCTCTTTAGTAAACACAGATATAAAATATTTATTAAAAATACTACTCATCTCTTCATCACTATCTGTTATTTGACCTGTCTCAGTTTTTAATGGACCTATCCTTTCCCTAATCTTTGTCCGGTATAACTGGAAAAACCCTATAGGATTTGTCTTCGCTTGCTCTGCTATGCGAACTTCATAGTTTCTTTTTGCTTTCCTTATCTCTTTTTTAGTATTTCTAACCAGTTGTACGAATTCCTGTTCTAAACTGACTTCCCCATTCTTAATCCTTTTGTACCACGCTCTCTTTTTACAAATAAGGTTCTTCAGATCCTTTGGTATCCACTTTGGATCATTAGTGTTCGATCTATTCAATTTATATGGTACACTACATTCCTAGGCTTTGCTTATAATATTTTTAAATAGGTTATAATTTGAATCCATATCGAGAACCCCTCCTACGTCACCCATCGCTGGGTTAACCCCTCCTACGTCACCCATGGGGTGTGGGCCGGTCTTGGAGCGAGACATGAACCCAGCGATAGGTGACTTAAATGGGGATTTCGATGTGGATTCAATATATAACTTATTTAAGAATATTCTAAACAAAGCACAGGAACGTAGTATACCATACAAATTGAATAGATCGTATACTAATGACCCAAAGTGGATAACAAAGAATTTGAAGAACCTTATAGGTAAAAAGAGAGCTTGGTACAAAAGGATTAAAAATGGGGAGGTCACTTTAGAACAGGAATTCGTACAACTGGTTAGAAATGTTAAAAAAGAGATAAGGAAAGCAAAAAGAAACTATGAAGTTCGCATAGCAGGGCAAGCAAAGACAAATCCTAAAGGGTTTTTTCAGTTATATCGTACTAAGACTAGGGAAAGGATAGGTCCATTAAAAACTGAGACAGGTCAAATAACAGATAGTGATGAAGAGATGAGTAGTATTTTTAATAAATATTTTGTATCTGTATTTACTAAAGAGGAACTTAACAATATGCCTTCAGCCGAACAAGTCTATGTGGGTGGGGACGAGGACAGGTTGACGAGTTTAGCAGTTACCAGGGAGGATGTTCTTAAACAAATAGTAAAACTCAAACCAAACAAATCCCCAGGGCCGGATGAAGTGTTTGCCAGGGTGCTTAAAGAATGCAAAGAGGAGCTTTGTGACCCACTGTCAACCATATTTAATAAATCAATAGAGTCAGGCAGAGTGCCAGAGTTTTGGAAAGTTGCTAATGTGATACCAGTTTTTAAGAAAGGAGATAGATCACTTGCGTCTAACTATCGACCAATTAGCCTAACGTCTATTGTGGGAAAGTTACTCGAATCTATAATAGCAAATAAAATTCGTCTTCATCTTGAAAAACATAAATTAATAATTGAGTCGCAACATGGTTTTATAAATGGCCGTTCATGTTTAACAAATTTGTTATCTTTTTATTCTAGCATTGTTGAGGCAGTTGATAGTGGTAAGGATTGCGATGTTGTATACCTTGACTTTAGCAAAGCTTTTGATACAGTGCCACATGAAAGACTGATTAAAAAAATAGAGTCTCATGGTATTGGGGGTGCTATATTAAGCTGGATTAGGGCATGGCTATACCAAAGGAAACAGAGAGTTAGTATAAATGGAATCAAGTCAGAGTGGGAAAATGTTGTAAGTGGAGTGCCTCAAGGCTCTGTCCTGGGACCTCTGTTGTTTATAATATATATAAATGATTTAGATTCAGGTTTGAGTAGCAACATTTGCAAATTTGCCGATGATACGAAAATCGGTAGGGAAATTAATTCGGAGGAGGACTCACTATCACTTCAAGTTGATCTAGATAGGGTTTTGAAATGGTCAAAGGATTGGCAGATGCAGTTTAATGCTGATAAATGTAAAGTTCTGAGGTTAGGTAATGATGATAGAGTTACAAGATACGAGCTAGATGGTGTTGTGATTGCGAAGTCGGATTGCGAAAGGGATCTGGGAGTTATGATTAGTAAGAATTTAAAACAAAAGGATCAATGCATAAATGTTCGTAATAAGGCAAATCGGACACTTGGATTTATTAATCGCAGCGTTAGTAACAAGACACCTGGTGTGGTTCTCAAGCTATATCTTGCTCTAGTTAGGCCCCATTTAGATTATGCAGTTCAGTTTTGGTCGCCATATTATAGAATGGATATAAATTCACTTGAACGTGTCCAGCGTAGGATGACTAAGTTAATTCCCCAAATTAGAAATCTTTCATATGAAGAAAGATTAACAAAGCTTAAGTTGCATTCACTGGAAAGGCGAAGAGTTAGGGGTGACATGATAGAGGTTTACAAGTGGATGAATGGACATAACCGGGGGGATATTAATAGGGTATTAAAAGTATCAACACAGGACAGAACACGAAACAATGGATATAAATTGGATAAGTTTAGATTTAGGAAAGACTTGGGTAAATACTGGTTCAGTAACAGGGTTGTTGATTTGTGGAACCAATTGCCGCGTAACATTGTGGAGGTGGGGTCCCTCGATTGTTTCAAGCACGGGTTGGACAAGTATATGAGTGGGATTGGGTGGTTATAGAATAGGAGCTGCCTCGTATGGGCCAATAGGCCTTCTGCAGTTACCTTTGTTCTTATGTTCTTATGTTCTTATGTTCTTAATGTCTAGCTCCAATTCCGGCCCACACCCCACACCCAAGACCCTCCAATCCATTTGACCCCAAAAAAATCTATATAGCACCCCCAATATCATGAGCTTCTATTTTTTTTAATTAGTCTTTCATGTGGCACTGTATCAAAAGCTTTGCTAAAGTCATGGTACACAACATCCCAATCCTTACCACTATCAACTGCCTCAACTATGTTGGAATAAAAAGTTAGCAAATTTGTTAAACATGAACGGTTTTTCTAATTAATTACAGCCTCCCTGGTAACTGCTAAACTAGACAACCTATCCTCATCCCCACCAACATAGACTTGTTCGGCTGAAGGCATATTGTAAATTTGCAACATTTGCAAATTTGCCGGTGATACGAAAATCGGTAGGGAAATTAATTCGGAGGAGGACTCACTATCACTTCAAGTTGATCTAGATAGGGTTTTGAAATGGTCAAAGGATTGGCAAATGCGGTTTAATGCTCATAAATGTAAAGTTCTGAGGCTAGGTAATGATGATAGAGTTACAAGATACGAGCTAGATGGTGTTGAGATTGTGTAGTCGGATTGCGAAAGGGATCTGGGTGTTATGATTAGTAAGAATTTAAAACAAAAGGATCAATGCATGAATGTTCATAATAAGGCGAATAGGAAACTGGGATTTATTAATCGAAGCGTTAGTAACAAGACACCTGGTGTGGTTCTTCAGCTATATCTTGCTCTGGTTAGGCCCCATTTAGATTATGCAGTCCAGTTTTGGTCGCCGTACTATAGAATAGATGGTTAGTCCCCATTTAGATTATGCAGTCCAGTTTTGGTCGCCGTACTATAGAATGGATATAAATTCACTTGAACGTGTCCAGCGTAGGATGACTAAGTTAATTCCCCAAATTAGAAATCTTTCATATGAAGAAAGGTTAACAAAGCTTAAGTTGCATTGACTGGAAAGGCGAAGAGTTAGGGGTGACATGATAGAGGTTTACAAGTGGATGAATGAATATAATAAAAGGGAAATATTAATAGGGTATTAAAATTACCAACACAAGACAGAACACGGAACAATGGGTATAAATTGGATAAGAACAAAGGCAACTGCAGAAGGCCTGTTGGCCCATACGAGGGAGCTCCTATTTATAACCACCCAATCCCACTCATATACATGTCCAATCCATGCTTGAAACAATCGAGGGACCCCACCTCCACAATGTTACATGGCAATTGATTCCACAAATCAGCAACCCTGTTACTGAACCAGTATTTACCCAAGTCTTTCCTAAATCTAAACTTACCCATTTTATACCCATTGTTTCGTGTTCTGTCTTGTGTTGATACTTTTAATACCCTATTAATATCCCCTTTGTTATGTCCATTCACCCACTTGAAAACCTCTATCATGTCACCCCTAACTCTTTGCCTTTCCAGTGAATGCAACTTAAGCTTTGTTAATCTTTCTTCATATGAAGGATTTCTAATTTGGGGAATTAACTTAGTCATCCTATGCTGGACACGTTCACTGGAGAGAACGTTTTGTGCCAGAGATAGGGGGAACAGATTAAGGGTTTGCTATCCGGGAGCTGGAATTGGTGATATTGTTGGAAACATGAATGATATTATGACAGGAAATGGGAACAAACCAATTATTTGTATTAGTGCAGGGGGTAATGTTGTTGGACGAGTTAGGAGTGAGGAACTAATACAGAGATTCAGGACAGCCATTGAATTAGTTAGGAGCAAGGGAGGAATCCCGATCATATGTGGCATTCCTCCAAGAAAGGGAGTGGGAAATGAATGGATGTCGAGGGCACTTGGTGTCAATTGCCGGCTGGAAAGATATTGCAAATCAAATGCAATATCTTTCATAGACAACTGGGAACACTTCCATGGAAGAAATGAAATGTATGCTCGTGATGGGGTGCATCTATCCAGGGCTGGGGTTGTTGCTGTTGCGACCTCGTTGGAATCAGTGGTTAGAGGTGTTTGTTTGGGATTAAACTGTTAGTAGATAGTGGTATGGGAACTGATTTGGAGGAAGGAGGTAATAAGAGTATGTGTTCGTGGGAGAAAAGAATTGGCAAAATGATCAGGGAAAGAAAAGGGCCTCAAAATAACAATTCACTTAGGGTATATTACACTAACAGTAAAAGTCTAAGAAATAAAATTAACCAATTAAATGCTCTTGTCTGCACAGAAAAAATAGATATTATTGCATTTACCGAAACGTGGATGAATGTAGAAAACAGAGAACTATTAGCTGAATGTCAAATAAATGGATTTAAACTATTTCACACAGATAGATATATTAGACGAGGAGAGGGAGTAGCCATATATGTTAGGGACATTTTGAAATGTAGTCTCACAGAGGGAATCAAAACTGAGCCACACACAGAAACTATTTGGATAGAATTAAACGAAAAAGCAAATAATATTATAATAGGAGTTATATATAGGCCACCAAATTTAGACAGAATGAAAGCAAAGCATCAATGGGATGAAATATCTAGAGCGTCTAGATCTAACAGTATTTATGTCATGGGTGACTTTAATTTTAGTGGAATAAACTGGTTGAACAAAACAGGGAATAGTGAAGCAGAAGATTTTCTAGAATTAATTGACGATGGCTTTCTTACGCAACACATTAAGGAACCAACGCGGGAAAACTAAGAAATTTTTTGGGTCAAATAGATTGGAAAGGTTTTGGTATGGAGTGTGGGCCGGTCTTGGAACGAGACATGAACCCAGCGATAGGTGATGTAAAAGGGGATTTCTATGTGAATTTAATATATAACTTATTTAGGAATATTCTAAACAAAGCCCAGGAACGTAGTATACCATATAAATTGAATAGATCGAATACTAATGACCCAAAGTGGATAACAAATAATTTAAAGAACCTTATAGGTAAAAAGAGAGATTGGTACAAAAGGATTAAGAATGGGGAAGTCAGTTTAGAACAGGAATTCATACATCTGGTTAGAAATGTTTAAAAAGAGATTAGGAAAGCAAAAAGAAACTATGAAGTTCGCATAGCAGAGCAAGCAAAGTCAAATTGTTGTTCAAAGAGGTGGCAAAGACAAAGTAACGAGGAGCATTGAAGCGCAGGTCCCTCAAACTGCTCGAAAGGAAAAGGGAGAATCGAAGCGAATTTTGGTTGTGGGAGATTCCCAGGTGAGGTATTTAGACAGAACGTTTTGTGCCAGAGATAGGGGGAACAGATTAAGGGTTTGCTATCCGGGAGCTGGAATTGGTGATATTGTTGGAAACATGACAGGAAATGGAAACAAACCCATTATTTGTATTAGTGCAGTTGGTAATGATGTTGGACGAGTTAGGAGTGAGGAACTAATACAGAGATTCAGGACAGCCATTGAATTAGTTAGGAGCAAGGGAGGAATCCCGATCATATGTGGCATTCTTCCAAGAAAGGGAGTAGGAAATGAATGGATATCGAGGGCACTTGGTGTCAATTGCCGGCTGGAAAGATATTGCCAATCCTTTGACCATTTCAAAACCCTATCTAGATCAACTTGAAGTGATAGTGAGTCCTCCTCCGAATTAATTTCCCTACCGATTTTCGTATCATCGGCAAATTTGCAAATGTTGCTACTCAAACCTGAATCTAAATCATTTGTTTATAATATATATAAATGATTTGGATTCAGGTTTGAGTAGCAACATTTGCAAATTTGCCGATGATACGAAAATCGGTAGAGAAATTAATTCGGAGGAGGACTCACTATCACTTCAAGTTGATCTAGATAGGGTTTTGAAATGGTCAAAGGATTGGCAGATGCAGTTTAATGCTGATAAATGTAAAGTTCTGAGGTTAGGTAATGATGATAGAGTTACAAGATACGAGCTAGATGGTGTTGTGATTGCGAAGTCGGATTGCGAAAGGGATCTGGGAGTTATGATTAGTAAGAATTTAAAACAAAAGGATCAATGCATAAATGTTCGTAATAAGGCAAATCGGACACTTGGATTTATTAATCGCAGCGTTAGTAACAAGACACCTGGTGTGGTTCTCAAGCTATATCTTGCTCTAGTTAGGCCCCATTTAGATTATGCAGTTCAGTTTTGGTCGCCATATTATAGAATGGATATAAATTCACTTGAACGTGTCCAGCGTAGGATGACTAAGTTAATTCCCCAAATTAGAAATCTTTCATATGAAGAAAGATTAACAAAGCTTAAGTTGCATTCACTGGAAAGGCGAAGAGTTAGGGGTGACATGATAGAGGTTTACAAGTGGATGAATGGACATAACCGGGGGGATATTAATAGGGTATTAAAAGTATCAACACAGGACAGAACACGAAACAATGGATATAAATTGGATAAGTTTAGATTTAGGAAAGACTTGGGTAAATACTGGTTCAGTAACAGGGTTGTTGATTTGTGGAACCAATTGCCGCGTAATATTGTGGAGGTGGGGTCCCTCGATTGTTTCAAGCACGGGTTGGACAAGTATATGAGTGGGATTGGGTGGTTATAGAATAGGAGCTGCCTCGTATGGGCCAATAGGCCTTCTGCAGTTACCTTTGTTCTTATGTTCTTAAATCAAATGCAATATCTTTCATAGACAACTGGGAACACTTCCATGGAAGAAATGAAATGTATGCTCGTGATGGAGTGCATCTATCGAGAGCTGGGGTTGTTGCTGTTGCGAACTCATTGGAAGAAGTGGTTAGAGGTGTTTGTTTGGGTTTAAACTATTAGTAGATAGAGGTATGGGAATTGATTTGGAAAAAGGAGGTAATAAAAGTATGTGTTTGTGGGAGAAAGGAATTGGCAAAATGATCAGGGAAAGAGAAGGGCCTCAAAATAACAATTCACTTAGGGTATATTACACTAACAGTAGAAGTCTAAGAAATAAAATTAACGAATTAAATGCTCTTGTCTGCACAGAAAAAAATAGATATTATTGCACTTACCGAAACGTGGATGAATGTAGATAATAGAGAACTATTACCTGAATACCAAATAAATGGATTTAAACTATTTCACACAGATAGATATATTAGACGAGGTGGGGGAGTAGCCATATATGTTAGGGACAATTTGAAATGTAGTCTCAAAGAGGGAATCAAAACTGAGCCACACACAGAAACTATTTGGATAGAATTATACGAAAAAGCAAATAATATTATAATAGGAGTTATATATAGGCCACCAAATTTAGACAGAATGGAAGCAAAGCATCTATGGGATGAAATATCTAGGGCATTTAGATCTAACAGTATTTACGTCATGGGTGACTTTAATTTTAGTGGAATAAACTGGTTGAACAAAACAGGGAATAGTGAAGCAGAAGATTTTCTAGAATTAATTGACGATTGCTTTCTTACGCAACACATTAAGGAACCAACACGGGAAAATAATATTTTAGATTTAGTGTTAACTAACAGGGAAACACAAATTAATGACATCAAAATAGGGAGTGAGCTAGGGAACAGTGATCACAAAGAAATCAGATTTAGCATAGAATGGAATAGACCTGTAGGAGAAAATTCTGTTAAAGTGCCAGATTTTCGAAAAGCTGATTTTAATAGCCTAAGAAATTTTTTGGGTCAAATTGATTGGAAAGTCTTGGGTATGGGGTGGGGGCCGGTCTTGGAGCGAGACATGAACCCAGCGATAGGTGACGTAAATGGGGATTTCGATGTGGATTCAATATATAACTTATTTAAGAATATTCTAAACAAAGCACAGGAACGTAGTATACCTTACAAATTGAATAGATCGAATACCAATGACCCAAAGTGGATAACAAAGAATTTGAAGAACCTTATAGGTAAAAAGACAGCTTGGTACAAAAGGATTAAAAATGGGGAGGTCACTTTAGAACAGAAATTCGTACAACTGGTTAGAAATGTTAAAAAAGAGATAAGGAAAGCAAAAAGAAACTATGAAGTTCGCATAGCAGGGCAAGCAAAGACAAATCCTAAAGGGTTTTTTCAGTTATATCGTACTAAGACTAGGGATAGGATAGGTCCATTAAAAACTGAGACAGGTCAAAAAACAGATAGAGATGAAGAGATGAGTAGTATTTTTAATAAATATTTTGTATCTGTATTTACTAAAGAAGAACTTAACAATATGCCTTCAGCTGAACAAGTCTATGTGGGTGGGGACGAGGACATGTTGACGAGTTTAGCAGTTACCAGGGAGGATGTTCTTAAACAAATAGTAAAACTCAAAACAAACAAATCCCCAGGGCTGGATGAAGTGTTTGCCAGGGTGCTTAAAGAATGCAAAGAGGAGCTTTGTGACCCACTGTCAACCATATTTAATAAATCAATAGAGTCAGGCAGAGTGCCAGTGTTTTGGAAAGTTGCTAATGTGATACCAGTTTTTTAGAAAGGAGATAGATCACTTGCGTCTAACTATCGACCAATTAGCCTAACGTCTATTGTGGGAAAGCGACTCGAATCTATAATAGCAAATAAAATTCGTCTCCATCTTGAAAAACATAAATTAATAATTGAGTCACAACATGGTTTTTATAAATGGCCGTTCATGTTTAACAAATTTGTTATCTTTTTATTCTAGCATTGTTGAGGCAGTTGATAGTGGTAAGGATTGCGATGTTGTGTACCTTGACTTTAGCAAAGCTTTCGATACAGTGCCACATGAAAGACTGATTAAAAAGTTAGAGTCTCATGGTATTGGGGGTGCTATATTAAGCTGGATTAGGGCATGGCTATACCAAAGGAAACAGAGAGTTAGTATAAATGGAGTCAAGTCAGAGTGGGAAAAAGTTGTAAGTGGGGTGCCTCAGGGCTCTGTCCTGGGACCTCTGTTGTTTATAATATATATATATGAGTAGCAACATTTGCAAATTTGCCGATGATACGAAAATCGGTAGGGAAATTAATTCGGAGGACTCACTATCACTTCAAGTTGATCTAGATAGGGTTTTGAAATGGTCGAAGGATTGGCAGATGCAGTTTAATGCTGATAAATGTAAAGTTCTGAGGTTAGGTAATGATGATAGGGTTACAAGATACGAGCTAGATGGTGTTGAGATTGCGAAGTCGAATTGCGAAAGGGATCTGGGAGTTATGATTAGTAAGAATTTAAAACAAAAGGATCAATGCATAAATGTTCATAATAAGGCAAATCGGACACTTGGATTTATTGCTACTGGAGAAATATAATCAGCTGACAAATTTAGATTTCTACTAGTATTGTTTATCTGCAGCCATAGGTCTCCTCAGGCTTGAGACTGGGCCTGAGAGTAATTTACCCCCTGCAGAATTTAACTTGGTTATGCCCTGATATTTAGTAGGGCTACCGATGAATCATAAGAACATAAGAACAAAGGTAACTGCAGAAGGCCTATTGGCCCATACGAGGCAGCTCCTATTCTATAACCACCCAATCCCACTCATATACTTGTCCAACCCGTGCTTGAAACAATTGAGGGACCCCACCTCCACAATGTTACGCGGCAATTGGTTCCACAAATCAACAACCCTGTTACTGAACCAGTATTTACCCAAGTCTTTCCTAAATCTAAACTTATCCAATTTATATCCATTGTTTCGTGTTCTGTCCTGTGTTGATACTTTTAATACCCTATTAATATCCCCCCGGTTATGTCCGGGGGGATATTAATAGGCAATATCGAATCCCCGATAATAGGGGAATCGATGGCAATATTCTGTCCCTACAAGGAGACCGAAGTCGGGGAGGTGATCAGACTTAATATTATCTGCCAATTTTATTCCTCTATTTCTCAGGAATTTGGCTGTTGCTCTCAGACCTTGAACTTGTAGGTCTACTGGTATTTTGTCCACCACAATGGCTTGTGTTGGATATTTCCAACACCGAATACAACACTGTTGTATTCTCATTACTTATTACTAACTCTATTAATTATTGTAGTAAGTAAAATTAACAACAAGTAGAATTCTCATGTACTAATAATTTCATCTGTGCAGTAGGCTAGAATTCTCACGTCACCCGACACCAGTATTGCGTCAGATTTCCTTACAATAAACACATTATATCCAATGTATGTGAGAATTAAATTCGATTCTCTATAACTAAGGCATTCTGTATGATAACTAATTGCAGATGAATTGACCTCCAATTAAAAGCCGAATAGAGCGTTGGAGTCATAGCGATTATCTCGTAATAAAAGTTAGTCACCAGTGAATGCCATGGGGAGACATTAATTCCTCTCCCTTATATATTTACTATTCTTAAATTGGTAAATAGTAATATTTTCCTCCTCTAAATAATAAACCCGTCCAGTCTTCAACGTTTCAAGCGTAAATGCGAGAAATATTAATGTTCGTGACAATTTTTTGTTTATGAACGCGGGACGCGGCGTGGGTTGAGGAGGACCAACTCAGTACACGTGGAGAGCCCCTCTGAGGCAGACCTGCGCATACCGTACTCACAAGGAGACGCCATTGCCCAGCCACTAGGGCAGACGTTATCCATCCTCAGATGAAAGTCGCCACTGTGAGGCGTGAATAACCTTGCAGATAATATCTTCCGCTGGTGTTGGTGTCAGATAAGGAACCTTTTAACCTGGTTCTTGACGACACGTGACCAGCCAGTGTAGCGCGCCACTATCCAGGATAGGCCTAGCCGGAGCCTGGGGACGCGAATTACGGCAATCTTAAAACTTATACAGTGCCCTTTCAGCTAAGTATATTCCCTTTATGTGATGCATCTGGTAAAGAGTTTTGTAGTAGCTGGGTGATTGACCGTTATGACGCACGATAACATCTAATAACAGGTGATTAATTTTTGTCATCTGTAACTCTCAATTTCTTGAATATAGAGATTCAGTAGTTAAATTAGTTACTACTGTAAATATTTGTCTTGCAGCACGTGAGAAGAATTCTCCCTGCCGCCTTCTCCCATGTTAATCCGTCCCATTCGTCAGCCAACCGAGTCCAGAGAATTAGAGGAAACGCAGTGGCTTGTCTAAAGGAATCATCATTAAGCTAAGATTTTATATTCATTCATGAATCTATTGCAATTCTTTATATGCAGAATTCCTCAGGATTAACATGTGTTTATTGTGATTCTTATTACTATACTTATAATCTATGTTCCCATTTATGGTAATGATATCAGTTTCACTATAATTTATAGGATTAGATTATTATTAATTGGATTAGCGAACGAACCACTCTAGTTCCTGGACGTACTTACCTCCAGTAATAACCCCCCAATGTAGGTGTTTGAGGGTTTGATTCATTTAATTATACAGCCCATTAATTATTTCTATGATCATATTCTCTAGTATTTTATCCATAGTTACTGGTTCATCTAGGAATTATCTAATGATCAGAAATTATCAGTTTCCCTCTTTACTATAAAAGCGGGTGGTCCTTCGTAATTTAATTTACTACATTAATATTTAAATAATCAGATTCAAGCCCCAAATATCCCACATTATGGTCCTGATCGAACCGGATAGGCGTTAAATTTATAATTCAAATATTAATCATTAATAACTAATCCTTGTGTGATAGAAGCTAGACTAACTATTTAATTAATTGTGTCAACTAACAGTGTAACACATCAGTTAGCCTAGATCACACTAACATATTGCTACTTTCACCTCATGTATAAGGTAGCTTTAGTGGGTCATAGCCAATTACCCACAACATTTAGACCTACACTTTATACTGAAGTAGAATCTTCAGGTCACCAAGAGCAACAGCTCATAACCTTATATTAATCACTAACACCAATTAAGTGTTAACCATTTAGGCTATACCAATGTTTCAATATATGGCTGTCAGCAGACTGTCCATTATAGCCTGAATCCATGTTATAATTACTGATTCACTCAAGTCAGTGGATCATTAACATTTAGGGATCCAGTATACTAATATAAATTACTGATCTCATACTAATTAATCATTACTAACCCTGATAACATTTTATTCCACAATTAGGAGTACATTTAGGAGTTAGATAATATTTACGGCAGTAGAATACTTGCCAAACACAATTAATCCTTTGTGTTCATTTAATTTCTGATACACATAATTACACAAGTGTATAAGAACATAAGAACAAAGGTAACTGCAGAAGGCCTATTGGCCCATACGAGGCAGCTCCTATTCTATAACCACCCAATCCCACTCATATACTTGTCCAACCCGTGCTTGAAACAATCGAGGGACCCCACCTCCACAATGTTACGCGGCAATTGGTTCCACAAATCAACAACCCTGTTACTGAACCAGTATTTACCCAAGTCTTTCCTAAATCTAAACTTATCCAATTTATACCCATTGTTTCGTGTTCTGTCCTGTGTTGATACTTTTAATACCCTACTAATATCCCCCCGGTTATGTCCATTCATCCACTTGTAAACCTCTATCATGTCACCCCTAACTCTTCGCCTTTCCAGTGAATGCAACTTAAGCTTTGTTAATCTTTCTTCATATGAAAGATTTCTAATTTGGGGAATTAACTTAGTCATCCTACGCTGGACACGTTCAAGTGAATTTATATCCATTCTATAATATGGCGACCAAAACTGAACTGCATAATCTAAATGGGGCCTAACTAGAGCAAGATATAGCTTGAGAACCACACCAGGTGTCTTGTTACTAACGCTGCGATTAATAAATCCAAGTGTCCGATTTGCCTTATTACGAACATTTATGCATTGATCCTTTTGTTTTAAATTCTTACTAATCATAACTCCCAGATCCCTTTCGCAATCCGACTTCGCAATCACAACACCATCTAGCTCGTATCTTGTAACTCTATCATCATTACCTAACCTCAGAACTTTACATTTATCAGCATTAAACTGCATCTGCCAATCCTTTGACCATTTCAAAACCCTATCTAGATCAACTTGAAGTGATAGTGAGTCCTCCTCCGAATTAATTTCCCTACCGATTTTCGTATCATCGGCAAATTTGCAAATGTTGCTACTCAAACCTGAATCTAAATCATTTATATAAATTATAAACAACAGAGGTCCCAGGACAGAGCCTTGAGGCACTCCACTTACAACATTTTCCCACTCTGACTTGATTCCATTTATACTAACTCTCTGTTTCCTTTGGTATAGCCATGCCCTAATCCAGCTTAATATAGCACCCCCAATACCATGAGACTCTATCTTTTTAATCAGTCTTTCATGTGGCACTGTATCAAAAGCTTTGCTAAAGTCAAGGTATACAACATCGCAATCCTTACCACTATCAACTGCCTCAACAATGCTAGAATAAAAAGATAACAAATTTGTTAAACATGAACGGCCATTTATAAAACCATGTTGCGACTCAATTATTAATTTATGTTTTTCAAGATGAAGACGAATTTTATTTGCTATTATAGATTCGAGTAACTTTCCCACAATAGACGTTAGGCTAATTGGTCGATAGTTAGACGCAAGTGATCTATCTCCTTTCTTAAAAACTGGTATCACATTAGCAACTTTCCAAAACTCTGGCACTCTGCCTGACTCTATTGATTTATTAAATATGGTTGATAGTGGGTCACAAAGCTCCTCTTTGCATTCTTTAAGCACCCTGGCAAACACTTCATCCGGCCCTGGGGATTTGTTTGGTTTGAGTTTTACTATTTGTTTAAGAACATCCTCCCTGGTAACTGCTAAACTCGTCAACCTGTCCTCGTCCCCACCCACATAGACTTGTTCGGCTGAAGGCATATTGTTAAGTTCCTCTTTAGTAAATACAGATACAAAATATTTATTAAAAATACTACTCATCTCTTCATCACTATCTGTTATTTGACCTGTCTCAGTTTTTAATGGACCTATCCTTTCCCTAGTCTTGGTACGATATAACTGAAAAAACCCTTTAGGATTTGTCTTTGCTTGCCCTGCTATGCGAACTTCATAGTTTCTTTTTGCTTTCCTTATCTCTTTTTTAACATTTCTAACCAGTTGTACGAATTCCTGTTCTAAAGTGACCTCCCCATTTTTAATCCTTTTGTACCAAGCTCTCTTTTTACCTATAAGGTTCTTCAAATTCTTTGTTATCCACTTTGGGTCATTAGTATTCGATCTATTCAATTTGTATGGTATACTACGTTCCTGTGCTTTGTTTAGAATATTCTTAAATAAGTTATATATTGAATCCACATCGAAATCCCCATTTAAGTCACCTATCGCTGGGTTCATGTCTCGCTCCAAGACCGGCCCACACCCCATACCCAAGAGTTTCCAATCAATTTGACCCAAAAAATTTCTTAGGCTATTAAAATCAGCTTTTCGAAAATCTGGCACTTTAACAGAATTTTCTCCTACTGGTCTATTCCATTCTATGCTAAATCTGATTTCTTTGTGATCACTGCTCCCTAGCTCACTCCCTATTTCGATGTCATTAATTTGCGTTTCCCTGTTAGTTAACACTAAATCTAAAATATTATTTTCCCGTGTTGGTTCCTTAATGTGTTGCGTAAGAAAGCAATCGTCAATTAATTCTAGAAAATCTTCTGCTTCACTATTCCCTGTTTTGTTCTACCAGTTTATTCCGCTAAAATTAAAGTCACCCATGACATAAATACTGTTAGATCTAGATGCTCTAGATATTTCATCCCATAGATGCTTTGCTTCCATTCTGTCTAAATTTGGTGGCCTATATATTACTCCTATTATAATATTATTAGCTTTTTCGTTTAATTCTATCCAAATAGTTTCTGTGTGTGGCTCTGTTTTGATTCCCTCTTTGAGACTACATTTCAAATTGTCCCTAACATATATGGCTACTCCACCTCCTCGTCTAATATATCTATCTGTGTGAAATAGTTTAAATCCATATATTTGATATTCAGCTAATAGTTCTCTATTTTCTACATTCATCCACGTTTCGGTAAGTGCAATAATATCTATTTTTTCTGTGCAGACAAGAGCATTTAATTCGTTAATTTTATTTCTTAGACTTCTACTGTTAGTGTAATATACCCTAAGTGAATTGTTATTTTGCGGACCTTCTCTTTCCCTGATCGTTTTGCCAATTCCTTTCTCCCACAAACACATACTTTTATTACCTCCTTCCTCCAAATCAATTCCCATACCTCTATCTACTAACAGTTTAAACCCAAACAAACACCTCTAACCACTTCTTCTAACGAGTTCGCAACAGCAACAACCCCAGCTCTCGATAGATGCACCCCATCACGAGCATACATTTCATTTCTTCCATAGAAGTGTTCCCAGTTGTCTATGAAAGATATTGCATTTGATTTGCAATATCTTTCCAGCCGGCAATTGACACCAAGTGCCCTCGATATCCATTCATTTCCCACTCCCTTTCTTGGAAGAATGCCACATATGATCGGGATTCCTCCCTTGCTCCCAACTAACTCTATGGCTGTTTTATACCTCTGAATCAGTTCCTCACTCCTAACTCGACCAACATCATTTCCTCCCACGCTAATGCAAATAATGGGATTGTTCCCATTACCAGCCATAATATCATTCATGTTGTTTATAATATCACCAATGCCAGCTCCGGGATAGCAAACCCTTAACCTGTTCCCCCTATCTCTAGCACAAAACGTTCTATCCAAATACCTTATCTGGGAATCTCCCACAACTAATGTTTGCTTAGGTACTTCCTTTACTTTCTGAGGGGCCTGCGCTTCCTTTCTCTTCGTTGCTTTCCCTTTTGCGCGATCCACAGTCTCTCCACAGCACTCGTCCTCCAAAACGTCAAATGAATTAAAAGTTGCTATGGCGTTTGAAGGCGGCTTTATCAAAGTCTTCTTAAGGCCCCTGTCTTTCACAACTCTCCAAGACGAGGTCCCTTTACTACTGGTCTCCTCCTTCGTTACTTCTCGTTGTTCTTTCAGCTGACGCACCTCCTCCCGCAGAAAGTCCAACTCTGTCCTCAGGGCTCCCACTAGAGTCACCAGGTCCTTAACTACAACTTCCATATTGCATGTTGCAATGATAATATATAAACAATAAAATACAAAAAACCCAAAAACACAGCACAATTATTTGCACATTACTGCACCATAATATAATCTTTGCCAACCTTCATTAGGTAGCAATTTAGGCTGTGATTGTGTTGAATTTGGCACAAGCACAGACTAAATATAGTTGTAGTTTCTCAAGTAGAAATTCTCACGACTAGGCTTGAGCTAGTTAGTGATATATATTATTCCTTTGTGCTGACCCTATCAAGGGTGGGATTAACCATTTATTGTGTAATTATTTTATTGCATATTTCTATGTATGTCTTTGAGTGTTACTGTAAGTCCACTACCCATCCGAGGCTGATTTAGATGAGCTAAGCTGAGGAACACCTGTAGTGAGACCAAGGTACCACTCAAATCTTAGTTGCTTATTATCCAACGTAGGATGACTAAGTTAATTCCCCAAATTAGAAATCTTCCATATGAAGAAAGATTTAACAAAGCTTAAGTTGCATTCACATAAGAACATAAGAACATAAGAACAAAGGTAACTGCAGAAGGCCTATTGGCCCATACGAGGCAGCTCCTATTTATAACCACCCAATCTCACTCATATAAATGTCCAACCCCCGCTTGAAACAATCGAGGGACCCCACCTCCACCACGTTACATAAGAACAAAGGCAACTGCAGAAGGCCTGTTGGCCCATACGAGGCAGCTCCTATTTATAACCACCCAATCCCACTCATATACATGTCCAACCCATGCTTGAAACAATCGAGGGACCCCACCTCCACAATGTTACGCGGCAATTGGTTCCACAAATAAACAACCCTGTTACTGAACCAGTATTTACCCAAGTCTTTCCTAAATCTAAACTTATCCAATTTATACCCATTGTTTTGTGTTCTGTCTTGTGTTGATACTTTTAATACCCTATTAATATCCCCTTTGTTATGTCCATTCACCCACTTGTACATAAGAACATAAGAACAAAGGCAACTGCAGAAGGCCTGTTGGCCCATACGAGGCAGCTCCTATTCTATAACCACCCAATCCCACTCATATACTTGTCCAACCCGTGCTTGAAACAATCGAGGGACCCCACCTCCACAATGTTACATAAGAACCTTTCTTTCACTGGAAAGGCGAAGAATTAGGGGTGACATGATAGAGGTTTACAAGGGGATGAATGGACATAACAGGGGGGGATATTAATAGGGTATTAAAAATATCAACACAAGACAGAACACGAAACAATGGGAATAAATTGGATAAGTTTAGATTTAGGAAAGACTTGGGTAAATTCTGGTTCAGTAACAGGGTTGTTGATTTGTGGAACCAATTGCCGCGTAACGTGGTTGAGGTGGGGTCCCTCGATTGTTTCAAGCGCGGGTTGGACAAGTATATGAGTGGGATTGGGTGGTTATAGTTATGGATAGGAGCTGCCTCGTATGGGCCAATAGGCCTTCTGCAGTTACCTTTGTTCTTATGTTCTTATTTGTCCGTCTGTTCATACAGGACGGATGTCCCGTACTAGAGTTGCAGGGGTTAGAAGTCTAATGCGAATTCATTTCCCTGTTAACTCTTGAAAGGCTAAAATTCAAGCCTAATTACATATTATTTAACCCAGAAGACCGAATGTTATCAAACACTACAGTCAAGTATGATTCAGGGACTGCAGTGAGATCAGTGACATTAGATATAACTTGAAGTTTGTTCAAGTAACTGGTCACTGATATATAAACACTGAGACCCATGGAATTCATCTTGATTAAATAATAAATGTATCAAAATCAGTCGTCATATTTATTGGGTTTTAATTTAGTTAATTGATTCAGAGGATTGATTAGCCCATCATTAAAGTAAAGTATGGTTCTGAGACTGCAGTGGGTTCAGTGACATTGGTCGCAGTGACTTGTAGCTGTTTAGGATACTGTTCACTGATTTGCCACTGATGCCTCATGAACACATCTTCAGCTTTAAAATGATGATATTAACATCCACCTCTGTTGGTATAGTCAGCTGTAATCTCCTTAGTTTAATGCTACTGGAGAAATATAATCAGCTGACAAATTTAGATTTCTACTAGTATTGTTTATCTGCAGCCATAGGTCTCCTCAGGCTTGAGACTGGGCCTGAGAGTAATTTACCTCCTGCAGAATTTAACTTGGTTATGCCCTGATATTTAGTAGGGCTACCGATGAATCGATGGCAATAGTCTGTCCCTACAAAGAGACCGAAGTCGGGGAGGTGATCAGACTTAATATTATCTGCCAGTTTTATTCCTCTATTTCTCAGGAATTTGACTGTTGCTCTCAGACCTTGAACTTGCAGGTCTACTGGTATTTTGTCCACCACAATGGCTTTTACTCGACAGACGTACCTGCTTAAACGTGCTGTCAATCTGCTGTTTGGTGTCTATTAACCTTGTTTAAATTACTAATCAAGCTGTCAATGTAATTAATCAGAGCTTTATTATAACAATGTGCTTTAATATACCTACTTATCTCTCTCATCTCATTTTTCTCTTGTAATGTATCTATCATTTATCAATTCTGATTGAAATTACCTACTTAAAATTATCTGCTAGATTAAGGACCTGCCCGAAACGCTGTGCGTACTAGTGGCTTTACAAGAATGTAAATACTGTACTATCCAATGTATTCTCATAAACCCAATGTACCTTCTTGTATATATATAAATAAATAAATAAAAAAATAAATAAATAAACGTACTGATGGTTGTACCACCTTGTAGACTTGAGGTCCTGCATTTGTTACAAACCCTGAGATGTTGAATGACGTCTGGGCTACAGGCCTTAATTGTAGTTCATCTGCCAACCTTTCAGTGACATATGTTGTCTGGGACCCTTGGTCAAACATCCCACGGGTATGGACCTTGGCCCTCTTATTCAGGATGGTAATTTGGTCAGTTGGCAAAGTTGTATTACCTTTAGACTTTGCTGATTGGCCACTCGTTGTTTGTTGCACCTTGCAGTACCAAGTTAAATTCTGTGGTGGTAATGCTATCTTCCACCTTGGGATTTGGAGACGTTGTTTTGGTGTCTCTGCATTAAAGTAAATGCAGCAGCGCCATTGTCTCTGCACAGTGCTGACCTTTGTTACACCTATTACAGGTGTGTAATTGGGTATCACAGTCGTTGATGTTATGTTTCCTGAGGCACCTCGTGCAATGACTTTAGCAAAGCTTTTGATACAGTGCCACAGTGCTAATTAAAAAAAAAAAAAGCTCATGGTATTGAGGGTGCTATATTAAGTTGGATTAGGGCATGGCTATTCCAAAGGAAACAGAGAGTTTCCAGAGAGAGAGAAACAGAGTTGAGAGAGGATAAATGGGGTTAAGTCAAAGTGGGATAATGTTGTTAGTGGAGTACCTCAGGGCTCTGTCCTGGGACCTCTGTTGTTTATAATATATATACATGATTTAGATTCAGGTTTGAGTAGCAACATCTGCAAATTTGCAGATGATACATAAGATAGGTAATTGCAGAAGGCCTATTGGCCCATACGATGCAGCTCCTATCTATAACCACCCAATCCCACTCATATACTTGTCCAACCCGTGCTTGAAATGTGAATGCAATATAAGCTTTATTAATCTTTCTTCATATGAAAGACTTCTAATATCCCCTTTGTTATGTCCATTCATCCACTTGTAAACTTCTATCATGTCACCCCCTAACTCTTCGTCTTTCCAGTGAATGCAATATAAGCTTTATTAATCTTTCTTCATATGAAAGACTTCTAATTTGGAGAATTAACTTTGTCATCCTACGCTGGATACGTTCAAGTGAATTTATATCCATTCTATAGTACGGCGACTAAAACTGAACTGCATAATCTAAATGGGGCCTAACCAGAGCAAGATATAGCTTAAGAACCACACCAGGAGTCTTGTTACTAACGCTTCGATTAATAAATCCCAGTGTCATAAGAACATAAGAACATAAGAACAAAGGTAACTGCAGAAGGCCTATTGGCCCATACGAGGCAGCTCCTATTCTATAACCACCCAATCCCACTCATATACTTGTCCAACCCGTGCTTGAAACAATCGAGGGACCCCACCTCCACAATGTTACGCGGCAATTGGTTCCACAAATCAACAACCCTGTTACTGAACCAGTATTTACCCAAGTCTTTCCTAAATCTAAACTTATCCAATTTATATCCATTGTTTCGTGTTCTGTCCTGTGTTGATACTTTTAATACCCTATTAATATCCCCCCGGTTATGTCCATTCATCCACTTGTAAACCTCTATCATGTCACCCCTAACTCTTCGCCTTTCCAGTGAATGCAACTTAAGCTTTGTTAATCTTTCTTCATATGAAAGATTTCTAATTTGGGGAATTAACTTAGTCATCCTACGCTGGACACGTTCAAGTGAATTTATATCCATTCTATAATATGGCGACCAAAACTGAACTGCATAATCTAAATGGGGCCTAACTAGAGCAAGATATAGCTTGAGAACCACACCAGGTGTCTTGTTACTAACGCTGCGATTAATAAATCCAAGTGTCCGATTTGCCTTATTACAAACATTTATGCATTGATCCTTTTCTTTTAAATTCTTACTAATCATAACTTCCAGATCCCTTTCGCAATCCGACTTCGCAATCTCAACACTATCTAGCTCGTATCTTGTAACCCTATCATCATTACCTAACCTCAGAACTTTACATTTATCAGCATTAAACTGCATCTGCCAATCCTTCGACCATTTCAAAACCCTATCTAGATCAACTTGAAGTGATAGTGAGTCCTCCTCCGAATTAATTTCCTTACCGATTTTCGTATCATCGGTAAATTTGCAAATGTTGCTACTCAAACCTGAATCTAAATCATTTATATATATTATAAACAACAGAGGTCCCAGGACAGAGCCCTGAGGCACCCCACTTACAACATTTTCCCACTCTGACTTGACTCCATTTATACTAACTCTCTGTTTCCTTTGGTATAGCTATGCCCTAATCCAGCTTAATATAGCACCCCCAATACCATGAGACTCTATCTTTTTAATCAGTCTTTCATGTGGCACTGTATCAAAAGCTTTGCTAAAGTCAGTGTACACAACATCGCAATCCTTACCACTATCAACTGCCTCAACAATGCTAGAATAAAAAGATAACAAATTTGTTAAACATGAACGGCCATTTATAAAACCATGTTGCGACTCAATTATTAATTTATGTTTTTCAAGATGAAGACGAATTTTATTTGCTATTATAGATTCGAATAACTTTCCCACAATAGACGTTAGGCTAATTGGTCGATAGTTAGACGCAAGTGATCTATCTCCTTTCTTAAAAACTGGTATCACATTAGCAACTTTCCAAAACTCTGGCACTCTGCCTGACTATTGATTTATTAAATATGGTTGACAGTGGGTCACAAAGCTCCTCTCTGCATTCTTTAAGCACCCTGGCAAACACTTCATCCGGCCCTGGGGATTTGTTTGGTTTGAGTTTTACTATTTGTTTAAGAACATCCTCCCTGGTAACTGCTAAACTCGTCAACCTGTCCTCGTCCCCACCCACATAGACTTGTTCGGCTGAAGGCATATTGTTAAGTTCCTCTTTAGTAAATACAGATACAAAATATTTATTAAAAATACTACTTATCTCTTCAGCACTATCTGTTATTTGATCTGTTTCAGTTTTTAATGGACCTATCCTTTCCCTAGTCTTAGTACGATATAACTGAAAAAACCTTTAGGATTTGTCTTTGCATCCCCTGCTATGCGAACTTCATAGTTTTTTTTGCTTTCCTTATCTCTTTTTTAACATTTCTAACCAGTTGTACGAATTCCTGCTCTAAAGTGACCTCCCCATTTTTAATCCTTTTGTACCAAGCTCTCTTTTTACCTATAAGGTTCTTTAAATTATTTGTTATCCACTTTGGATCGTTAGTATTCGATCTATTCAATTTGTATGGTATACTACGTTCCTGTGCTTTGTTTAGAATATTCTTAAATAAGTTATATATTGAATCCACATCGAAATCCCCATTTACGTCACCTATCGCTGGGTTCATGTCTCGCTCCAAGACCGGCCCCCACCCCATACCCAAGACTTTCCAATCAATTTGACCCAAAATATTTCTTAGGCTATTAAAATCAGCTTTTCGAAAATCTGGCACTTTAACAGAATTTTCTCCAAGGTCTATTCCATTCTATGCTAAATCTGATTTCTCTGTGATCACTGTTCCCTAGCTCACTCCCTATTTCGATGTCATTAATTTGTGTTTCGCTGTTAGTTAACACTAAATCTAAAATATTATTTTCCCGTGTTGGTTCCTTAATGTGTTGCGTAAGAAAGCAATCGTCAATTAATTCTAGAAAATCTTCTGCTTCACTATTCCTTGTTTTGTTCACAATATATAAAATATTTATTAAAAATACTACTCATCTCCTCATCATTATCCGTTATTTGACATGTCTCAGTTTTTAATGGACCTATCCTATCCCTAGTCTTAGTTCGATATAACTGAAAAACTCCTTTAGGATTTGTCTTCGCTTGCCCTGCTATGCGAACTTCATAGTTTCTTTTTGCTTTCCTTATCTCTTTTTTTAACATTTCAAACCAGTTGTACGAATTCCTCTTCTAAACTGACTTCCCCATTCTTAATCCTTTTTTACCAGGCTCTCTTTTTACCTATATAGTTTTCCTATAAGACAACAGACTATGTCAAATAAGCTAACAATAAGCACGAAAATCAGCGAGGAGCGGCGGAGCGCAGGCCTCTCAGGCTGCTCAGAAAGATAAGGAGGTACCGAAGCGAATTTTGGTTGTGGGAGATTCCCAGGTGAGGTATTTAGACAGAACGTTTTGTGCCAGAGATCAGTTTCATTCAGTCATCACAGTTCACCCAGTGAGTCAACTGCACGCTGACTTTGTCTCCAGTAGCACAGATCATCACCTTCATTCACCAGACCACTCCACAAGTGACCATTTGAATTTCATCATGGAATTCCAATTGACTTATAATCGATCCAGCAATGCTGCTCAGTGTAGGAAAAGACCATCGATAATGGATACAAGTTCTGAAAATGACGGCGAGTGGCATCACGTGAATAAGGCTAACAGGACAAGCCACTCCATGACGACCCATCGCCCATTAATCTCTCCAGCTTCTCCAGCTCTCCCAACGCCTCAGACTAGATCTACGCTTCCAATCTTCAAAGTGCAGCACACGGAAGGTAAGTCTTCCTACGCTACTCTAGTGGACCTAGAAAAAGAGTACCCCAGCTCCAGGTCAGAGCAAAATCTAATCTCAAAGGAGAATACATTCTGAGGCCTAAAGACGAGTCAGCCGCTACGATTCTAAAAAATTACGCAAAATATGAGGAACTGAAACCAGAGGATAAAATAAGTAAAATCATTGTCCTCCACTATCCCTTGCATATGGCCCTTGGCTATCTCGAAAAGCTGAATTATGTGGTGTCAGCAGAGAGATGCCAAGTACGAACCACAAAACAGGAAACTCGACAAGTCCTTCTCACAGTAAGAGGACGGATCCCGGAGAAACTTGGCCTTGGAATCTGGGGCGTGTTTCAACACAGGACTTACACCCCAGAACCCCTAAGATGCTTTAGATGTCAGAGATTTGGGCATCACAAAGATGGCTGCCAACGCCCAGTGAGGTGCTGAGTCTGCAGCCAGCCCCCAACAAAAGTGGCTAGAATGGTGTTCACACCTGAATGAACACACCTCTCTCGGGGAGATGTGGCAGCAAATTCACCGGGCCAAAGGGAATAAAACACCTAAAGCTCCACACGCCAAAGATCCTCAACAGGAAGCCGAAGTACTGGCAACCAGGTTTGCAGAGAGAGCAGCCAGCAATCAACTTCCACCAGATGTATTAGCAGTACAGACCGGACTAGAGGAAGAAAGGTGGCACAGAATCCTTACAGCATGTGAAGAAGTCTCTGACACTAATGCCCCCTTCACACTGGATGAGCTCAATCGGGCTAAGAAAAACTCCAAGGATACATCCCCTGGAGCCGACAAAATAACCTATAAAATGATTAGAAACTTCGGCCCAGAGGGAGACGCTGCATACCTAAGGTTAATTAATTTAGCCTGGACTTCTCAAACTAGACCTGCTTGGAATAGAGCAGACATAGTGCCGATTACAAAACCCAAAGATCCAGCTAATCCCAGGCCCATCTCTCCCCAAAGCTGTGCAGCCAAGACGGCTGACAGAATGGCACTCAACAGACTGGAGTGGAAAATGCCTAAACTGCACCATGATATGTATGCCTATAGAAGAGGGGTTGGCACAGTGGAATGTATTACAACTCTGTTAGCCCACTTGAATGACAGACCAGGAATGCTGATATTCCTGGACCTCGAAAAAGCCTTTGAACTGGCTAGCGCCCCGTCTATTCTCTGCTGCCTCATTGACAAAGAGGTCAGAGGCAACCTGCTCTCCTGGACCAAAAACTGTCTCATAAACAGAGAAGCAAGAGTAAAACTTCATGGCACAGTCTCTGAGTACAAAAGACATGAAAATGGTACACCGCAAGGAGGTATTCTTAGCCCTCTTCTCTTCAACTGTTTAATGGAAAGAATAATGAGGTTGAAACTCCCACATCACTGCAGGCTGCTAAACTACGCGGACGACTTTGTCATCATCATAAAAGGAAGGGATGCGGCGCGCCTTGCACCCAAATGCTTAGACTGCATCAGTAAAGAGGCAAAACAGATTGGGATCAAACTCAACCCCTTAAAGTCAAAGGCCATGCCCATAAAAATAGCGAAGCCCAACATCCAACTCACAGTACAGGGTCAACCAATAGAATGGGTCGACACCTATCAGTATCTAGGAATCATCCTGGACACACACATGAATTTTAATGCTGAGGTCACATACTTGAGAGAGCGAACTGCGGCCCGGACGGCAATCCTCAGGTCGCTAACCTCCCTTTCTGGAGGAGCCAATCTGCAAGTCCTTCGCACATACTATGTACAGGCAGTCAGATCAGTGATCGATTATGCCGCACCTGCACTCACAAATCTATCACACCAACAGTGGAAAAAGCTTGAAGTTGCCCAAAACAATGCTATGAGAGCTGCACTGGGAGCCCCCATGTGGACCAGGCTTGAAACTCTTAGACTGGAGACGGGTTTGCCCTCTCTACAAGAAAGAATATCACAAAGGACAGCTACAATTATCAGTAAGATAATTATTTCTTCTGATCCAATCCCAGTACGGCAGGCCTTGGTGGTTGGACTAGGCCAAAACAATGGAAACTCTTGGGTTGCAAGAGCAGGAAAAGTCCTAAACAGACTACATTTAAAAAACATGATTCTTGATAGAGAGGGTGATCATCCACACCCAAATTACACTCCTTCCGCGCCGTGGGAAGGGCCTACTTTCAAAATAGTAATAGAAAGTCTCCCAATGAAAAAGGCTGCCTATGATCCGACAATCCTAAGGCGCATAATAGAAGAGCAAATGTATAGCATAGCAGTAGCAGGAGCCACCCACATCTTCACAGACGGATCGGTGGACACAGAAAATGAGAGTGCTGGCGCTGCTCTTTGCACGACCAGCGTTCAGTCATATTGGAGACTGGGAGGACTAGTATCATCAACCCAAACTGAGCTGTTTGCCATACAACAGGCATTCGCATATGTGATTGCACAAAACACTCAAAATGCAATCATACACACAGACTCAAAAGCTGCACTTCAAATACTAGGACAAAAACAGTGGAAAGATAATGTGGAAATAATTACCACCATTTTGTATCAAGGAGCAGTCGCTAAAGGCAAAGGCCTCAACATAACTTTAAACTGGATCCCATCCCATATTGGAATCCCATTAAATGAAAAAGCTGATGAAATTGCTAAATTGGCAACTCGTCATCCAGTGATACATAAAACAATTCAACCCAGCCTAGAGAACATAAAAAACATCATCACCAAAAAACTCTCACATCTCAACAAAGCCTACCTGCACCAAAGAATAGCTGAAGGTTCGCCATCTGCAACATGGTATCTTCAGGCAACCAAACTAGAAAGGTTAAATATCCCAAAAGGAATCCACAGGGAAATAGCAGTTAGGCTATATAGACTACGTCTAGGTTACAGATGCAACTGGGAGATTGGTGAACCCCGACAGAGAGTGCATCTTCTGCCAAACTGTCACAGAAAAGCCATTACTTCACTATCTTCTGTAATGTGAAGCAACCAATGACCTTAGAAGAGCTTTAAGAGTTCCTGAATCATGCAGTGGCCACCCTGAAGCCATCAACACAGCCACTCTCCTGGTCAACAAAGGTGTCCAGCAGCTGGACACCCTCATAAAGCCTGTGAAGCAGTATCCTCCCCCACGATAACAGCCTGATGGTTAAATGCAACCTCAGAATACTGAGAAAAAAAAATTGTACCACTTACGGGCTATTCATGCCCGTGCCACCTCTTGGGTGGCTTAATCTTTATCAATCAATCAATCAATCACACTCATTGACGGTCATGCTATCGGAAGAAGCAATACTTTAAAGGTCCTGAAGGACGTAACTGGCCTCAAACCCGCTGACATTAGTCAGGAAGATGAAGATCTCGTGCTCTACTTTTCATGTGAAGAGGAGCTAGAAAAACTCCTCACTAACGATGCCTTTCTTCGCAAAGAGCACTACCTACATCCTCACTTCCCACGTCAGTTCCTGGCCGGAAGAACTGTTTTTACCAGCAGGACTAGCCGGTGGATCGCTGAGCGACCTCAACATCATATCATAAACAATATCGAGGACGAAAATCCAAACCTGTCGGTATTCAACCTAGAGTTCTGCAACACCGACAAAACATCAATGAAAATTACGTTCACCACCATAGCTGCGGCCACCCAGGCTGCCACACAAGGATTCTACTGCTTTGGCCTAAAAATACCACCCCACCAAATAAAAAAGGAACGCTACCATGAGATCCAGCAGTGCTTTAAGTGCTACGAGCTCTCCCACCCGACCAACAAGTGTCAGCACCCTGTCCAGAGGTGCAGCCTGTGCGCACTGGACCATCACTACTCCATATGCAAGGCAACAGTCCATCACTGCTTGCTCTGTGATGGCAATCACCCCCCAATTTCCTACCGCTGCCCCCGCAGCGGTAGGAAAGCCCCAAGCGACCAGAGCCCCAAGCGTTCAACTCACCACCTTAGCTCTCACTAGTCGACCAGAAGACTTTCCGGTCCTACCAACATGTGGCTCCTCCCAGCAGACACAGCTTTCTCATTGGGAACCCAAGGTCCCCAAGATCCCACAGGCTCCTTCACAGCCCCCTGCATCACTTGCAGGCATTATCCCTGGTCTTCTTAAACTAGCGGAAAGGCTTGCAGGGGTGACGCCGAGGAAAATAAGACTCGCGTCCCTACCTAAAATAGGCTTTGTCAGTGAACTAAACGCATTATACATAGACAATGGCCTGGCCCCCATCATAGCCACTAGCGTAAATCTCACTGCCTCCTCTACCACTCCGGAGACTACCACCAGGACGACCTGGTCAACTTCAACACCGACTCCAGAACCACCCATGACCCTGGCGACACAAACAGAGGTAATTCCTTCTCCAGCTCCCAACACTCCTACCATCACTATCTCAGCAGCCGCGCTAGCAGACGTGCTGTCTACAAACGATAACAGCACCACCAGCGCTCCTGAAATAGCTACAACCACCAATCAACGACACCTAAGCCTACCTAAGGCTGGAAGGCGAAAGACAAAAACGCCCACTACAGAGGTTACGGACTCCTCAGACGAGGAAATCGTAGCAGGAGCTCCACCGCCGCATCACAAATACGACACCTACACGGTTCAAGACTTCCTCATGGAGGCCACGTCACCAAACTCTAACGACAGCACTGCTCAGCCAAAGTCGCAGGCAAAGAAAAAACGGAAAACCTAGAGGTTTTATCTACACTAATCTACACTAACCCCACCAGCTCCATAACTGGTATAGCCAGCCCTCCAGGCTGAAAACCCTCATGAAGACCTCCATCCATCGCCAGATCTCTAGTATCAGCCACTGATACAGATAATGGCTCCAAAGAGCCTTCACTTACGGGCTCACCATAGCGCGTGCTACTGGAAACTTATTGTTCTGAGTAGCGAATCTTAAACAACAACAACAGCACATGCACACACACTTCACTTCAGTCGCTGAGTGTAGCAGTACACAGTTACAGTCACTCCCTCAGTTACTCTTTTAGTACAGTGTAACCATGTCTCCCCAGGATATGACTTTCCTAACCATCCTTCTTGAATTATTAACGTCAGAAGGACACAGTGATATAGTAGCAAGAGCAAGGAAAATTGCTGAAGACGACCCAACCCTAAACGAAGCACCGTGGCAACTTGTAGGCAACGGAAAGGCTAACAAACGAAGAAGAACCGAAGAAACGTCGAAAGAAATCAAACTAGAAGCCAATCAGAACTCAAGAGGAGCACCCAAACCAATGCCAAGGACCATATTCAAGACCAAAAAACCAGTGGATGGTCCCACTTATGCTTTCATTGCCGCACTGGAAAAGAATAGTCCAGGATCAGATCTTAGAGCCAAGCCCGACATTAGAGGTAGATATTGTTACGTACTCCTAGCAGAATACGTATATAAATTTAAAATAAATATTATTTTATTTTATCATTGCATGTATATGTACACACATTGTGTTTTGGGTAAATTGTCGTGTGGTTTGGCAGCGTTAGTGGACAGGAGAGCGGTTGCCGTTGCACAAGTCTATACCTGATTGATACGGGAAAGCTGGACCTGTTCAGTTTGAGAGTTCCAGATGTCACTTTATTTTAGTTAGAAAATGTTTCATATACTGTAATTAAACAGGTGTCCTTATACTTATATATTTTGTAAGCAACTATTATATGTAAATTACATTCTTATGTGTTTTGAGAACAAGTGGTTGTTCAATTAGTTTATAATATTAAAAAGTCCTTAGTTTCCATCCCTCATCCTGGGATGAGGCAGACGGGAGGTGAGAATGTGGGTGGCGACAGAGCGAGAGTTCAGTAGCTGATACAGGACTAGGAGAGTAACATGTGGGAGATAAGTCTGTTATATTCTGTTATATTTTGTTGTGCCATAGTTACTACTATATATTACTTGCCATGACAAATTTTTTCATATATTCTACAAGTTAACTTTACCATCTGTGTTTTTATATTATACTGTTTTGAATATATAGCTATCATATTGTGTATCTATTCTTCAGTCCTAAATGAAGATTCTATTATGTGCTCATTACCTATTAAGGGGTTATACTGGTGATTCGCTATTGAGAACAGCAGTTGTGTCGTATCCCTAGATGTAATTAAAGTTTGGCTGCTGTAGAGTCACGAGCCGTAACGTACGATAGGTAACAAAGAGTTATGGGGGCCTGTGCCGGGAAATATTGTCCCATTTTTAACTTAACTATGCTAATCTAACCTTGCCTTCCTAGGTACCAGTGTGTCAAGTGTCTCTGTGTGTTTCTTAAGAACTATTCCATGTGCCAAGCAAGCCTTCCTGTGTGTCAAGTAACAACGTTTCACGATTTTGAGGTAAGTCATCCTATATATTTTGTTTGTGCAGTGAGGCCAAGCGAATTTTCAGTGTGGTGACAATTTTACAGTGAAGTGTAGTGCAGTGCCATTGTGTTTAATTATTGTTGTGAATCAAGTGCCAAGTGTTAGTAACGATGGAGGAGAAAGTTGCAGCGTTGGTGGCTCACCCAGACTTTGAAGGGATTCAGAACCTTAAAAAGACTGAGTTAATACAAATGGCAAATCATTTGGATTTGACCGCCAGCAATAGAATGGTTAAAGCCCAAATATTGAAAGTCATTGTGACGCATTTTGTTGAGAATGGGGAGTTAGGTGAAGAAATTCTAGAGGAGTTAAGAGAGGAGTCGAGTGATCAGATGACGTTAAAGCGTCTTGAGTTAGAAGCTCGCCAATTAGAGCTTGAAGCTCAAAAAGAACAGAAAATATTAGAGGCTGAAGCTCGTCAAAGAGAGATTGAAGCTCAACAGCAACAGCAAATATTAGAGGCTGAAGCTCAGCAAAGGGAGCTAGAGACTAGGCGTTTAGAAATTGCGGTACAGTTGCAAATAGAAGCCACAAAGAAGCAACAAGCCGAGGAACAAACTAGGCAATTAGAGATTCAACAACAAATGGCTGACACTAACTTCAGGCTTGAATCACAGCGTATGGCAGCTGGGCATGGAAATACTAGTAATGTTTCAACAAATAGTGATAATAATCCCATCAGGATGAATAAGTATATCGAGTTGCCCAAGTTCAATGAGGAGGATCCTGAGGTTTTCTTTGCACATTTTTATAAAATTGCCATCAGTATGAACTGGCCAAGGGATCAGTGGGTAGCCATTATGCAGTCTCAATTTAAGGGGCGTAGTCAGGAGGTTTTCACATCCCTACCTGACGCTCATAGCTTTGATTACGAATTTGTAAAGAAAAGCATCTTAAATGCTTATCAACTAAATCCAGAGGCACACAGGCAAAAGTTCAGAAATCTAAGGAGGACAAGTGATCAGACAATAGCAGATTTTACTCGTCAGAAGACGAAATTTTGTAACAGATGGTTAAAGTCACTTCCAGTCACTGATTTTGATGCTTTAAAGAATCTTCTTATAATGGAAGAAGTATTGTCATGTCTCC
This sequence comes from Procambarus clarkii, assembly GCF_040958095.1. Classification (NCBI taxonomy): domain Eukaryota; kingdom Metazoa; phylum Arthropoda; class Malacostraca; order Decapoda; family Cambaridae; genus Procambarus; species Procambarus clarkii. The sequence goes on from NC_091174.1 coordinate 31,837,998, forward strand.
CAGACCAGTTGTCTACTTTTATGGCAGAACAAAAGAATGTAACAGACATTGATGAGCTGTCAAAGCTCGCGGATGAGCATGAGTTGCTGACTAAGGCCCCGTTTACGGCCACTTCACCTAAGTTTAGTCGTAGAGTAAATTATAATGCTCACCGAACTCCTTATCAGAATCCATCCAGTCCTAGTACTCCAGTTACTCCCATGAGCTCTTCTCTTACAAAACCTAATCCTGCTACTGCATTGTCAGGAATGTCAAATAATAATAAGGTTATTTCTAAACCTACAGTTGGTTCTACCAGTGTGTCCACTGTAAGGTCCTGTTCCCATTGTAAGAGAAAAGGCCATGGAATTCATTCATGTTTTATATTGCACCCTGAGTTACGACCAACTGGTCTCATTTATTGCAGAGGTGTGCAAAATAAACTTACTAATAAACATGTAACTGTAAACCCCAATTGGGTGAAACAGTATTCACCATATATGTCTTCAGGTGAAGTTTTGTGTATTAATGGGAAGTGGAAGCCAGTGGTTATTCTTCGTGATACAGGTGCTTCCCAAACCATAATTTCATCCAGTATTCTTTCTGATGTTGAAAAGAGAGAGACAGGAAAGTTTGTTGTTCTTCAGAGTGTTGCAGGATGTAAAACTGTACCTCTAATAGACATTAATTTCAGATCCACCATTACACCACGTTTATGCACTGTGGGTGTTAGTACACAGTTGCCCATCCCAGGTGTGGATGTTATATTGGGTAATGATGTGGCCATAAATCATGTTGTGGGTGAGAATGATCCCCGTTTGTGTAAACAGCCAGTTGCAGACCATGTTTATTCTGCCTGTGCTGAAGTTAGTTCTATGAAGGAACCTGTTGTAGAAGATGGTTTTGTCCATTCTACCTGTGCTGATGTCAGTACTCTTATAAATCCAGTTGTCAGTTCTGATGTTGTTACTCAAGCATTTGTTCCAGTAACCAGTACCCCTTCAGTGGAGAAGTGGGATGTGGTTGTTCCAGATTCCTGTGTGGCCGATTTAGTTGTTGAGAGTAAGCCTGATACTATGACTCTGCTTTATTCCAATAAATTGGGAAAGGATGTCCATGTACCATTGTCTTGCCCGCTCACTACGAACGTTGTGCCAGGAGTTGAGAGAAACTTAAAAGCCACGACTCTGTATTCCAGCCAAGTGAATGGTTTAGGACAAGATGTCGGGTTGGCAGAAGTATTCCCGCTCACTCCAAGTTTAGAATCAGTTGTCGAGAGTAAGTCCGTTGTCGAGGCCCCGCCTCACCCTAGTCAAGGTGATATAAAAGGGGAGGAGGTCAAACTACCTGTTACTTGCCCGCTCGCTTCAGATTCCCTTCATTTATGTGCTTTGAGTAGAACTGACCCTAAGATTTCAGAGAGAAGCAAGGAGACAGTCTGTACTGTAGATCCAGTTTTGGAGAGTGTGGGAAAGCAGCCAGAGGATCAGCTTCTGTTGAGTAGATGGAGACCCATTGAGCCTCCCTCTTCAGTTGTCTGTGAGGATGTGACCCAGCTTGGTAGTGATATTATTGATTGTGAGCAGACAGTACTCCAAGCAGCTCCAGAAGTCATGGGAGGAAATTTTGGTAAAATCATTAAGAGTGGTAAAGTAGCATTTGGATCTAAGTTGCGGAGTTGTGATTCTTATTCTATATGGAGGAAGTATTTCTCATTGTGTACATTGAGTCAGAGTGTGTGTAGGATGTTGAAATCTACTTTTATTCTGCAGGAGCCATTTTCTTGTGAAGTAATGGACTGTGGGACATCTTTGTCAAGCCTTGTGGTGGAGCAGAGAGAGTTTACTCAAGTAGGTTGTGCATCCAGTTCTGAGGAAGTGGTGAGTTATGCTAGAGCAGTGTCTCTATATTCAGATCCAGTTAATTTTGATGCACGAGTGATAAAAGTGTATGTTCCACTTAAGTGTGGTGTTGACTTTCAGAGTCATATTGTGGGTGAAAGATTAAATCATACTGGGGAGCAGATGTTTGAGGCTCCAGGTGTGAAATTCAAGTTGGAGGATAAGGTTATCCTACCTAGAGTTAATTATTGTGAAGGGTTACAGATTATCCTTGGGTGTTTCCCAGGTAATCTGCTGTTCATCTTCAAGATGTTAAGACCCTTAAACCTCTTGGTTGATTGGTTGTCATCAGACGTAAATCACTTGGGAAGTGATGGTGAGGATTGTAACGTTTTCGGCATGTTTTATTTAGTCTCTTGGAAGACTAGACGGTTGATGAAAGTGTGTGTTGTGTTCAAGTTCACCATCAAGGAGTGTGAACTTGTCTTGAGAGTTCTGATTGAGATATGGTGCCTAGGCATATGCCTGTTTTCTTTCACTGATCGTTATGACAGAGTTATGAGGAAATTGATTTCTGTGTTCCTTATGGATCATCTGAGTCAGTTCGATCAGGTAGTCTTTGCACTTATCTTGGGTTGTATTTCTTGGGTTGAAGGTCAAAGGTTTGCTAAGTCGGTGTCTTGTGTTTCGGAAGGTTCTATGAATGGGAAAGTCTTATGCATAATTGTGAGGTTTAATGCTACTTTCTCTAATTTTAGTATCCATTGGGCGAGAGTATGTGTTCCACAGAGGATCAAGAGTGATGAGCAGATGTCTGTGTCAGAGCATACCCAGGAGAAGTTCCAACTCAACTCAACATACAGCCTGCTTCAGTTAAGCAGTTCAGCTCCAGAAAAAGGGAGTAATGGAAAATCGAGGCTGTCTTGGGAAAATTCACCATGTGAAAAAGGAATCACATGGAAAAATGAAACTGATCTTGGAGAAATAGTAGAAACATATGAAAAACTAAATTGCCATGATAACTGTGTGAAAGCAGCTACCTTTATTGACAATTCTATTCATGCTACTAATGATACTGTTGTAGATAGGTGTGTGAAATATGATCTAAAACAAAGTGAAATAAATGAGATAGTACCTTGGAGAGATAAATTTGCATACTCCAGTGACACATATGTAGAACATAGTCATAAGACTGAAATTTCTGAGTTTCCTGTAAAACTATATTTGGAGTGTTTTCATTTTTGTCCAGAAATGTGTTCTTATTACTTATACATGTTTGGTGTAATTAATACCATAAATCTCAAGTATCATACATTTTACTTTGAAAAAATGCCATTGATCTTCAATCCATTGCATTTTTTTTCTTGGAGGTGGAAGTGTTACGTACTCCTAGCAGAATACGTATATAAATTTAAAATAAATATTATTTTATTTTATCATTGCATGTATATGTACACACATTGTGTTTTGGGTAAATTGTCGTGTGGTTTGGCAGCGTTAGTGGACAGGAGAGCGGTTGCCGTTGCACAAGTCTATACCTGATTGATACGGGAAAGCTGGACCTGTTCAGTTTGAGAGTTCCAGATGTCACTTTATTTTAGTTAGAAAATGTTTCATATACTGTAATTAAACAGGTGTCCTTATACTTATATATTTTGTAAGCAACTATTATATGTAAATTACATTCTTATGTGTTTTGAGAACAAGTGGTTGTTCAATTAGTTTATAATATTAAAAAGTCCTTAGTTTCCATCCCTCATCCTGGGATGAGGCAGACGGGAGGTGAGAATGTGGGTGGCGACAGAGCGAGAGTTCAGTAGCTGATACAGGACTAGGAGAGTAACATGTGGGAGATAAGTCTGTTATATTCTGTTATATTTTGTTGTGCCATAGTTACTACTATATATTACTTGCCATGACAAATTTTTTCATATATTCTACAAGTTAACTTTACCATCTGTGTTTTTATATTATACTGTTTTGAATATATAGCTATCATATTGTGTATCTATTCTTCAGTCCTAAATGAAGATTCTATTATGTGCTCATTACCTATTAAGGGGTTATACTGGTGATTCGCTATTGAGAACAGCAGTTGTGTCGTATCCCTAGATGTAATTAAAGTTTGGCTGCTGTAGAGTCACGAGCCGTAACGTACGATAGGTAACAGATATAACATATCCACAGCTAATCTGGATATAATCATAAACCTCAGGAACACAGAACACCTAGTGGAACTGAAACCAGAAGAAAAAATCACCATAATGATAGTTAAAAATTTCCCGGTCGAAGTTCATGCAAACAGACTCCTAGAATGCCCAAATGTCACAACGGCGGAAAGATGCAAGCACAACAATATCGAAACAAGACATGTTCTTGTAACAATAAAATGACCTCGCATCAACACTCTGAGTGTTGGCATCTATGGTCAATTCAGGCTGAGACTGTATAACCCAGAACCCATGCGCTGTTAGAGATGTCAGCGCTTCGGCCACCACAAAGATGGCTGCAGAGGCCCGGAACGATGTGGTGTATGTAGCGAGCTCCACAACACCGACATATGCAAGAATCTGCACAAAGAAGGCAGACAAACGAAAGCAAAATGCCCGAACTGCGGGGATACACATCATGCCTGGAACAAACGATGTCCAGAGAGGGTAAAAAGAATACTAGCTTTCGGATCAACCCAGCAACCCAAAGTAACAACTTCGAGACCCCAATCGACCAGACCCTCGGTAAAAAGCCAGTGGTACACCCCTTGGCAAGTCTGAATAAATGAAGATCAGCAACAGTCTGGCGCGCCGGGTCCTTCTGGTCTGGGCAAGGACGGGGCCTCCAACAACTGGAGGGGGCAGGGGGGCGCTGCTCCACTGGGAGACAGCAACAGAATGGATCGGGGCGGCAGGGTGAACATGCCTGCCGTTGCCTCCAGGACCTCCCAGGCAGGAATGATGATCCCAGCATCATCTGGTGCCCCAGTGGCTGGATGTAGCAGGGGCGCTTCGGCCCAACCAGGAGTCTCCTCACCCACTAAGAAGAAAGTCTCCACTCCAGCCAAGAACACACAAACGGTCGGGAAATCCAGTACTATAAAAACCATGGACTCAATGATTCCACTATAAACGGAAAAATGGACAATCTCAAAATTATACGATGGAATATTCAAGGATTCAAAAGCAAAGCACAAACACTCAGAGCAGTGCTTCTCAAGGATAGCATTGATATTGTTCTACTCCAAGAAACACTCACCAGGACTGGCAGATTTATCAATATCCCAGGATATCAAGGATTCCACTGCCCTATGGCACAAGTTGGCACCAGAGGCATTTCAATTCTAGTAAGAAATCATATCAATGCCACGGCAGTCATAGACCTGTCCAACTGTGGCGAGAACGTCGAAATTATGGGAGTTAAGCTCACTATGAGGAACTCAACGCTGTCCATTTTCAATGTATACAAGAGCCAGAGAGAACATGACATGGATCTCTCAACAATCTTTGAAATAGCAGTCACTACACTTACTATCATCTCTGGTGACTTCAACGCTCATAGTGAATTACTTCTTGATTCACCAAGAACCGACGCCAACGGAAGACATATTGAACATCTTTTGGATGAAGTGCCAGAAATCAGTCTGCTTAATTCGACGGAACCAACCCACACTGGTGGGGGAAAGTTGGATCTCACGTTTGTTTCCACCATCCACCAGTATTTATGAGTTGTGTCATTGGTCAGTGGATCATGTTCTGACTAGTGACCACTTTGCTACAAAAACAGTTATTAATATAGTACTACCTCCTAGACCTCCAGCTCCCGAGCCCTGATGGGACTTTATCATAGCAGATTGGACGAAGTTTCAGGAAGCTCTCGAAACTTGGCACCAAAACTACACTCCTCCTGACAACACCGAAGAAATGGAAAAAGATTTAGTAATGCAATACATAGAGCAGCAAATCACGCCATCCCCAAGAGGAAAACAATTACCCAACAACACAAGGACCATTGGTATTACTGTGATAGGATCAGAGCTACATAACAGACTAAATCGTGCACGAAAGAATTTTAGAAGAGATAGAACCGAATCTAATCTAGGACTTCTTAGAGCTGTTCGAGATCATGTGCACGAAGAAACAGCAAAAATCAGAGAAGAAAAATGGCTCGAGTGGTGTGCCAAGCTAAATCAGCATACGTCCTTGGGCGACATCTGGAGGCAGATCAACAAGGCCAAAGGAAAATCGTCTCCTGCTCCGCCGCACCATGTTCATCCAGAGCAAGAAGCAGAAAGGCTAGCAAATCTATTTGCTTCAAGAGCCAGTTCCACTCAACTTCCTCAAGCAACTCTGACTCACCAACAAAAACTTCAAGCAGCAAGATGGAAAAAAATAGATGATGCTTTAGCCTTACCTGACGAACTAGACCAACCTTTCAATCTAAAAGAACTCAGAACTGCTACAAAGAAAACTAAAAATACAGCTCCAGGCGAGGACAAAATCACTTACAACATGCTTGCCAAGCTAGGAGAAAAGGGTGAAGAAGCCTTCTTGAATCTCATCAATAGAGTATGGGTGACAAGAACCCGACCACTCTCTTGGAACAGTGCAATTATAGTTCCCATTCCAAAACCTAAAGACCCAGGAAATCCAAGACCCATCTCATTAACAAGCTGTCTGGCCAAAACTGCAGAAAGAATGGCCCCTTAATCGAATTGAATGGAAAGCCAATCCACTACACCAAAATATGTTTGCTTACAGAAAAGGTGTTGGAACCACAGAATGCCTTACCTCGCTCCTGGATAAAATCAATGACAAACCTGGAATCCTTATTTTTCTAGACCTTGAAAAAGCCTTCGAGTTAGCCAGTGCTCCAGCTACACTGTGCTGCCTTGTGGATAAGGAAATCAAAGGACACGCTCTTGCTTTTGCCAAAGGAAGCCTGCTTAACCGAGAAGCTAAAGTCAAATTCCAATGAAAAACATAGACCTCAAAGAGGCTGGAAAATGGAACTCCGCAGGGAGGAATACTAAGCCCCTTCCTCTTCAACTGTCTCATGGAACAATTCATGAAGCTCAAGCTACCAAAAGCCAAACTTCTTAACTATGCAGACGACTTTGTGGTCATCATCAAGGGCAAAGGTGCAAGGAACCATGCACAAAAATGCCTAGATATTATCAGCAAGGAAGCGGAACGCATAGCAGTGAAAATAAACAGCAATAAAACAAAAGCAATGGCCGTTAAAATGAGAACTCAAGACATCAGACTGGCAATACAAGGACAAGAAATTGAGTGGGTTACCTCTTTTCAATACCTAGGAGTCATAATAGACAACCAGTTGAAATTCACTTAAGAAATTGAATATCTTCGGCAACGCTGTAAAGCCAGAAACTCAGCTTTGCGCTCTCTGACCAGTCTTAGAGAGGGTGCATCTCTACCAGTACTCAAAATGTACTACATTCAAGCAGTTAGGTCACTCATCGACTATGCTGCTCCTGCTCTTACATCCCTCAGTGATAACCAATGGGAGAAACTGGAAGTGTCTCAAAATGATGCTCTGCGAACAATGCTGGGAGCACCTATATGGACGCGTAGAGAGAACCTTAGAATGGAAACAAATTTACCAGCATTAGAAAACAGGATGAAACAAAGGATAGCCACCATAATAGGAAAACTTACTGGAACAACCGCCAGACTGTCAATCAAAGACAGCATACAGAGATTGTTATGGTTTTGGTCAGACAAACAATCTTCGTCCACATGGTTTTATTCTCCGCCAGTAACAACAACAAAACAATTATCAGGTACATGAAATATTATTAACAAGATCATAAACAAAAGAGCATCTGCTCCAAACATGCTACCTCCAACATCTGTAGTACTCAATCCCAACATTCCTCCCCTTTTAAATAAACTATATCCCTACAGGTTAAGTCTATCAGGCGGTCGTATGACTCTTCCTGATTTTCTCAACTGGGAGTCCTGACCTGTTACTTCTAGGAAACATTCTTCTGAATTACTCCTTGTAGAGTCCATAGGGTTAACTGTATCCCCATTACCCTCTACTGTCCCTTGCTCTGCCTCCCGGTCCCCTGCAGGTGCTGCTATCCCTTCATTATAAGGATGGATATCACTAGTTGCCCCACCCCCACCTGAAGGGTCTTCAAAATTCCCTGTGAACCTTGGCATGAGCTGATCGGCATGCCTTTTCCAATTAATGTTCCCAAAACTCTGCACTTGCACAGTGAAGTTCCTGCGGCCCAGGACCTCCCTAATTTTCCCTTCCACCCAGGGCTTTCCACTTCCAAAATTCCTTGCATATACTGCATCCCCCTCATTAAACAACAATTCCTCTCCCTGAGCCAACTGACTGGCCAAGCTAGTTACCGATTTCTCTTTATTGGGATCTGTCTTTACTGCTTCCATGTGCACTTTAAAGTGTCTATTAAACAGTAATTCAGAAGGAGATTTACCAGTAGTAGAATGAACAGTTTTCCTTTGATTATATAAAAACCTACAAAGCCTTGTATTAATAGTACCTTCCGTAAACCGCTTTAACCCTTCTTTCAAGGATTTCACTGTTCTCTCTGCTAGACCATTTGAAGAAGGATTATATGGGGCAGGTGTTACATGTTTAATACCATTTTTCCGAAAAAAATCCTCCATTTCCACAGAAACAAAATAAGGAGCATTGTCTGAGACAATTATGTCTGGCAATCCAAAATTACAAAATGTTTTCCTTAGTAATTCACAAGTTACAGATGATGTGGTGGAATTACACACATGCACATCCAGAAATTTGGTGTATGAATCCACCACCACTAGGTAATATTTATTATCCATAGGTCCCGCATAATCTACATGAAGTCTAGACCAGGGTTTTCCAGTGCATGGTGAAGAAAGTACTGGGGCCTGGGGTTTCTGATAATTCTTAAAGCAAAGACAATTTTTTGTTACCTCAGCAATATCCTGGTCTATTTTTGGCCACCAAACCCAACTTCTAGCTTCTGCTTTCATAGCATTTATGTCATTATGGCCTACATGCAGCTGTTCCAAAATCTTACATCTCAGTTCCCCCAGGAACCGCCACTCTATTCCTATACAAGAGTACATCCTGGTGAATACTAAGGTCAGCCTTCACTGCAGCGTACTCTGCACAAATTATCATTTCAACCATATTCGACATATTTCAACAACAGACTTAATTTAGGATCTCTACCAGTTGCCTTCCTAATAGTCTGGAATGAAATATCCTCAAAAGACATAGATTCCACCACGTTAACATACTCCACTGGAATACTGGAATTTAATTCTTCTGTCACAGGCAATCTATTTATGCATCAGCTACTACATTATCCTTGCCTGGCTTAAACTCTAAATCATACTCAAACTGCGAGAGTAGTAATGCCCATCTTTGAATTCTAGCATTGGCATTAACTGGAATCTGCTTACCTCTGCCAAACAATCTTAGCAGGGGTTTATGATCTGTTCTAGCAAGAAATTTCCTCCCCAGCAGAAAATACCTCAGTTTTTTTACAGCATATACCAAAGCTAAGGCTTCTTTATCTAACTGAAAATAATTCTGTTCTGCAGGAGATAATTTCTTGCTAGCAAAATATACTACTTTATCCTGACCATCTACTTCCTGTAATAATACACAACCCACTCCTACTGGGGAAGCATCTACCTCCAGTTTTAACGGGAGTCTACCTGTAAAATTAGTGAGCACTGGAGAATTGATCAATTCCTGCTTAATATTCCTGAATGCATTTTCCTCTCTTGCTGCCCACTTAAATCTAGCCCCTTTTTTCAACAATTCATACAAGGGTGCTAATTTTGTTGAAAAGTTCTTCACGAACTTACAAAAATATGTAACCATCCCAACAAAAGACTGTACTTCCCCAACTGATGTTGGGGCTGGGGCATCTATTATAGCAGCTACATTTTTGTGAGAAGGAGTAAACCCAGCAAACACAAATCATCTACACAACGTTCGCCTATTTCTTCCCATAGGTGTGGGAATGATTTGCATTGAGAATGGTGCAGGAGAGCCTTTGAGAAACTTTTACTCAAAAAATCCAAACACAAAGGTTTAATTATAAATTGTTTTTCTACAATTATTTTCTTCCAAATGTAAAACAAATAGTTTTTACATGTTTAAATATAAAATTTATGGTGTTTTTTTGTAAAATTCATTAATAAATTGTGAATGATATATATTGGCTGAGTGAAACCTTTAAAATCCATTTAGTTATAATATGAACAGAAAAAAGTAGTTTTCCAAATTTTCTAAAAATCGCTCTTTTTAACACAATTTGACTCCTTATGCATTCCACTAAACACTAATATCATGTTTAAATATATAATTTATGTATTATTCCCTAAGATAATTTATATAAATTTTAAAAGTTGCTGGAAAGTGGTGAGAACGAATCTGAAAACGTTTTGTTGTCTTATATTGGCGTGTTCTTATTAACTAGAGTGAGTAAGAGTGAGCGAGAGTGGGTAAGAGTGAGTAAGAGTGAATGAAGGTGAGTGAGAGTGCCAGAGAGTGTGTAAGTGTGAGTAAGAGTGAGTATAAGTAAGAGTGACTGAGAGTGAGTAAGAGTGACAGAGTGAGTAAGAGTGACAGAATGAGTAAGAGTGAGAGTAAAGTGATTGAGAGTAAGGGTGAGTATGAGAGTAAGAGTGATTGAGAGTTAGAGTGAGAGTAAGAGTGATTGAGAGTTAGTGAGAGTAAGAGTGATTGAGAGTAAGAGTGATTGAGAGTAAGAGTGATTGAGAGTAAGAGTGATTGAGAGTAAGAGTGATTGGGAGTAAGAGTGATTGAGAGTAAGAGTGATTGGGAGTAAGAGTGATTGGGAGTAGGAGTTAGAGTGAGAGTAGGAGTAAGAATGAGAATAAGAGTGATTGAGAGTAAGAGTGAGTAAGAGTAAGAATGAGAGTAAGAGTGATTGAGAGTAAGAGTGATTGAGAGTAAGAGTGATTGAGAGTAAGAGTGATTGGGAGTAAGAGTGATTGGGAGTAAGAGTAAGAGTGAGAGTAAGAATGAGAATAAGAGTGATTGAGAGTAAGAGTGATTGGGAGTAAGAGTAAGAGTAAGAATGAGAGTAGGAGTGATTGAGAGTAGGAGTGATTGGGAGTAGGAGTGATTGGGAGTAAGAGTGATTGAGAGTAAGAGTAATTGAGAGTAAGAGTATGAGAGTAAGAGTGAGAGAGTGAGTATGAATGGGTAAGGGTGACTGAGAGTGAGTAAGAATGACAGAGTAAGAGTGACAGAGAGTAAGAGTGACAGAGTAAGAGTGACAGAGAGTAAGAGTGACAGAGTAAGAGTGACAGAGAGTAAGAGTGACAGAGTAAGAGTGACAGAGTAAGAGTGACAGAGTAAGAGTGACAGAGAGTAAGAGTGACAGAGTAAGAGTGACAGAGAGTAAGAGTGACAGAGAGTAAGAGTGACAGAGAGTAAGAGTGACAGAGAGTAAGAGTGACAGAGTAAGAGTGACAGAGAGTAAGAATGACAGAGTAAGAGTGACAGAGTAAGAGTGACAGAGAGTAAGAGTGACAGAGTAAGAGTGACAGAGTAAGAGTGACAGAGTAAGAGTGACAGAGAGTAAGAGTGACAGAGTAAGAGTGACAGAGTAAGAGTGACAGAGTAAGAGTGACAGAGAGTAAGAGTGACAGAGAGTAAGAGTGACAGAGAGTAAGAGTGACAGAGAGTAAGAGTGACAGAGAGTAAGAGTGACAGAGAGTAAGAGTGACAGAGTAAGAGTGACAGAGTGTAAGAGTGACAGAGTGTAAGAGTGACAGAGAGTAAGAGTGACAGAGAGTAAGAGTGACAGAGAGTAAGAGTGACAGAGTAAGAGTGACAGAGAGTAAGAGTGACAGAGTAAGAGTGACAGAGAGTAAGAGTGACAGAGAGTAAGAGTGACAGAGAGTAAGAGTGACAGAGTAAGAGTGACAGAGTAAGAGTGACAGAGTAAGAGTGACAGAGTAAGAGTGACAGAGAGTAAGAGTGACAGAGAGTAAGAGTGACAGAGTAAGAGTGACAGAGAGTAGGAGTGACAGAGTGTAAGAGTGACAGTAAGAGTGACAGAGAGTAAGAGTGACAGAGAGTAAGAGTGACAGAGTAAGAGTGACAGAGAGTAGGAGTGACAGAGTGTAAGAGTGACAGTAAGAGTGACAGAGAGTAAGAGTGACAGAGTAAGAGTGACAGAGAGTAAGAGTGACAGAGTAAGAGTGACAGAGTAAGAGAGTGAGAGTGATTATGAGAGAGTTAAGAGTGTGAGGTGTGTGAGTGTAGCAGGCCAGGGAGGCAGGATGTGTGGTCACAGGCGAGGCCTAGGCCTCGTGATCTCTAATGTTGGTTTTTATATATATGTGGGATTTTTTGTCCTGTTTCAAATTATAATTATTTAGCAGGAATGTAATAAGATATTGCACAGTATTAATGTGACAATAATATATGCATTATTTCCTTGATAATCAAACTTGTTGTTCAAAGATAATATACAATCTTTGAAGGAAACATTTTGAGAGCGCAAGCTGGCAACACTGTTCTGGTGGATGAGAGAGACATATGGTTAGTTGTACTCAGACCTACAGTGGAGAAGGGTGTGTCCCAGCTGGCCGCCACCAGCCGCCACCCGCCGCCACCCGCCGCCCACCACCAGCCGCCACCCGCCACCACCCACCACCAGCCGCCACCCACCACCAGCCGCCACCCACCACCAGCCGCCACCCGCCACCACCCACCAGCCGCCACCCGCCGCCACCCACCATCAGCCGCCACCTGCCACCACCCACCACCAGCCGCCACCCGCCGCCACCCCCCGCCACCCACCACCCACCACCAGCCGCCACCCGCCACCACCCACCACCAGCCGCCACCCGCCACCACCCACCACCAGCCGCCACCACCCACCACCAGCCGCCACCCGCCACCAGCCACCGCCACCCACCACCGCCACTCACCACCCGCCGCCACCACCCACCACCAGCCGCCACCCGCCGCCACCCACCACCAGCCGCCGCCACCCACCACCAGCCGCCACCCGCCACCAGCCGCCACCCGCCACCACCCACCACCAGCCGCCACCACCCACCACCCGCCACCACTCACCACCCGCCACCACCCACCACCAGCCGCCACCCGCCACCGCCACCCGCCACCAGCCACCGCCACCCACCACCGCCACCCGCCACCCACCACCAGCCGCCACCCGCCACCGCCACCCGCCACCCGCCACCGCCACCCGCCACCGCCACCCACCACCACCCGCCACCAGCCACCGCCACCCACCACCGCCACTCACCACCCGCCGCCACCACCCACCACCAGCCGCCACCCGCCACCCACCACCGCCACCCGTCGCCACCACCCACCACCACCACCCACCACCACCAGCCGCCGCCGCCACCACCACCCACCACCACCGCCGCCACCACCCATCACCGCCGCCGCTACCACCACCCACCACCACCGCCGCCGCCACCACCCATCACCGCCGCCGCCGCCACCACCCACCACAGCCGCCGCCGACACCACCGCCACCACCCACCACAGCCGGCACCACCACCCACCACCACCACCCACCACCGCCGCCACCACCAGCTGCCACAAGCCGCCACCGCCCGCCACCAGCCGCCATCACCACCACCACCACCACCAGCCGCCATCACCGCCACCAGCTGCCACCACCACCAGCCGCCACCACCACCAGCCGCCATCACCGCCACCAGCTGCCACCACCACCAGCCGCCATCACCGCCACCAGCTGCCACCACCACCAGCCGCCACCACCAGCCGCCACCACCGCCACCACCACCTGCCACCAGCCGCCACCACCGCCCGCTATCAGCAGTCACCGCCCGTTGCCACAGTCGCCACCGCAAGCCGCCTCCGCCAGCCGCCACCAGCCCCCCCCACCGCCGATCGTCACCACCCACCACAGCCGCCGCCGCCCGCCACCGCCCGCCACCACCCACCACAGCCGCCACCACCCACCACCACCCGCCGCCGCCACCCACCACCACCAGCCGCTGCCGCCACCACCCACCACCACCGCCGCCACCACCCACCACCACCAGCCGCCGCCGCCACCACCACCACCCACCACCACCGCCGCCACCACCAGCCGCCGCCGCCACCACCACCCACCACCACCGCCGCCACCACCCACCACCGCCAGCCGCCACCACTCATCACAGACCCCGCCACCGCCCGCCACCACCGCCAGACACAGCCGCCAGTGTCCGCCACCGCCGCCACTGTCCGCCACCGCCGCCACTGTCCGCCACCGCCGCCATTGTCCGCCACCGCCGTCACTGTCCGCCACCAGCGCCACTGTCCGCCACCGCCACCACTGTCCGCCCGCCGCCACCACTGTCCGCCCGCCGCCACCACTGTCCGCCCGCCGCCACCACTGTCCGCCCGCCGCCACCACTGTCCGCCCGCCGCCACCACTGTCCGCCCGCCGCCTCCACTGTCCGCCCGCCGCCTCCACTGTCCGCCCGCCGCCTCCACTGTCCGCCCGCCGCCTCCACTGTCCGCCCGCCGCCGCCACTGTCCGCCCGCCGCCGCCACTGTCCGCCCGCCGCCGCCACTGTCCGCCCGCCGCCGCCACTGTCCGCCCGCCGCCGCCACTGTCCGCCCGCCGCCACTGTCCACCACCGCCGCCACGGTCCGCCCGCCGCCACAGCCGCCACTGTCCGCCCGCCGCCACTGTCCTCCCGCCGCCACTGTCCGCCCGCCGCCGCCCTGTCCGCCCGCCGCCACTATCCGCCACCGCCGCCACTGTCCGCCCGCCGCCACTGTCCGCCCGCCGCCACTATCCGCCACCGCCGCCACTGTCCGCCCGACGCCACTGTCCGCCCGCCGCCACTGTCCGCCCGCCGCCACTGTCCGCCCGCCGCCACTGTCCGCCCGCCGCCACTGTCCGCCACCGCCGCCACTGTCCGCCCGCCGCCACTGTCCGCCCGCCGCCACTATCCGCCACCGCCGCCACTGTCCGCCCGCCGCCACTGTCCGCCACCGCCGCTACTGTCCGCCCGCCGCCACTGTCCGCCCGCCGCCGCCACTGTCCGCCCGCCGCCACTATCCGCCACCGCCGCCACTGTCCGCCACAGCCGCCACTCTCTGCCATACAGCCTCCCCTCTCTCCGTTAGTAAATAATTATAATTGTTAGTAAATAATAAAAGAAATATAAATTATTAGATTTTTTTTACCCTTAAATTGGTTTTAATATTTAAATTGAAAATAATAATATAATATAAAATATAATTTAATTTCAAGAAATTTAACTTTAAACACAAAGATGTAAAAAGGGTTCAGATTATTGGCTCAAACCTTTCATAAGAGATTCATATTGGTATATGAATGGATTATGAATGACTCATGTTAGGAGTGTAAAGTTGCCACAACATCTCAAATTAGTGTTAGATACATATGTCTTGGTTATAAGTTTTGGAAACCTATTTAAGTCCACACACAATATCGTATCTGATACGATAAAACAAACGTTTCCAATACTTTCAAATACTTTCCAGATATGTTGTGGCAACCTAAAATTGTTTGCTGGGAAGCCCTTACCTGAAATATGGTACCCCAGATATTCAATGGCCTTGGTCTTCAACGTTGTTTTTCCCTTATTAATCTTCACATTGTGCTTTTGCAAAAGATTCAAAACTTGTTCTAATCTAGCATCATGCACTTCCTCATTCTCCCCACATACAATAATGCCATCTAAAAAACTAGCCACACCTTCAATGTTAACTAACAACTGGGACATGAATCTCTGAAAAATTGCTGGAGACTAGGAGAGTCCAAAAGGAAGTCTTTTATACGTAAATAACCCCTTGTGGGTATTAATCACTAACAATTTCTGACTCTCCTCCTCTACAGGAATTTGCAAGTAAGCATCTTTCAGGTCAATCTTAGAAAAAATTGTTCCCTTGCAGACCACTGACAACAACTCACCTATCTTAGGTAAAGGGTACTTCTCACAGTGTATGCGGTTGTTCAGTTCTTTGAAGTCTGCACAGATTCTCAAGGATTTCCGATCTGCCTTCAACACTGGTACAATTGGGGCTGCCCACTCACTATGTGTAATTGGCTCTAAGATGCCTTCTGCCACATGCTTTTCCAGGGCTGATTCTACCAATAGCTTGCAATGAAACAGCACTGTTCTTGCCTTGAAAAATTTAGGTGAAGCCCCACTTTTCAGGTGAATTTTTGCCACCATGCTATTAATTGGCTAATCTGCCTCCACTGAATATTTGTCTAACATTTGTTCGGCACTTTTAATTGTTTTAACTATCGACAATTCATCTAGGCCCGCCAAGAAAATTCCCACTTTTTCCATGAGATCCTTACCACATAGGCTAGGATCATGTGAATCCACTACATAAAAATCCTGGACAATTTCTTTTCCATTATAACCTACTTTTGCCGACACCTTGCCATAGACCTTAATCGGTACATTATCATAAGCACTTAAAGATTTTTTACCTGGTTTTACATTCAATTGCAAGGTATCTGCCCAATCTCTAGACAATGTTGACACTGCAGCACCAGTGTCCAGTTCCAAGGGAACTAACTTCCCATTAATTACAAAATTCACCACTTGTGACTTCACTGAACATACCTTTTCTTTCATCGAATATAGTCGGTTTTCCTCACCTGCAGCTTCTTCAGACTGGTTACCTTCCTCTACTGCCTTGACCACAGTACCACTACCTCTTCTTCCTGCATTCCCTTGTCGTCTCCTCTCCCAGGCCTTGTTGTTCCTGTTCAGATATTCCCTACACACTCTCTGCAAGTGTCCCTCCTTGTTACAAAAGTTGCATATATATGCACGAAACTTGCACTTGCTACTTATGTGCTTGTAACCACAGTGTGTACATCTGGTCTGGCCCTGTACGACCATAATTTCCTGAGTAGAAGTCTTACTTCCAAAAGCCCTTTCCAGGTTCAATATCTTCTCGAGCATTGTCCATGAAGTCATCGATTGTAGATCCAAATTTTCTGCCACCAGGTTAGGGAAATAATTCTCCTTTTCCACTGCCATGAACAATTGGTCCCTAACCCTGCCGTCCAACTGTGCTCCGAAGTTGCAGTGGTTAGCCAAAGCCTTCAATTCCTCAAATAAATCCTGTACGGACTCCTGCTGCTTTTTCGTCCTCTTCTGGAAATCCATCAAACTCCTGTGATATGATGGTTTCACCACATACTGACGTTTAAGCAAAGCAATCAAGTCTACATAGGTCTTCGTGTGCGGTAGCTCAGGTGCACACAAATTTCCGAGAACACTATATGCTTCAGAACCCAGTGAAACTAAGAGTACCGCTTTCTTGGTGCCGTCCTCCTTAATCTCCCGGTACTGAAAGTTTGCTTCCAGCAGGCTGAGCCACAGGTCCAACGAGATCTTGGCAGTGTTTAACGGATTGATTGACATGGTAGCCATGGCCACGGTGTAACACACTCCACTGTTATATGCGAAGCGTCCACTCGTCCACACGACGTACCCTGCACTGTCTTGATCCTCACACCACGTCTCGTACCCAGGCTCCCTGCCAGCGATGTTTAATTCTCGTCGCCACTGTTATGGTTTTGGTCAGACAAACAGTCTTCGTCCACATGATTTTATTCTCCGCAGTAACAACAACAAAACAATTATCAGGTACATGAAATAATATTAACAAGATCATAAACAAAAGAGCATCTGCTCCAAACATGCTACCTCCAACATCTGTAGTATTCAATCCCAACAGAGATCCTTTCAGAAAAACCAACAGTATAGAACAAGCTCATGGATGGATAATGTGGTCAAGATTTTAGAGAAAATGGACATGAAATGAACCATTAAAAACAAAGGGGAAGATAGACCATATCAACACTTTCGACAGCCTCCTCCATGGGAAGAATCGAATCTAAAGATAATCATTGAAAGATTACCAGTTAAAAAATCAGCATGTGACCAGCAGAGGCTCAAGGAAGTAATAGAACAACAAATGGAAACTATCTCTTGACCCACAACGACTCACATCTTCACAGACGGATCAGTTGATCAAGAAAAAGGTTCTGCTGGGGCAGCAGTTTACACTACCAACCATGAAGCTTACTGGAGCATGAATAGTGGGTGCTCAACATTGCAAACAGAATTATATGTCCTGAAGGAGGCAATAAACTATACAATTGAGAATAATTTACATGATGTCATCATTCATACAGACTCTAAATCTTCGCTCCAGGCATTGTTATCCAGTCAGCACAGAGATAATATACAACTACTCACAGAAATTCAACATATAGGAAAAGATGCCCATAATCGAGGGCTGTCAATCACCCTAAGTTGGATACCAAGTCACATTGGCATAGAGGGTAATGAAAAGGCAGACTCACTAGCAAAAACTGCCACTGCTCTACCTGTTGTACAGGTTCAAATACCTCCAAGTTTCTCACAGATAAAGGAGCAAATCAAGAAGAAAATATTCTCAACAATCAAAAGTCGCCACAGAGCCAAAGTAGCGGAAGGAAGATCCACTGCGATATGGTACGAACAAGCCACTGGTTACTCCTCTTTCAAGCCTGGCAAAAAGATATCCAGAGACATTGCAGTAGCCATACATAGACTCAGGCTTGGTTACAAGTGCTGCTGGGAGGTAATGAACCCAATAGTTAAAGAGTGTCACATCTGTGAAACTGAAGCAGAGGCGCCACTATTGCACTACTTACTGGAATGTGAAGCTACTGAACCCCTGCGCGTCAAACTCAACATTAATCCAACGACAGCAGCTGCATTAGATGCACATTCCACCGCGACTACAATGATTAGAAAAGCTGTTGAGGAATGGGACTCATTAGTGAGCATTCTGCATCTACATACGCCACCAAGATAATGTTAATAAAACAAGATTAAAACCAGTGCAATAAAACAGAAGCGACAAATAAGCAGGGAAAAAGGAGAAGTCCTCTCCTCCATTTTAAACTTAGACCTAAATATCACAGGAAAAAGGTTATCATGTATAACCATACTCAATTATGGGCTCACCATAGCCCATGCTACATGGACACTTCGTCCTGAATAGCTAAATCTTTAACAACAACACACACACAAACCAGCCTACCGCCAACCTCACCCCTGGGACTGACCTTCCATCCCTCACCCACCTGATTGTCCTCCTTCCTCTCTCCCCCCTCTGCCTATTTCCGTCTCTTCCTCTCTTCCTCTCTCCCTCGCTCTCCCTCACTCCCTTTCACTCCCCCTCTCCCTCTCACTCCCTCTCCCTCCACCAGTTAATCCCACCCCCCACCGTGCCTCCCCCACAATAAACACACACACACATGCACACACACACACACACACACACACACACACACACACACACACACACACACACACACACACACACACACACACACACACACACACACACACACACACACACACACACACACACACACACACACTGAGGCGGGACCAAAGAGCCAAAGATCAACCCCCGCAAGCACAAATAGGTGAGTACACACAGGTGAGGGTGAGGTCTCAGATTGGCGAGACGTTATGAGGGGAGTCCAGCAGGGGTCAATCCTGGGACCTATACTGTTTCTGATATATGTAAATGATCTCCCAGAGGGTATAGAATCGTTTCTCTTAATGTTTGCCGATGATGCAAAAATTATGAGGAGTATTGAAACTGAGGACGATAGTAGGACGCTACAAGATGACCTAGACAGACTGAGTGAATGGTCCAACAAATGGATGTTGAAGTTCAACCCGAGTAAATGCAAAGTAATGAAACTAGGCAGTGGAAATAGGAGGCCAGACACAGGATACAGAATAGGAGATGAAGTACTTAATGAAACAAACAGAGAGAAATATCTAGGAGTTGATATCACACCAAACCTGTCTCCTGAAGCCCACATAAAAAGAATAACGTCTGCGGCATATGCGAGGCTGGCTAACATCAGAACAGCGTTCAGGAACCTGTGTAAGGAATCATTCAGAATCTTGTACACCACATATGTAAGACCAATCCTGGAGTATGCGGCCCCAGCATGGAGCCCGTACCTTGTCAAGCACAAGACGAAGCAGGAAAAATTCCAAAGGTATGCCACTAGACTAGTTCCAGAACTAAGAGGCATGCGTTATGAGGAAAGGCTGCGGGAAATGCACCGTACGACACTGGAAGACAGAAGAGTAAGGGGAGACTACAGGGGTTGTGATGTAGGATCACAACCTACAAAGTCCTCAGAGGAATCGACCGGGTAAACAAGGATAAACTATTCAACACTGGTGGGACGCGAACAAGGGGACACAGGTGAAACTGAGTACCCACATGAGCCACAGAGACGTTAGAAGGAACTTTTTCAATATCAGAGTAGTTAACGGATGGAATGCATTAGGCAGTGATGTGGTGGAGGCTGACTCCATACACAGTTTTATATGTAGATATGATAGAGCCCAGTAGGCTCAGGAATCTGTACACCAGTTGATTGACAGATGAGAGGCGGGACCAAAGAGCCAAAGCTCAACCCCCGCAAGCACAAATAGGTGAGTAAACACACACACACACTCACACACACACACACACACACACACACACACACACACACACACACACACACACACACACACACACACACACACACACACACACACACACACACACACACACACACAGGTCAAGCAGGATGGTAAGACAACAGAATGAAGCTGGAGGAGAGGGACTGGACGAGTCATTCATGGAGATGATTGCTAAGGCATGGAAAGAAGTCAGTGGGGAATTGAAGGACCTGAGGGAAACTATATGTAAGCTGCAGATAGAACTAAGTGCAGCAAAAGCGGAGATAAAAAAAACTAAAAACAGGCCCATATCAGACTCTGGCCCAGGGGACCAACCCCCAGGTACCAGGAGATGTAGCAATGGCAGGGACCCCTTCAAGTGGCCCAACCTTTGCTGAAATGCTGAAGAGCCCAGGAGCAATGTCCACAGTCAAGGAAGTTGTAATGAAAGCAGTAACCTCACAGGAGGCAGCTAGATGCACAAGCCAGCTAATGGAAAGGAAAAGAGCTGTAGTAGTGGTAGGTGTCAAGGAACAAGAGGGCTCCACTAGGGAGGAATCGAGGACCAAAGACAAAGCTGCAGTGGCAGGGATATTAAAGGAGATAGGAATGGAAGGGGCTGAACGAGACATAGAACAGTTTTTCCGGATTGGCCAGTACAGCAGAGACAAAAAGAGATTGATCAAGGTAGTATTCAAGAGTGAGGATATCAAAGAGGACATCCTAGTAAAGAAGAGCAAACTGAGGTATGCAAGGAACTACAAAGAAGTATATGTTCAGATGGATATGACCAGAGACGAGATAGTAAGGGCAGCAGATGCAAGGAAAAGGCGCAAGGAGAGGGAAGGGAGCCAGGGAACCTCAGCCTCTATCCCAGCAATCCCAGAGGGGAGTGGGGAACCCCAATCCAGCAACCCAGGAACCCCAGGGGGGAATGCAACCCCCCAGCCCATCACCCAATAGCCCCCCCCTATCCCCCAGCACAAACCCTCCCTTGCCCCTACACAATGCCCATCATGAAACCCAAATCCTCCCCCTCCCCTTACCCCAAATATCCCCTGCTTTCCCAGCCCCTGGTCTCCTTCCTGCCCCAAGCACACCTGAACAAGACCAAAGCCCTCTATCCCCCATTCCACTTCCCCAAACCCCTGTCAACTACACCGCAGGAGGGCGTGCCCTTTCCCCAAGCAATCCCTGTCCCCTCACCCCCAGGACTTCTTCCTGCCCCAAGCAGGCCTCAGGAAGACCTAAGCCCTCCATCCCCCACTCCACCTTCCCCTGAACCCCTGGCAACTACCTCACAGGAGGATGGGCCTACCCAAGTAGCAATGACCATGGAACAACTTCCTACAATTGTGGGGAGTGAGGGTGAAATTGGATATAAGAAAGTGAGCTTCAAGGAAATGTACTCAAACATTGATGGGATTACCAATAAAGCAAGTGAACTGGCAGAAAGGGCGCAAGAAGAAAACCCTGATGTAACAGGACTAACAGAAACAAAATTGTCAGGAGTCATAACAGATGCTGTGTTTCCAAAGGACTACTATATAGTAAGGAAAGACAGGGAAGTGAGAGGAGGTGGAGGAGTGGCCCTGCTGATAAGGAAGGACTCGAGGTTTGATGAGATGGAAATTCCGGCCTGTGACGGATTCAGAGATTACATAACAGTAACTATATCAATGGGTGGACCTAAGATAATAGTGGCAATCATTTACAACCCTCCCCTAAATGACAGAAGACCTAGACAGGAGTTTGATAGGAACAATATGGCAACCATTAATATAATAGAGAGAGCAGCTTCAGTTACCTGCAGGAATGGCTCAAGACTCTTAATCATGGGCGATTTCAACCATGGAAAGATAGACTAGGAGAATGGGGACCCACATGGAGGTGCAGATACATGGAGAGCTAAATTCTTGGAAGTGGCAACAAGGAATTTTCTGAGCCAGCATGTCAAGGAACCCACAAAAGTAAGAGGCAAATGAACCAGCTAGAATCGACTTAATATTCACCCTGATTGAGTCAGAAATAAGGGAAGTCAAAGTTGAAGCCCCCATAGGAATGAGTGACCACAGTGTACTGCCCTTTGAGTACTTGGTGGAGGTAGGGATAACCAATCCAAGGATGAGATCGGAGGGAAAAAGACTAAATTACCGAAGAGGAAAATATGACGAGATGAGGAACTTCCTCAGGGGAATACCATGGAAACAGAACTTAGAGACAAGAATGTGCAGGTCATGATGGATTTTGTCACCCAGAAGTGCCAGGAAGCTGCAGACAGGTTTATCCCCGTCCAAAAGGAGAAAAACGAAAAACAACAGAAAACCTCATGGTTCAACCAGGAATGCAAGGTAGCGAAGCAACTGAGTAAAAGAACATAGAGAAACTACAGAAATAACAGAACACCAGAGAGCAGGGAGAGATACCAGAGGGCCAGAAATGAGTACCTCAGAGTGAGGAGGGTAAGCAGAGAGACAGTTTGAAAATGACATCGCGAGTAAAGCCAAGAACCAACCAAAGCTGCTCCACAGCGACATCAGGAGGAAAACAGCAGTGAAGGAACAAGTGATGAAGCTGCGAAAAGGGAAGAACTGATACACAGAGAATGACAAGGAAGTGTGTGAGGAACTCAACAAGAGATTCCAGGAGGTCTTCACAATAGAACAAGGAGAAGCCCCTGCACTAAGTGAGGAGGTGGCAAACCAAGCAACCTTGGAGGAATTTGACCTCACCAGTGATGAGGTCAAAAGGTGTCTGCTGGAGCTGGATGTGACAAAGGCTGTTGGGCCTGACAGAATCTCACCATGGATACTAAAGGAAGGTGCAGAAGAACTAAGTGTGCCACTCTCTATGGTGTATAACAGGTCACTGGAAACAGGAGACTTACCAGAAAGTTGGAAGACAGCTAACGTGGTCGATGTTCAGGCCTTTCTGAACAGGGAGGACTGTCTTGCCAGATTGAAATATCTGGGAAAACCAGAACTTGTATTATTATTTATTTTTTTTTTGAGATATATACAAGAGTTGTTACATTCTTGTACAGCCACTAGTACGCGTAGCGTTTCGGGCAGGTCCCTGGAATACGATCCCCTGCCGCGAAGAATCGTTTTTTCATCCAAGTACACATTTTTACTATTGCGTTAAGCAGAAGCTACAGTTAAGGAATTGCGCCCAGTAAATCCTCCCCGGCCAGGATACGAACCCATGACATAGCGCTCGCGGAATGCCAGGCGAGTGTCTTACCACTACACCACGGAGACTGTTTACCACTACACCACAGAGACTGTTTACCACTACACCACAGAGACTGTGAGTGCCTTTCTGGAGATAAATATACGTGCCAGTGATTCCCGTGTGGAGATCTTGTCCAAGATTCACTGGCATTTGAAGGCCGAGAAGAAACAGGAAAGCGAGGCACATAGTATAAAGGAAAGTGATGAGATAGCTTCCACTGAAAAGGAAGGTAAGGGCAGTGATGTCGAAAGTGATGAGAGTGAACTGAATATAAGTTTACTTACAGTCAAGTTGCGCGCCTTGGAAATAAATCGTGAGATAGAATGGAAGAAATTAGAATTAGAACGAGAATTAAAAGATAAAGAAATGGAGATGAGGCATTTAGAATTAGAACGAGAAAGAGAAAGAGAAGAGCGAGAAAGAGAAAACAAACGAGAGAGAAAAGAACGAGAAAGAGAAGAGAAACGAGAGAGAGAAGAACGAGGAAGAGAAAGAGAAGAACAAGACAGGCAAGAACGACGAGACAGAGAGGAAAAAGAGAGACAATATGAGCTAGAAGTATTGCGATTAGGTGGTCGGAGGCAAACAACGGACACAAGTATTTTCGATCCGGTAAGGAACATCAAAATGGTCCCGAAGTTCAACGAGAAGTAAGTTTCGAAGTTCTTCGCAGCCTTCGAGAAGGTTGTGGCCTCTTTGGAATGGCCAAAGGAGAATTGGGCCATCATGATACAGTCCGTCTTGACTGGGAAGGCCCAAATCGCCTACTTCACGTTGTCCCTTGATGTCTCCAGCGATTACGACAAGGTGAAGAAGGTAGTACTCCTGGCTTACCAATTGGTACCTGAGGCTTACAGGCAGACGTTTAGAAACCTGACAAATACCTCGGAGCACACGTTCACCGAATTCGCGACCATCAAGGAACTTGCTTTTCCAAGAGTGGTGTGCCTCTTGGAAGGTGGAGACCAATGAAGACCTCGAGCAGCTCATACTGTTAGAGGACTTCAAAGACAGTCTGTCTGGAGATCTAAAGACGTACCTAGAAGAGCAGCAGGTGGAGACCTTGAGTGCAGCAGCCACCATGGCTGAGGAGTACATCTTGACGCATTGGTGTTCCACTAGGTATGTCCCGAAGAATTACCCACGTCTGTTTGGCAAACCTCGTCATGACGAAGAGAGACCCGTCCCACAAAGCGCTGTAAAGACGCCCCCAAGTAGCCCTCGAAGGACTAGTCCTAACAGTCCGAAACACCGTAGTCCGAGGAGGAATATGGTGTGTTGGACTTGTGGGCAGAAAGGGCATGTAGCTGCTATGTGCCAAGGCAGAAGAGGTAGCGGCCCACGTAGGGAGGTGATGTTAATGGACTGTGTGACACAACCAGTAGGAAGCCAGTCTATGACTAGTAAGGAAGAACCAAGATTGTTTGCCCCTCACACTTCAGGCGGGTATGTATCGAGTGATCATACTGGTAGATCAGTTGTAGTGCTCAGAGATAGTGGAGCAGCCCAGTCCCTGATCGTGAGAAGCTCGTTACCCGAGGGAGTGAGTGTGGACGGGAGACAAAAGGTTGTCCTGGTCGGGTTTCCTAGGACGCGGTATGTTGCCCCCTTAGTGCCGGTACATCTAGACTCGCCTTACTTCAGCGGCACATGTGCGTTAGCAGTAGTTGATACCTTGACTATAGCTGGGATTGACGTGATACTAGTCAACGACTTGGTGACAGGTTGGGACTACAAACATCTCAAGGTTATGGACGAGCCAGCCGGAGCAGGCATAAGGTCTGAGGTAACAACAGGAGACAGTGGTAATATCCAGGTACAGGCAGACGGACAACTACTTAACATGTTTAATCCTTCCTCTCACCCACAGATCGACAGCATTCTAGCAGAGTCTCCTGATTCTTCTCCCGACATGAAACATGAGGTTATGATGGCAGAAGCGACTGAGCGAGAAGAGAGGCCTGGTTTACAAACACCCACGGATACCCAAGAGTCTGGAGTGAAGGCACCTGAGTACTTGCGGTATGGCAAGGTACCACGTTCATTGAACCGGCCAGAGATTCCCCAGACGTCAGAGGTATGTGAGGTATGTGCGAAGGTTATAGTGCCCTCTTCGGTCCAAACCAGGCTAATGAATATAGCCGCCTATGGACATTACAGGCTCATGAAACTTATCCCTCAGTTAGCCAAATGTTTCTTAGCGGTATTTTTTGTTCTCGTGTGTGTTCTCAGTAAGGACCAGTGGATGACCCGACAGATGATGGCTCCCATGAACATCGCAAAGAGACCCCAGGGATTGGAGACTTGCACTGCGAGTGTTGCAGTCAACGAAGGGGCCTGGACGGTGATAGTAGAAACAGGAGGTATGAATAATGACATTATGAGTGACTGTTTCCGGCAGGTTGACACCCCCCACGTGATTGCTGAGCCTGGATGCAGCGTTATGCGGAACGTTGGTCGACCTGACGGTGGTAGAGCGGACACCATCTTCGATGTACGAACAGCCTTGTTGGGACTAGGTGTGGGCCTAGTAGAGGCGTATGCTGTGAGTACTGATTTAACTATCGCTGTTACTCTAAATTATCCGACCCCTGTATTCCAGGTTCCCGTCTCTCTAAAGGACTACCGGACCGGTACCAGAAATGCCGTCTGTGACCAGCCATCAACGGAGCCACGACACAGGGAAGTGTCGATTCACCCCGGATCACGTCTATACCGATCCTTACTCACGGCACGTGAAATTATGCTCCTGCTTGACATCCCAGTGAAGGTGTGGGAAGTCACATCGGGCAGGTCAAAGCCTTCCATCTTCAAGTTTCCTTTGTACCAGGTTTCTCATCAAGACAGTTTTTCGGACAAGACATCCTCGCCACTCCAGTCCATTGTTTATGTGAGTCCATTTGGAGTTGTACCCACACACTAATTTGGTTTGTCTTCTCTTTTATAGAAACCCAAACCAAATTCTTTTTGGTGGGGAGGTGTTACGGACCCGAGTCCAGCGTCGTAGCACGGAGCAGTGACAACAACGCCATCTGTGAGTAAGCTCTCGAAAACCCCTCCAAATGGACGACGCCATCTAGTGAGGACGGGATATACCGGCCAAAGGTGCTGGATTCCCGTCTTAATCAGCTCATAACATAGCCGTTGCTGACCTCTGGTGAGGTGGCGCTTAGACAGCAACGCCATCTATGGAGTGGATAGGTGGACGTTTGTGTCTAAGCCTGTAAGTGAGGTTCCCTAGTCCCAGTACTAATGACGTGTCTGATTACAGAGTCGACCTGGGACTGCTGTATTGGTCTATGGATCAGTCTACCTAAGGCAGCCAAGGTCTCTCCACGAGTTTGCTCTGTAGAAGCTGTGAGTCACACTCGGACGGACACTGATGAGAGTGTTAGCCTGCCTGTGACGTGGCAGTATCAGGAATCGCCTTATCCGGGGCTGGCTGGTAGAAAAGACTAGCCACTGTGGTGCTGAGAGAGGAGAGTGATCAGCGGAATCACACGAGGCTCCTGCCTAGGGCTCGCAACCCTAGTATCGGTCGTGGAGGAGCCTACACAGCGGAGCTGATCGGAACCTGCCAGCTACAGGCTGGATTGTGGCTGAAGGCCTCCATGATGGAGCACCCAGTGGGACTGTGATTTGGCTGGCCTGTGGCCAGGGTAGATTCGCCGAGAGAATAAAAAAGGATTCATCGTGGGCCAAAAAACAGAACCAGGAAAACTCATCGTGAGCACCGTGGAGCATCCTGAGTCTTCAGAGGGAGACAAGTCATTGTACGTTTGTGTGTTTATAACCCCGTGTGACTGTTTATATATTTATTTATGGTGGTGGTTAATATATATGTATATAAATCAGAGCATTTGTATCCCTCCCCCTTTAATTTAACTTGCGTTATGGAACACATTCCTTGAAAGCCTCTACTAGCTTGGGGCCGGATTCCCAAATTCTAATAACACCAGAAAAGAACCCGGTTACGCCCCAGTAGGGCCGTAATTGGAACACAAATGCGAACAATCCTGAATGGTCCCCAGGAATATATGCAACTGAAAGCTAACACCCCAGAAGTGACTCGAACCCATACTGCCAGGAGCAAATTGCAACTGTTGTGTACAGGATACCTTATCCACACAACCATCACGACCGGTCAAAACAAGGTGATAGCCGAAGATATTTGACCCACTCCCCCGCTGGCACTATGACGGCAATCTTTGCCATAGTATTTTGTCAAATCACCTCATTCTTTGGGGCACACGTGAAGAACACAAATGCGAACAAGCCTGAATGATCCCCTGGATTATATGCAACTTAAAACTCAAACCGCAGAAGTGGCTCCAACCCATACTGCTAGGAGCACAATGCAACATGTGTGTACCGGACACCTTATCCACTCGACCATCATGACTAGTCAAAAGAAGGTGATATCCGAAGCTATTTGAACCACCGCTCCAGCAGCACTCTGATGGTAATCATGGGCATAGTATTTTATCAAATCACCTCAATTTATGGGCACACGTGAAGAACACAAATGCGAACAAGCCTGAATGATCCCTAGGACTATATGCAACTGAAAACTCACACCCCAGAAGTGACTCGAACCCATACTGCCCAGAGCACAATGCAACATGTGAGTACAGGACACCTTATCCAATCGACCATCACGACCGATCAAAAGGAGGTGATAGTGGAAGCAATTTGACCCCCCCCCCTGCTGGCACTCTGATGGTAATCTTGGGCATAGTATTTTATCAAATCACCTCATTCTTTGGGGCACACGTGAGGAACCCAAATGCGAACAAGGCTGAATGGTCACCAGGACTATATGCAACTGAAAACTCCCACCCCTAAAATTGACTCGAACCCATACTGCCAGGAGCACAATGCAAGAGGTTTGCACAGGACATCTTAGCCACTCGACCATCATGACCAGTCAAAAGAACCTGATAGCCAAAGCTATTTGAACCACCCCTACGCCAGCATTCTGATGGTAATCATGGGTATAGTATTTTATCAAATCACCTCATTCTTTGGGGCATGTGTGAGGAACACAAATGCGAACAAGATTGAATGGTCCCCACTACTCTATGCAACTGAGAACTCACCCCAGAAGTGACTCGAACCCATACTGCCAGGAGCACAATGAAACTGGAGTGTATAAGACACCTTATCCAATCTACCATATCAATCGGTCAGAAAAAGGTGATAGCCGAATGTATTTGAACCACCCCCACTCCCTCGCTGGCACTCTGATGGTAATCATGGGCATAGTATTTTATCAAATCACCTCATTCTCTGGAGAACACGTGAGGAACACAAATGGGAATAAGCCTGAATGATCCCTAGGACTATATGCAACTGAAAACTCACACCCCAGAAGTGACACGAACCCATACTGCCAGGAGCACAATGCAACAGTTGTGTAGAGAACACCTTATCAACTCGACCATCACGACCTGTCAAAAGAAGGTGATATCCGAAGCTATTTGAACCACCCCCTCCGCCGGCGCTCTGATGGTAATCTTGGGCATATTATTTTATCAAATCACCTCATTCTTTGGGGCACACATGATGAACACAAATGCGAACAATCCTGAATGGTCCTCGGGAATATATGCAGCAGAAAACTCACTCCCCAGAAGTTACTCGAACCCATACTGCCAGGAGCACAATGCAACATGTGTGTACAGGACACGTTATCCACTCGACCATTCAAAATGAGGTGATACCCGAAGCTATTACACCCCCCCCCCCTCCGCCGGCGCTCTGATTGTAATCTTTGGTATAGTATTTTATCAAATCACCTCATTCTTTGGGCACACATGAGGAACACAAATGTGAACATGCCTGAATGGTCCCCAAGACTATATGCAACTGAAAATTCAAACCCCAGAAGTGACTCGAACCCATACTGCCAGGAGCACAATGCAACATGTGTGTACAGGACACCTTATCCAATCGACCATCACGACCGGTCAAAAGGTGGTGATAGCCGAAGTTATTTGACCTAGCCCGCGTTGGCACTTTAATGGAAATCTCGGAAATCTTTAATGGAAATAAAATAATAGTATTTTATCAAATCACCTCATTCTTTGGGGCACAAGTGAGGAACACAAATGCGAACAAGCCTGAATGGTCCCTAGGACTATATGCAACTGAAAACTCATACCCCAGGAGTGACTCGAACCCAAACTACAAGCAGCACAATACAATATGTGTGTACATGACACCTTATCAAATTGACCTTCACGACCGGTGAAAAGAAAGTGATAGCCGAAGTTATTTGAACCACCTCTCCGCCGGCACTCTGATGGTTATCTTGGGCATAGTATTTTGTCAAATATCCTCATTCATTGGGGCACACGTGAGGAACACAGATGGGAACAAGCCTGAATGGTCCCCAGGACTATTTGCAACTGAAAACTCACACCCCAGAAGTAACTCGAAAGCATACTGCAAGGAGCACAATGCAACTATTGTGTACAGGACACCTTATCCAATCGACCATCACGAACGGTCAAAAGGAGGTGATAGCGGAAGCTATTTGACCCCCTCCCCCACCGGCACTCTGATGGTAATCTTGGGCATAGTATTTTATCAAATCACCTCATTCTTTGGGTCACACATGAGGAACACAAATGCGAACAAACCTGAATGGTCCCCAAGACTATTTGCAACTGAAAACTCACTCCCCAGAAGTGAATCGAACCCTTACTGCCAGGAGCAAAATGCAACATGTGTGTACAGGAAACCTTATCAACACGACCATCACGACCTGTCAAAAGAAGGTGATAAAAGAAACTATTTGAACCACCCCTCTGCCAGCACCCTGATGGTAATCATGGGTAGAGTATTTTATCAAACCACCTCATTCTTCGGTGCATGAGTGAGGAAAACAAATGCGAACAAGCCTAAATGGTCCCCAGGACTATATGCAACTGAAAACTCACACCCCAGAAGTGACTCGAACCCATACTGCCAGAAGCACAATGCAACTGGTGTGTACAGGACACCTTATCCACTCGACCAGCACGACCTGTCAAAAGAAGGTGATAAAAGAAATATTTGAACCACCCTTCTGCCGGCACCCTGATGGTAATCATGGGTAGAGTATTTTATCAAACCACCTCATTCTTCGGTGAACGAGTGAGGAAAACAAATGCGAACAAGCCTAAATGATCCCCAGGACTATATGCAACTGAAAACTTACACCCAGAAGTGCCTCGAACTCATACTGCCAGGAGCACAGTGCAACTGGTGGTTAGAGGACACCTTATCCACTCGACCCACATGACCGGTCAAAAGAAGGTGATAGCCGAATCTATTTGAACCACCCCTCCGATGGCACTCTGATTGTAATCATGGGTATACTTTTTTATCAAATCCCATCATTCTTTAGAGAACACGTGAGGAACACAAATGCGAAAAAAGCGTGAATGGTCCTGAGGACTATATGCAACTGAAAACTCCCACCCCAAAAATGACTGGAACCCATACTGCCAGGAGCACAATGCAACTAGTGTGTACAGGACACCTTATCCATTAGACCAATACGACCGGTCAAAAAAAGGTGATAGCCGAAGCTATTTGAAAGTCAGCACTCTGATGGTAATCTTGGGCATAGTATTTTATCAAATCACCTCATTCTTTGGGGCACATGTGAGGAACACAAATGCAAATAAGCCAGATTGGTCCCCAGGAATATATGCAACTTAAAACTCACACCCCAGAAGTGACTCGAACCCATACTGCCAAGAGCACAATGCAACAGTTGTGCACAGGACACCTTATCCATTCGACAATCACGACCGGTCAAAAGAAGGTGATATCCGAAGCTATTTGAACCACCACTCCGCCGGCACTCTGATGGTAATCTTGGGCATAGTATTTTATCAAATCACCTCATTCTTTGGGGCACACATGAAGAACACAAATGCAAACAAGCCTGAATGGTCCCCAGGACTATATGCAATTGAAAACTCCCACCCCAAAATTAACTCGAACCCATACTGCCAGGAGCACAATGCAACTGGTATATACAGGACACCTTATCCACTCGACCATCATGACCAGTCAAAAGAAGGTGATAGCCGAATCTATTTGAACCACCTCTCCGATGGCACTCTGATGGTAATCATGGGTATAGTATTTTATCAAATCCCATCATTCTTTAGAGAACACGTGAGGAACACAAATGCGAATAAGCCTGAATGATCCCCAGGACTATATGCAACTGAAAACTCAAAACTCAGAAGTGAATCAAACCCATACTGCCAGGAGCACAATGCAACTGGTGTGTACAGGACACCTTATCCAATCGACCATCACGACCGGTCAAAAGGAGGTGATAGCGGAATCTATTTGACCCACACCCCCAGCTGGCACTCTGATGGTATTCTTGGGCATAGTATTTTATCAAATCACGTCATTCTTTCGGGCACATGTGAGAAACACAAATGCGAACAAGCCTGAATGGTCCCCAAGAATATCTGCAACTGAAAGCTCACACCCCAGAAGTGTCTCGAACTCATACTGCCGAGAGCAAATTGCAACTGTTGTGTACAGGACACCTTATCCACTCGACCATCACAACCGGTTAAAAACAAGGTGATAGCCGAAGCTATTTGAACCATCCCTCCGTCAGCACTCTGATGGTAATCTTGGGCATAGTATTTTATCAAATCACCTCATTCTTTGGGACACTCGTGAGGAACACAAATGCGAACAAGCCTGAATGGTCCCTAGGACTATATGCAACTGAAAACTCATACCCCAGGAGTGACTCGAACCCAAACTACCAGCAGCACAATACAATATGTGTACATGACACCTTATCCAATTGAACATCACGACCGGTGAAAAGAAAGTGATAGCTGAAGTTATTTGAACCACCTCTCCGCCGGCACTCTGATGGTTATCTTGGGCATAGTATTTTATCAAATATCCTCATTCATTGGGGCACACGTGAGGAACACAGATGGGAACAAGCCTGAATGGTCCCCAGGACTATTTGCAACTGAAAACTCACACCCCAGAAGTAACTCGAAAACATACTGCAAGGAGCACAATGCAACTATTGTGTACAGGACACCTTATCCAATCGACCATCACGAACGGTCAAAAGGAGGTGATAGCGGAAGCTATTTGACCCCCCCCCCCCACTGGCACTCTGATGGTAATCTTGGGCATAGTAATTTATCAAATCACCTCATTCTTTGGGGCACACGTGAGGAACACAAATGCAAGCAAGCCTGAATGGTCCCTAGGACTATATGCAACTGAAAACTCACACCCCAGAAGTAACTCGAACCCATACTGCCAGGAGCACAATGAAACTGGAGTGTACAAGACACCTTATCCAATCTACCATCACAATCGGTCAAAAGGAGGTGATAGCCGAAGGTATTTGAACCCCCCCTACTCCCCCGCAGGCACTCTGATGATAATCTTTGGCATAGTATTTTATCAAATCACCTCCTTCTTTGTGGCACACGTGAGGAACACAAATGCAAACAAGCCTGAAAAATCCCCAGGACTATATGCAACTGAAAACTCAAACTCTAGAAGTGACTCAAACCCATACTGCCAGGAGCACAATGCAACATGTGTGTACAGGACACCTTTCCCAATCGACCATCACGAATGATCAAAAGGTGGTGGTAGCGGAAGCAATCTGACTCCCCCACCCCCTCGCTGGCACTCTGATGGTAATCTTGGTCATAGTATTTTATCAAATCACCTCATTCTTTGGGTCACACATGAGGAACACAAATGTGAACAAACCTGAATGGTCCCCAAGACTATTTGCAACTGAAAACTCACTCCCCAGAAGTGAATCGAACCCTTACTGCCAGGAGCAAAATGCAACATGTGTGTACAGGAAACCTTATCAACACGACCTGTCAAAAGAAGGTGATAAAAGAAACTATTTGAACCACCCCTCTGCCAGCACCCTGATGGTAATCATGGGTAGAGTATTTTATCAAACTACCTCATTCTTCGGTGCATGAGTGAGGAAAACAAATGCGAACAAGCCTAAATGGTCCCCAGGACTATATGCAACTGAAAACTCACACCCCAGAAGTGACTCGAACCCATACTGCCAGGAGCACAATGCAACTGGTGTGTACAGGACACCTTATCCACTCGACCAGCACGACCTGTCAAAAGAAGGTGATAAAAGAAATATTTGAACCACCCCTCTGATGGCACTCTGATGGTAATCATGGGTATAGTTTTTTATCAAATCCCATCATTCTTTAGAGAACACGTGAGGAACACAAATGCGAAAAAAGCGTGAATGGTCCTGAGGACTATATGCAACTGAAAACTCCCACCCCAAAAATGACTGGAACCCATACTGCCAGGAGCACAATGCAACTAGTGTGTACAGGACACCTTATCCATTAGACCATTACGACCGGTCAAAAAAAGGTGATAGCCGAAGCTATTTGAAAGTCAGCACTCTGATGGTAATCTTGGGCATAGTATTTTATCAAATCACCTCATTCTTTGGGGCACATGTGAGGAACACAAATGCAAATAAGCCAGATTGGTCCCCAGGAATATATGCAACTTAAAACTCACACCCCAGAAGTGACTCGAACCCATACTGCCAAGAGCACAATGCAACAGTTGTGTACAGGACACCTTATCCATTCGACAATCACGACCGGTCAAAAGAAGGTGATATCCGAAGCTATTTGAACCAACACTCCACCGGCACTCTGATGGTAATCTTGGGCATAGTATTTTATCAAATCACCTCATTCTTTGGGGCACACATGAAGAACACAAATGCAAACAAGCCTGAATGGTCCCCAGGACTATATGCAATTGAAAACTCCCACCCCAAAATTAACTCGAACCCATACTGCCAAGAGCACAATGCAACTGGTGTGTACAGGACACCTTATCCAATCGACCATCATGACCGGTCAAAAGGAGGTGATAGCGGAATCTATTTGACCCACACCCCCCGCTGGTACTCTGATGGTATTCTTGGGCATAGTATTTTATCATATCACGTCATTCTTTCGGGCACATGTGAGAAGCACAAATGCGAACAAGCCTGAATGGTCCCCAAGAATATCTGCAACTGAAAGCTCACACCCCAGAAGTGTCTCGAACTCATACTGCCGAGAGCAAATTGCAACTGTTGTGTACAGGACACCTTATCCACTCGACCATCACAACCGGTTAAAAACAAGGTGATAGCCGAAGCTATTTGAACCATCCCTCCGTCAGCACTCTGATGGTAATCTTGGGGATAGTATTTTATCAAATCACCTCATTCTTTGGGGCACACGTGAGGAACACATATTCGAACAAGCCTGAATGATCCCCAGGAATATATGCAACTGAAAACTCCCACTCCAAAATTGACTCGAACCCATACTGCCAGGAGCACAATGCAACTGGTGTGTACAGGACACCTTATCCACTCGACCATCACGACCGGTCTAAAAGAGGTGATAGCCGAAGCAATTTGAACCACCCCTCCACAGGCACTCTGATGGTAATCTTGGGCATAGTATTTTTATAAATCACCTCATTCTTTGGGGCACACGTGAGGAACACAAATGCAAACAAGCCTGAATGGTCCCTAGGACTATATGCATCTGAAAACTCACACCCCAGAAGTAACTCGAACCAATACTTCCATTAGCACAGTGAAACTGGTGTGTAAAGGACATCTTATCCAATAAACCATCACGATCGGTCAAAAGGAGGTTAAAAATATTATCTTCTACCACCCCCATTCTTTTGTATGTACACATATATATTTGCATTATTTGAACTTTGTTACAAAGAGGGAGTTACATATAGGTTACAAAGATGGTTATCATATATATATTATTTATATATAAATATTATTTATATATATATTATTTATATATATATATTATTTATATATATATATATATATTATTTATAAATATATTATTTATATATAAATATATTATTTATATATAAATATATATATATATATATATATATATATATATATATATATATATATATATATATATATATATATATATATATATATATATATATATATATACTATTACACTACACCCTTATATATTACACTAATATATATATATATATATATATATATATATATATATATATATATATATATATATATATATATATATATATATATATATATATATATATATATATATATATGAATGAAAACTCACACCCCAGAAGTGACTCGAACCCATACTCCCAGAAGTAACGCAACTGGTAACTACAGGGCGCCTTAATCCACTTGACCATCACGGCCGTCAAAAGGAAGTGATAGCCGAGGCTATTTGAGCCACTTCCCCGACGGCAACTCGGATGGTAATCTTGGGCATAGCATTTCACCAAATCACCTCATTCTTTGGGGCACACGTGAGGAACACAAATGCGAACAAGCCTGAATGGTCCCCAGGACTATATGCGAATGAAAACTCACACCCCAGAAGTGACTCGAACCCATACTCCCAGAAGCAACGCAACTGGTAACTACAGGGCGCCTTAATCCACTTGACCATCACGGCCGTCAAAAGGAAGTGATAGCCTCGGCTATCACTTCCTTTTGACGGCCGTGATGGTCAAGTGGATTAAGGCGCCCTGTAGTTACCTGTTGCGTTGCTTCTGGGAGTATGGGTTCGAGTCACTTCTGGGGTCTGAGTTTTCATTCACATATAGTCCTGGGGACCATTCAGGCTTGTTCGCATATATATATATATATATATATATATATATATATATATATATATATATATATATATATATATATATATATATATATATATATATATATATATATATATATATATATATATATATATATATATATATATATATATATATATATACTATTACACTACACCCTTATATATTACACTAATATATATATATATATATATATATTATTAAATATGACCGAAAAAGTAAGATTAATAATTCTAACACGAATTTTCTCAATCTTTCGTACATTACGCTTCACTGTTGGAGGTAAATAAAAAATCACTTCTCCAAAATTCATTTTTATTTCTAGTCTGACGCGACACGGGCGCGTTTCGTAAAACTTATTACATTTTCAAAGACTTCACAAATACACAACTGATTTGAACGTATCTCTGATTTTATATCTACATTTGAGTGAGGTGGTAAGGGTGATGTGGCATTAACACAAGACAGAACAGGAGGGGATATTAATAGGGTATTAAAAGTATCAACACAAGACAGAACAGAAACAATGGGTATTGAATAGAAGTGTTTGTAGAAAGCCTATTGGTCCATATTTCTTGATGCTTCTATATTGGAGCGGAGTCTTGAGGTGGGTAGAATATAGTTGTGCAATAATTGGCTGTTGATTGCTGGTGTTGACTTCTTGATGTGTAGTGCCTCGCAAACGTCAAGCCGCCTGCTATCGCTGTATCTATCGATGATTTCTGTGTTGTTTACTAGGATTTCTCTGGCGATGGTTTGGTTATGGGAAGAGATTATATGTTCCTTAATGGAGCCCTGTTGCTTATGCATCGTTAAACGCCTAGAAAGAGATGTTGTTGTCTTGCCTATATACTGGGTTTTTTGGAGCTTACAGTCCCCAAGTGGGCATTTGAAGGCATAGACGACATTAGTCTCTTTTAAAGCGTTCTGTTTTGTGTCTGGAGAGTTTCTCATGAGTAGGCTGGCCGTTTTTCTGGTTTTATAGTAAATCGTCAGTTGTATCCTCTGATTTTTGTCTGTAGGGATAACGTTTCTATTAACAATATCTTTCAGGACCCTTTCCTCCGTTTTATGAGCTGTGGAAAAGAAGTTCCTGTAAAATAGTCTAATAGGGGGTATAGGTGTTGTGTTAGTTGTCTCTTCAGAGGTTGCATGGCTTTTCACTTTCCTTCTTATGATGTCTTCGATGAAACCATTGGAGAAGCCGTTATTGACTAGGACCTGCCTTACCCTACAGAGTTCTTCGTCGACTTGCTTCCATTCTGAGCTGTGGCTGAGAGCACGGTCGACGTATGCGTTAACAACACTCCTCTTGTACCTGTCAGGGCAGTCGCTGTTGGCATTTAGGCACATTCCTATGTTTGTTTCCTTAGTGTAGACTGCAGTGTGGAAACCTCCGCCCTTTTCCATGACTGTTACATCTAGAAAAGGCAGCTTCCCATCCTTTTCCGTCTCGTAAGTGAAACGCAGCACGGAACTCTGCTCAAATGCCTCCTTCAGCTTCTGTAGATGTCTGACATCAGGTACCTGTGTAAAAATGTCGTCAACATACCTGCAGTATATGGCCGGTTTCAAGTTCATGTCGACTAAGACTTCAGGCCTTCAGCCTGAAGTCTCCAAAGGAATTTGTGGACTTACTGCGGGGCACACGGGCCACAGGGATAAGAGCCTCGTTGGACGTAGAATCGCTGTTTACCAACGTACCTGTGGACGAGACAATCGGAATGAAAGCCGACAGAGTGTATCGTGATCCAGCCTGTACTCCTCTTGACATGCCAGAAAGTATTCTGAGGAAACTACTCCAAGCTTGTACTAAAGAGGCACCCTTCTTGAGCCCGGATGGGCACATGTATAAGCAAGTAGATGGGGTCGCCATGGGTTCTCCCCTAGGTGTCCTGTTTGCAAACTTCTACATGGGTACCATCGAGCAAAAAGTCTTAGTCGACATGAACTTGAAACCGGCCATATACTGCAGGTATGTTGACGACATTTTTACACAGGTACCTGATGTCAGACATCTACAGAAGCTGAAGGAGGCATTTGAGCAGAGTTCCGTGCTGCGTTTCACTTACGAGACGGAAAAGGATGGGAAGCTGCCTTTTCTAGATGTAACAGTCATGGAAAAGGGCGGAGGTTTCCACACTGCAGTCTACACTAAGGAAACAAACATAGGAATGTGCCTAAATGCCAACAGCGACTGCCCTGACAGATACAAGAGGAGTGTTGTTAACGCATACGTCGACCGTGCTCTCAGCCACAGCTCAGAATGGAAGCAAGTCGACGAAGAACTCTGTAGGGTAAGGCAGGTCCTAGTCAATAACGGCTTCTCCAATGGTTTCATCGAAGACATCATAAGAAGGAAAGTGAAAAGCCATGCAACCTCTGAAGAGACAACTAACACAACACCTATACCCCCTATTAGACTATTTTACAGGAACTTCTTTTCCACAGCTCATAAAACGGAGGAAAGGGTCCTGAAAGATATTGTTAATAGAAACGTTATCCCTACAGACAAAAATCAGAGGATACAACTGACGATTTACTATAAAACCAGAAAAACGGCCAGCCTACTCATGAGAAACTCTCCAGACACAAAACAGAACGCTTTAAAAGAGACTAATGTCGTCTATGCCTTCAAATGCCCACTTGGGGACTGTAAGCTCCAAAAAACCCAGTATATAGGCAAGACAACAACATCTCTTTCTAGGCGTTTAACGATGCATAAGCAACAGGGCTCCATTAAGGAACATATAATCTCTTCCCATAACCAAACCATCGCCAGAGAAATCCTAGTAAACAACACAGAAATCATCGATAGATACAGCGATAGCAGGCGGCATGACGTTTGCGAGGCACTACACATCAAGAAGTCAACACCAGCAATCAACAGCCAATTATTGCACAACTATATTCTACCCACCTCAAGACTCCGCTCCAATATAGAAGCATCAAGAAATATGGACCAATAGGCTTTCTACAAACACTTCTATTCAATACCCATTGTTTCTGTTCTGTCTTGTGTTGATACTTTTAATACCCTATTAATATCCCCTCCTGTTCTGTCTTGTGTTAATGCCACATCACCCTTACCACCTCACTCAAATGTAGATATAAAATCAGAGATACGTTCTAATCAGTTGTGTATTTGTGAAGTCTTTGAAAATGTAATAAGTTTTACGAAACGTGCCCGTGTCGCGTCAGACTAGAAATAAAAATGAATTTTGGAGAAGTGATTTTTGATTTACCTCCAACAGTGAAGCGTAATGTACGAAAGATTGAGAAAATTCGTGTTAGAATTATTAATCTTACTTTTTCGGTCATATTTAATAATATATATATATATATATATATATTAGTGTAATATATAAGGGTGTAGTGTAATAGTATATATATATATATATATATATTGTGACAATAATCTCCTTCAAGAGATTGAGCCTGCTCTTCCCTCCACAAACACGTCGTTGAAATTATATAAAACGACTATGGAAGACATGTCCAACAACAACAACACCAGCAAGGCTTGCCAGGGTGAGCAAAACATATGCAGCCAGCCACCTGTTCGGACTCAAACCACCAAACTACATGTTGATCGCTACCGGCTCCGCTGATTGGTCGCCGGTCTGGCTGTACCTGCACTCGCCCCCCCATACTACTTGATGTCTGGGGTCGCCCCAACCTCCTACCTCAGAATGTTCAGTGCTCTCGTTGTCACCACTCCTCCCGGCTAGACGCTAGCGTGTACTGAGAGAAGTGGTGGCTTAAAGCCAATATTCCAACACCTCCCATTTACTTTGTATTGCACTTCTTGTTATTTTGCCTTAACGTAATTTTTCATTGTGTCATCTAATTATTCTTATTATTTTGATTGATTTTATTATAAGAATTTGTTTGTGCATTTTATTCATGTTTTGATTTAATTAACGTAATTAAAATTTCATTGTTAAAGTTTACTTGTGTTTTGTGTGTCTTCTCCTTACCTTACCACAGACGAAGTTCCAGTTTTTTCTATTTTTTTTTATAACTATGTGACGAGGCCATACCCCTAGCCTTAAACAGCCGAACACCAACGCGTTACCGTCACAAGTTATATGGGGGCCAGTCCTAGGAGCTTCACTCAGGTACTGGTGCCAAGTGGTAATTTATGGTAAGCGTATTTAACTTTGTTAACGTAGCTTTACTATTTTTCATTCAATTTCATTTTTTATAAGGTGCGGTGTATTGTGCATTACGAGAGTAACATATAGTGAAGGTGAGACAACTTTGGATTACGTGGTGACTGTAGGCCGCAGTCATACTCTTAATTGGTCATCTCTCCCTCCGTGTTATTACTCGTGTTTACCATCTATGTCCCTTGAATAATTCTCATTCTGACAGATCATCATATTGGTACCCTGGTACTGTGGTCTGCCCCGGGTCAAGAGTACCCAATCTTCTGCAATCTGACTGTAGGAGGACAAAGAGGGCCATAGTTCCTCTAGCTCGAACTTTAGTTGCTGAATTGGGACCTCAGCAGCAGTTCTCGTCACCAGTTGACACCTCGCACCCCTACACGTCAGTCAGAGATGATGATACATACAACGGTAGGGAATTAGCTTATTTTTTCAGAGCACAAAAGTTCGCTAATTCTGTAAGTATCATATTAAATTCAGTGGGGAAAACTTGCTTTATGTCCTATAGAGACTTGGCAAGGTATGCCTACATCCTTGGACTACCAATTTTACTTTTGAAGCATTTAACTGTTTCATTTGTTTTCGAAACTTTGTTTCATTTGTTAGTAGGATTTTCTTGCCCTTATTCTCTTACATGAGTACCGGGTACAAGATTTCCTGCGCCCTTGATTTAATTTAATCATTTAATATCTTTCACTTAACGTTAATTGTTAAAGATCACACAGGATAGGTACCAGTTGCCACGTTGTCCTGTTTCTGACATTTCACTATTGAATATTCGTGTACCTTTATTTGCTAATTTCACCATGTTTCGTCTCCAAACTTTCCGTGCAAATCCAGCAGGTGAAATAGGGACTTTAAGTCGTGCCAAGAGGACTGAATTACAAACTCTTGCACATGAGTATCAACTAGAAGTTCCCTACCAAGCCAACAAAAATGACCTACACAACATGTTGCTGGATTACTATTTAGGGCAAGGTAAGATAGACTCTGAAACTCATGAAACTTACTATATTGCAGATAAAACTGACTTGGCAACGATGAAACTTAAACTAGAGCTGGCTAAGATTGAACGTGAGCAGCAAAGGGAAGCCCGCGAACAACAAGAACGAGCGGCTGCCATACGGAGGGAAGAACAAGAACGTGAAGCTGCCTTGAGGAGAGAAGAACACGAACGTGGACTCGCCCTCCACGAACGTGAGGTCGCCTTGCTCCATGAACGTGAGAGAGTACAGCTTGAAACAAAACAACGCGAGTTGGAAATACAACGCGAACATGACAAGCAACAAGCAACTCTGGCTCTAGAGTGTCGTCAACGTGAAATCGCCTTGGAAACTTCCCACTTCACTCAACGCCAGCAAGCTACTGCCAATCTTCCCGTCAGTTTTAATATATCACATGCAAGTAAGTTAATGCCATCCTTTGTAGAAGCAGAAGTTGATGTGTTTTTCACCACCTTTGAAACCCTTGCTAATCAACTCAGTTGGCCTGTCGACCAATGGGCCACACTTCTCAGAGTCCATCTTACAGGTAGAGCTGCAGTCACACTCAGTACTTTGGCGTCTGAGAATGACTACTACACTCTGAAACAAGCAGTGTTGGACGCCTACCTACTTTCCACAGAAAGTTATAGAAGGAAATTCCGTGACCACCTGAAGGCAAGTACCACTACCTTCCTAGAGTTTGCTAACACGAAACGGAGGTATTTCATGAAATGGCTGGAAGCAGCACATGTCTCTACTTTTACAGAACTCGTCAACCTGATGCTTGTTGAAGAATTCTTGAGACGTGTGCCACCTCCTGTCCGCCTCTACTTAGCAGATAAAGAAGAAACCGACTACCTGAAGTGTGCTAAGTCGGCTGACACTTACAGCCTCATCCACCGGCTGACACCTGAACCATCCTCCAGTAAGAAGTCGTGGTACAGTTACGAGAAGGTGAGCCCCGATCAAGCTGGTTCACAACTGTACTGCAAGTATTGTAGACTCTATGGACATACCATAGACAAGTGTGGTAAGTCTCAATACAAGGGAACCACTGACCAACAAAGACCCAAACCAACTCCTCCTAAGTCCGGTAAGCCTGTGATGAATGTTGGTGTTGATGTTAATGATCTTTCTCTTTTCAGTAACCACCTGTATACTGGAACTGTCTCTGCCAACGGTTCAAATCCGGAGGGACGTTTCAAATTGAAGATCTTGAGGGACACAGCGGCTCTACAATCGATCATCTTGAAGTCGGCTGTGCCCAACATCGTCTACACCGGGGAAACAGTCTTCATCACTGACCTCACTGCTACCACTCCATACCCTCTCGCCAGAGTCCACCTGGATTGTCCCTACGTGAACGGAGAAGTCCAAGTCGCCGTCAGGGAAAAGCCTTTTCCCATGCCTGGAGTGCAACTTCTCCTAGGCAACGACTTGGCAGAAGACCTGCAACCGACCAACCTGATCGTCATGGACAAACCCCAGGTGTGTAACTCTGTGCCAATAAACCCTATTCTTGAGTATGTTCCAGCAGAGGTTCAAGAGAGTGATGAAGTTTCTCCTCCGGTTCTCGTGACCACCCGTGCACAAGCCGCACGTCCACAGCCAGCTGACTCTACTGCTACCGCTGTCCCTCAAGACCCTCAGAAACTACCCCCGCATCTGACCAAGTTGGAGTTCCGTAAGTTGCAGAGGGAAGATCTTACTTTAACACCATTGTTTTTCCAGGCTGAGACTCAACCCGACAGTATTCCTGGGTTCTTCCTAGAGAACGACTTGCTCTACCGCAGATATAGACCCAGTAAACTGAAGGAGGAGGACGATTGGGCCAACATCGAACAACTTGTGATTCCCACCAGCCTGCGGCCCACTATTCTACACCTGGCCCACGGAGCATTCTCCCACTACGGCTTCAACAAGACTTACCATGGGATTCGTCAAGACTACTACTGGCCAGGTATGGTAAATAACGTCAAACAGTACGTAAAACAGTGTCATGCATGTCAGATGGCAGGCAAACCGAACGTCTCCATTCCCAGAGCACCACTGATTCCCATACAGGTGCCTGCGGAACCTTTCCACAGACTCATAATAGACTGTGTTGGTCCTTTACCTCGGACCAGTTCAGGTAACGCCTACATCCTAACCATCCTGTGTCCTACCACCAGATTTCCCATAGCAGTTCCAGTGAAGAACATCACGGCTGCTACGGTTATCAAACATCTATTGAAGATCTTCACTCAATACGGATTTCCCAGGGAGATTCAAAGTGACTGTGGCACCAACTTCACCAGTGATCTCTTCAAAAGGACACTGGAGGAGTTCAACATCAAACAGGTATTGTCCAGCCCCTATCATCCTGCTTCACAGGGTTCTCTTGAACGTAGTCATCAGACCATCAAAGCACTCTTGAAAAAGTTTTGTAGTGAAACCTCGAAGGATTGGGATAAGCAGATTGACCTTATAATGTGTATTTTCAGAAGTCTCCCCAATGAGTCCCTAGGAGTATCTCCTTATGAGATGCTCTACGGCCGTAAGTGCCGTACTCCCCTTAAGGCTTTCAAAGACTCTCTCAGAGATGCCACCTTCAGTGAGCATCAGAATGTGCCCCAGTTTCTTCAAAACCTTCAACACATTCTAGAGAGAGTCCACCGCTTTGCCCATGATAATCTATTGAAAGCCCAGGTGAGAATGAAGACTCATTACGACCAGACCAGCAAAGTAAGAAAATTCAAGCCGGGAGACTTCGTCCTTGCCTATTTTCCTATCCCAGGTTCACCTTTACAAAACAGATTTTCA
This sequence comes from Procambarus clarkii, assembly GCF_040958095.1. Classification (NCBI taxonomy): domain Eukaryota; kingdom Metazoa; phylum Arthropoda; class Malacostraca; order Decapoda; family Cambaridae; genus Procambarus; species Procambarus clarkii. The sequence continues at coordinate 31,882,292 of NC_091174.1, forward strand.
GGACCCTACTGCGTCAAAGAGTGCAGAAACAACAACAACTACGTCATAGAAACTCCAGATAGGCGGCGGAAGACCCAGCTGTGCCACGTCAACCTCCTGAAGCAATATAATGGTACTCCTCCCACTGTCTTGACTAACTATTCCACATTCACAGAACCCTACATCCACAGTGAGACCTTCCCAGCTTCTCCTCCCGAAAGCACTGACAAGGAGTCAGCGCTTTCTAATTCCGAAATCCTTAATGATTTTTCCAAATACTTTCAGGATAATCATAGTGCACCTCTCGTCAAGATCTTCAGAGAACATCAAGAGTTGTTCAGAGATGATCCCCAAGAGTGTAATGTTACCCAGCACGACATCCAACTGCTCCCCGACACCCGGCCGATTCGTCAACCCTTCTACCGAATCAGCCCGAGCAAGAAGGAAGTCATGCGTGCTGAGGTGCAATACCTCTTGGATCATGGACTGGCTACACCTTGTGAGTCCCCCTGGGCCTCACCCTGTATCTTGGTGCCCAAACCCCAAGGTAAGGTGCGGTTGTGCACTATCGTAAACTGAACTCTGTCACTGTCAAGGATGCTTACCCCTTGCCAAGGATAGATGACATCCTTGATGCCATTGGTAGTGCCCAGTACTTGTCCCAAGTGGACTTGCTTAAGGGGTACTATCAAGTGTGTCTAACGGAGCGCGCTAAAGAGATATCTGCCTTCATCACTCCTTTTGGACTTTTCAGATATGAACGCCTTCCTTTCGGACTATGTAATGCCCCGGCCACCTGTCAAAGAGCTGTCAACCGTGTCAATATATATATATATATATATATATATATATATATATATATATATATATATATATATATATATATATATATATATATATATATATATATATATATATATATATATATATATATATATATATATGCGAACAAGCCTGAATGGTCCCCAGGACTATATGTGAATGAAAACTCAGACCCCAGAAGTGACTCGAACCCATACTCCCAGAAGCAACGCAACAGGTAACTACAGGGCGCCTTAATCCACTTGACCATCACGGCCGTCAAAAGGAAGTGATAGCCTCGGCTATCACTTCCTTTTGACGGCCGTGATGGTCAAGTGGATTAAGGCACCCTGTAGTTACCAGTTGCGTTGCTTCTGGGAGTATGGGTTCGAGTCACTTCTGGGGTCTGAGTTTTCATTCACATATAGTCCTGGGGACCATTCAGGCTTGTTCGCATATATATATATATATATATATATATATATATATATATATATATATATATATATATATATATATATATATATATATATATATATATATATATATATATATATATATATATATATATACTATTACACTACACCCTTATATATTACACTAATATATATATATATATATATATATATATATATATATATATATATTATTAAATATGACCGAAAAAGTAAGATTAATAATTCTAACACGAATTTTCTCAATCTTTCGTACATTACGCTTCACTGTTGGAGGTAAATCAAAAATCACTTCTCCAAAATTCATTTTTATTTCTAGTCTGACGCGACACGGGCGCGTTTCGTAAAACTTATTACATTTTCAAAGACTTCACAAATACACAACTGATTAGAACGTATCTCTGATTTTATATCTACATTTGAGTGAGGTGGTAAGGGTGATGTGGCATTAACACAAGACAGAACAGGAGGGGATATTAATAGGGTATTAAAAGTATCAACACAAGACAGAACAGAAACAATGGGTATTGAATAGAAGTGTTTGTAGAGAGCCTATTGGTCCATATTTCTTGATGCTTCTATATTGGAGCGGAGTCTTGAGGTGGGTAGAATATAGTTGTGCAATAATTGGCTGTTGATTGCTGGTGTTGACTTCTTGATGTGTAGTGCCTCGCAAACGTCAAGCCGCCTGCTATCGCTGTATCTATCGATGATTTCTGTGTTGTTTACTAGGATTTCTCTGGCGATGGTTTGGTTATGGGAAGAGATTATATGTTCCTTAATGGAGCCCTGTTGCTTATGCATCGTTAAACGCCTAGAAAGAGATGTTGTTGTCTTGCCTATATACTGGGTTTTTTGGAGCTTACAGTCCCCAAGTGGGCATTTGAAGGCATAGACGACATTAGTCTCTTTTAAAGCGTTCTGTTTTGTGTCTGGAGAGTTTCTCATGAGTAGGCTGGCCGTTTTTCTGGTTTTATAGTAAATCGTCAGTTGTATCCTCTGATTTTTGTCTGTAGGGATAACGTTTCTATTAACAATATCTTTCAGGACCCTTTCCTCCGTTTTATGAGCTGTGGAAAAGAAGTTCCTGTAAAATAGTCTAATAGGGGGTATAGGTGTTGTGTTAGTTGTCTCTTCAGAGGTTGCATGGCTTTTCACTTTCCTTCTTATGATGTCTTCGATGAAACCATTGGAGAAGCCGTTATTGACTAGGACCTGCCTTACCCTACAGAGTTCTTCGTCGACTTGCTTCCATTCTGAGCTGTGGCTGAGAGCACGGTCGACGTATGCGTTAACAACACTCCTCTTGTACCTGTCAGGGCAGTCGCTGTTGGCATTTAGGCACATTCCTATGTTTGTTTCCTTAGTGTAGACTGCAGTGTGGAAACCTCCGCCCTTTTCCATGACTGTTACATCTAGAAAAGGCAGCTTCCCATCCTTTTCCGTCTCGTAAGTGAAACGCAGCACGGAACTCTGCTCAAATGCCTCCTTCAGCTTCTGTAGATGTCTGACATCAGGTACCTGTGTAAAAATGTCGTCAACATACCTGCAGTATATGGCCGGTTTCAAGTTCATGTCGACTAAGACTTCAGGCCTTCAGCCTGAAGTCTCCAAAGGAATTTGTGGACTTACTGCGGGGCACACGGGCCACAGGGATAAGAGCCTCGTTGGACGTAGAATCGCTGTTTACCAACGTACCTGTGGACGAGACAATCGGAATGATAGCCGACAGAGTGTATCGTGATCCAGCCTGTACTCCTCTTGACATGCCAGAAAGTATTCTGAGGAAACTACTCCAAGCTTGTACTAAAGAGGCACCCTTCTTGAGCCCGGATGGGCACATGTATAAGCAAGTAGATGGGGTCGCCATGGGTTCTCCCCTAGGTGTCCTGTTCGCAAACTTCTACATGGGTACCATCGAGCAAAAAGTCTTAGTCGACATGAACTTGAAACCGGCCATATACTGCAGGTATGTTGACGACATTTTTACACAGGTACCTGATGTCAGACATCTACAGAAGCTGAAGGAGGCATTTGAGCAGAGTTCCGTGCTGCGTTTCACTTACGAGACGGAAAAGGATGGGAAGCTGCCTTTTCTAGATGTAACAGTCATGGAAAAGGGCGGAGGTTTCCACACTGCAGTCTACACTAAGGAAACAAACATAGGAATGTGCCTAAATGCCAACAGCGACTGCCCTGACAGGTACAAGAGGAGTGTTGTTAACGCATACGTCGACCGTGCTCTCAGCCACAGCTCAGAATGGAAGCAAGTCGACGAAGAACTCTGTAGGGTAAGGCAGGTCCTAGTCAATAACGGCTTCTCCAATGGTTTCATCGAAGACATCATAAGAAGGAAAGTGAAAAGCCATGCAACCTCTGAAGAGACAACTAACACAACACCTATACCCCCTATTAGACTATTTTACAGGAACTTCTTTTCCACAGCTCATAAAACGGAGGAAAGGGTCCTGAAAGATATTGTTAATAGAAACGTTATCCCTACAGACAAAAATCAGAGGATACAACTGACGATTTACTATAAAACCAGAAAAACGGCCAGCCTACTCATGAGAAACTCTCCAGACACAAAACAGAACGCTTTAAAAGAGACTAATGTCGTCTATGCCTTCAAATGCCCACTTGGGGACTGTAAGCTCCAAAAAACCCAGTATATAGGCAAGACAACAACATCTCTTTCTAGGCGTTTAACGATGCATAAGCAACAGGGCTCCATTAAGGAACATATAATCTCTTCCCATAACCAAACCATCGCCAGAGAAATCCTAGTAAACAACACAGAAATCATCGATAGATACAGCGATAGCAGGCGGCATGACGTTTGCGAGGCACTACACATCAAGAAGTCAACACCAGCAATCAACAGCCAATTATTGCACAACTATATTCTACCCACCTCAAGACTCCGCTCCAATATAGAAGCATCAAGAAATATGGACCAATAGGCTTTCTACAAACACTTCTATTCAATACCCATTGTTTCTGTTCTGTCTTGTGTTGATACTTTTAATACCCTATTAATATCCCCTCCTGTTCTGTCTTGTGTTAATGCCACATCACCCTTACCACCTCACTCAAATGTAGATATAAAATCAGAGATACGTTCTAATCAGTTGTGTATTTGTGAAGTCTTTGAAAATGTAATAAGTTTTACGAAACGCGCCCGTGTCGCGTCAGACTAGAAATAAAAATGAATTTTGGAGAAGTGATTTTTGATTTACCTCCAACAGTGAAGCGTAATGTACGAAAGATTGAGAAAATTCGTGTTAGAATTATTAATCTTACTTTTTCGGTCATATTTAATAATATATGTCTACAGGAAAGACTGCTACCAAAATATACTAATATATATATATATATATATATATATATATATATATATATATATATATATATATATATATATATATATATATATAATATATGTCGGAAAATCCGACACCATTTAATAATATACAGACAGATAATAAGTGCTGCTGTATTACCAACAAGTTACCCATAGAAAACGTAACTTGTAGTGGAATTACCGTCTAAAGAAAACGGGATATCATCACCACATACTATTATAATTCACCAGCTATTCTGCTGGGAATTGTTCTTAAATACATTAGTCTTTGGACTTTACCATCATAAAAACATCTTATATAAATTAACTTAATTATCAATATTAAAGTAGAGTAAATGTGACCCTTCTATCATGTTCTGAAATCTGGACAATGTAAGCCAGGCGTCAGAGGGAGGAGGAGGGCAGCCATTATTGTTTATTGAGACCAGAGGCTCACACGGGAGCAAATTCGGCTCCTGTTAAATTTACTTGGACGTAGTGTTATGGAACCCAAAGGTGTACCATTGTCAACACGCTGTCTACAAATACAAGTTAAGTGTCTATCCGAAACCCGTTTATCATTCATTTATGGCCATTAATGTCAGGATATAGGGTTAGCCGGTTAGAACGCGAAATCGCCTCATACTAAAGGTAATTAAGCCAGGTCTTTAATGTTCCATGTACTGTATAGTGTTTTCTCTGATATAGCTTGTCATATATAGGATTCTGGCTTCACAGCTAGCGCACTTTTGACAGGTCAAGACGAGGATGCAAGATTATGTGCACCAGTTACTGGGTGATAGAAGCTACCTCAAAGAGGATAATTTGGTGTCTACACTCTAGTTATACCTGGTGGACTAACCTGCTGTACTATAAGAGAAGGAACCTCATCAATGTATGTAGCTATTACTGTAATTTGATTGGCTGCATATGTGTAATATAAACCCCCCCTAATGTGTAGAGGATCGATTTGTGAGATTATGAGATTATTGCAGAAATACAGTCCACTTATCATTATACAAATTGCTATCGAAGTATACAAATTAACGTAAATATAAATTCATATAAATTAAATAAATATAAATCTCACAGGTCGGTTCCCACATTATTTGGTCCTTCGAACCGGATGACGGATTATTTGATCCTTTGAACCCACATTTGGTCATCTTAGTACCGGATGAGCCAGTTAACCAGTGGATTCATTAAATATACTAGTGCAGTGTTATTTAAACAAGGCCAGCCAGTCAAAGACAGCGGCGAAGCCTCGAGGGAGCTCAGGAGCCTCCCTCAACTGAGTTCAGCCTCATCAGCGGTTTCATGCACACCCACAGATATTTGGTGGCGTGTTATTTCGTGAAATGACAGCGCTAATATTGAAGCCAGCCAATTAGTGACTGTGTCGCGAGATTGTTCACGGATTTCGTGGTGTTACATTTCGCGAGAGATTATCTACGAATTTTGTGGAGTTTATTTCGCGAGGTCACTAATAATATTTAATACTTCTTGATAATATTAGAAGTTTCATAGAGGCTAATTAAGAGGCTATTATCAATAATTGTGTATATTATTTCTCCAAATAGAGAATTATTTAATATATATTGCACTAGTGATCACAGTATAATATTTACTAATTGCCAACCCACAACAGGGTAGGATATTAACCATTGACTAGTTGAACTATTATCGTTCATCCTAGTCCCATTATTACCATAGTCAGTTGTACTATATTGATCAACCTAACACCATTAATGAATGGTCCAGACCCTATTTTGGGTGTAATTTTTATCAACTCGAATTGAGTTGTATATATAATAATTTACTTATGATCATTACACCTTTGAGTGATTAATTAGTGTCTCTACCATCCTAGGGTGATATAGAAGAGCTAACCTAAAGGTACTTCCAGTGACACTGGTTTATCACTCAAATCATTAGTGTGTATGATTGTATATATATAATGTGTATTAATTTTAAGTGCTAACCTCTAGTAGAGGTAGGATTATTGCCTAGTGAGTTCAGAATTTACCCTAGGCTACCATCAGTGCTTGTTCAGTATTATGAGCGACCCAAGTACAAGCCCCACAAGGCTTCACCAACTAGCCAGTAGGGATAATGCAGGGAGAATGAAAAGAACCCTTGCAGGTCTTAAAGGCCACTTAACAAGACAGATCAAGAAATGTGAAGATTTGTCACAACAATCAACAGTTGATTATGCTGACCTGGAAAGCTATTATCAAGCAGCTGCAGGTAAATTTGAGCAAATCAAATGCCAAATAGCAACATATGTGGCTGAACTTGCCAACACTAATTTATCAGAAACAGAAATAGACGACATTATGGTTGATCTTGCGAATTATGAAGATCAAACTCAGGCCACGTTACAGCCTTATGTCAAATTAATTGCCCAGAACAAGGCAACAGCAACAACAACAACAGTTGCATCTAATACGAGTCAAGCAGAAGCTCGACTCCCTCCAATTAATTTACCCACTTTCTCAGGAAAAGATGAGGAAGATTGGGACGAATTTTGGAACAAATTCGTTGACCTTGTAGACTCAAAACAATCTTTACCAAAGAGTAGTAAATTCTCTTATTTGCAAGGCCAATTATCAGGTGAGGCTAAAACAGTAGTATCCCATCTGAGATTAACTAATGACGGCTATGATCTGGCAGTAAAACTCCTCAAGGATAATTATGCTGATCCAGAAGTAAGAACATCACATTTAGTTCATGAGCTGTTGCATTTACCCCCACCGGAGGCTTCAGCTGATTCACTCCAAGTCTTCAAGCTGGAGGTAGAATCATTGATCAATGCCCTCAGCCTGACAGCAGATACAAACGGGGCTGAGTGGGTCTTGAAAATAATTGTCCAGGAAAAAATACCTAGGGACATATTGAGACAAATGAGTGCTCATTACAATAAAAGCATCTTATCCATGAATGAAATATCTGAAGGTTTAAAGTCAGTAGTTCATCAATTACGAACACATGACAAATTAAAACCACCAAGTAAACCCTCAGAAACCAATAATAGTAAACCACAGAGTACCAAAGGTACTCCAAATCAATCTAGACAATATAATTCAACACCAAAGTGGAACAGTGGCAGTGTGGGCGTATATGCAGTGGGACCCTCCAAGCCTATAGTTACTGTGTCACCCAAGAACGTGACACCAAAGGGTACAGGAAGCTATGGAACATGTTTGTTCTGCAATGAGAAACATTCAATGTACCACTGCCCTAATTTTCCTGATAGTGACGCCCGTGTTGAGCGACTCAAAGATTTGCAACATTGCACGAGGTGCCTCAGGAAACATAACATCAACGACTGTGATACCCAATTACACACCTGTAATAGGTGTAACAAAGGTCAGCACCATGCAGCATTGTGCAGAGACACCAAAACAACGTCTCCAAACCCCAAGGTGGAAGATAGCATTCCCACCACAGTACAGTACTGCAAGGTGCAACAAACAAAGAGTGTCCAATCGGCAAAGTCTAAAGGTAATACGACTTTGCCTACTGCCCAAATTACCATCCTGAATAAGAGGGCCAAGGTCCATACCCGTGGGTTGTTTGACCAAGGATCCCAGAGAACATATATCACCAAAAAGTTGGCAGATGAATTACAATTAAGGCCTGTAGCCCAGATGTCATTCAACATCTCAGGGTTTGTAACAGATGCAGGACCTCAAGTCTACCAGGTGGTACAACCATCAGTACGCTTAGGCAGGTACGTCTGTCGAGTACAAGCCATTGTGGTGGACAAAATACCAGTAGACCTACAAGTTCAAGGTCTGAGAGCAACAGCCAAATTCCTGAGAAATAGAGGAATAAAATTGGCAGATAATATTAAGTCTGATCACCTCACCGACTTCGGTCTCCTTGTAGGGACAGACTATTGCCATCGATTCATCGGTAGCCCTACTAAATATCAGGGTATAACCATGTTAAACTCTGCAG
>NC_091174.1:31895832-31988332 GCF_040958095.1 Procambarus clarkii
GATAGTTCGAGATATATATATCTCAAACATCTCTACCTCCCGAAGGCACCAGATGAGTGAGGGGTCAGTCTGCAATTTTCATCAAGCCACTGTCAATGTGAGAGAACTCGTGTCCAGCTTATAAGCCTATACTTGCATAAACCACAAGTGAAGATAAACAATCTTTGGACAACACCCACCAGTGGGACTCGAACCCAGAAAGCACAACTACCTTCCAGTAGCTGGCATAACTAGTATGCTTTAACCCACTACGCCATCAGACCTTACAAAAGAAGTAGATAGTTCGAGATATATATCTCAAACATCTCTACCTCCCGAAGGCACCAGATGAGTGAGGGGTCAGTCTGCAATTTTCATCAAGCCACTGTCAATGTGAGAGAACTCGTGTCCAGCTTATAAGCCTATACTTGCATAAACCACAAGTGAAGATAAACAATCTTTGGACAACACCCACCAGTGGGACTCGAACCCAGAAAGCACAACTACCTTCCAGTAGCTGGCATAACTAGTATGCTTTAACCCACTACGCCATCAGACCTTACAAAAGAAGTAGATAGTTCGAGATATATATATCTCAAACATCTCTACCTCCCGAAGGCACCAGATGAGTGAGGGGTCAGTCTGCAATTTTCATCAAGCCACTGTCAATGTGAGAGAACTCGTGTCCAGCTTATAAGCCTATACTTGCATAAACCACAAGTGAAGATAAACAATCTTTGGACAACACCCACCAGTGGGACTCGAACCCAGAAAGCACAACTACCTTCCAGTAGCTGGCATAACTAGTATGCTTTAACCCACTACGCCATCAGACCTTACAAAAGAAGTAGATAGTTCGAGATATATATATCTCAAACATCTCTACCTCCCGAAGGCACCAGATGAGTGAGGGGTCAGTCTGCAATTTTCATCAAGCCACTGTCAATGTGAGAGAACTCGTGTCCAGCTTATAAGCCTATACTTGCATAAACCACAAGTGAAGATAAACAATCTTTGGACAACACCCACCAGTGGGACTCGAACCCAGAAAGCACAACTACCTTCCAGTAGCTGGCATAACTAGTATGCTTTAACCCACTACGCCATCAGACCTTACAAAAGAAGTAGATAGTTCGAGATATATATATCTCAAACATCTCTACCTCCCGAAGGCACCAGATGAGTGAGGGGTCAGTCTGCAATTTTCATCAAGCCACTGTCAATGTGAGAGAACTCGTGTCCAGCTTATAAGCCTATACTTGCATAAACCACAAGTGAAGATAAACAATCTTTGGACAACACCCACCAGTGGGACTCGAACCCAGAAAGCACAACTACCTTCCAGTAGCTGGCATAACTAGTATGCTTTAACCCACTACGCCATCAGACCTTACAAAAGAAGTAGATAGTTCGAGATATATATATCTCAAACATCTCTACCTCCCGAAGGCACCAGATGAGTGAGGGGTCAGTCTGCAATTTTCATCAAGCCACTGTCAATGTGAGAGAACTCGTGTCCAGCTTATAAGCCTATACTTGCATAAACCACAAGTGAAGATAAACAATCTTTGGACAACACCCACCAGTGGGACTCGAACCCAGAAAGCACAACTACCTTCCAGTAGCTGGCATAACTAGTATGCTTTAACCCACTACGCCATCAGACCTTACAAAAGAAGTAGATAGTTCGAGATATATATATCTCAAACATCTCTACCTCCCGAAGGCACCAGATGAGTGAGGGGTCAGTCTGCAATTTTCATCAAGCCACTGTCAATGTGAGAGAACTCGTGTCCAGCTTATAAGCCTATACTTGCATAAACCACAAGTGAAGATAAACAATCTTTGGACAACACCCACCAGTGGGACTCGAACCCAGAAAGCACAACTACCTTCCAGTAGCTGGCATAACTAGTATGCTTTAACCCACTACGCCATCAGACCTTACAAAAGAAGTAGATAGTTCGAGATATATATATCTCAAACATCTCTACCTCCCGAAGGCACCAGATGAGTGAGGGGTCAGTCTGCAATTTTCATCAAGCCACTGTCAATGTGAGAGAACTCGTGTCCAGCTTATAAGCCTATACTTGCATAAACCACAAGTGAAGATAAACAATCTTTGGACAACACCCACCAGTGGGACTCGAACCCAGAAAGCACAACTACCTTCCAGTAGCTGGCATAACTAGTATGCTTTAACCCACTACGCCATCAGACCTTACAAAAGAAGTAGATAGTTCGAGATATATATATCTCAAACATCTCTACCTCCCGAAGGCACCAGATGAGTGAGGGGTCAGTCTGCAATTTTCATCAAGCCACTGTCAATGTGAGAGAACTCGTGTCCAGCTTATAAGCCTATACTTGCATAAACCACAAGTGAAGATAAACAATCTTTGGACAACACCCACCAGTGGGACTCGAACCCAGAAAGCACAACTACCTTCCAGTAGCTGGCATAACTAGTATGCTTTAACCCACTACGCCATCAGACCTTACAAAAGAAGTAGATAGTTCGAGATATATATATCTCAAACATCTCTACCTCCCGAAGGCACCAGATGAGTGAGGGGTCAGTCTGCAATTTTCATCAAGCCACTGTCAATGTGGCTTGATTGTTTATCTTCACTTGTGGTTTATGCAAGTATAGGCTTATAAGCTGGACACGAGTTCTCTCACATTGACAGTGGCTTGATGAAAATTGCAGACTGACCCCTCACTCATCTGGTGCCTTCGGGAGGTAGAGATGTTTGAGATATATATATCTCGAACTATCTACTTCTTTTGTAAGGTCTGATGGCGTAGTGGGTTAAAGCATACTAGTTATGCCAGCTACTGGAAGGTAGTTGTGCTTTCTGGGTTCGAGTCCCACTGGTGGGTGTTGTCCAAAGATTGTTTATCTTCACTTGTGGTTTATGCAAGTATAGGCTTATAAGCTGGACACGAGTTCTCTCACATTGACAGTGGCTTGATGAAAATTGCAGACTGACCCCTCACTCATCTGGTGCCTTCGGGAGGTAGAGATGTTTGAGATATATATATCTCGAACTATCTACTTCTTTTGTAAGGTCTGATGGCGTAGTGGGTTAAAGCATACTAGTTATGCCAGCTACTGGAAGGTAGTTGTGCTTTCTGGGTTCGAGTCCCACTGGTGGGTGTTGTCCAAAGATTGTTTATCTTCACTTGTGGTTTATGCAAGTATAGGCTTATAAGCTGGACACGAGTTCTCTCACATTGACAGTGGCTTGATGAAAATTGCAGACTGACCCCTCACTCATCTGGTGCCTTCGGGAGGTAGAGATGTTTGAGATATATATATCTCGAACTATCTACTTCTTTTGTAAGGTCTGATGGCGTAGTGGGTTAAAGCATACTAGTTATGCCAGCTACTGGAAGGTAGTTGTGCTTTCTGGGTTCGAGTCCCACTGGTGGGTGTTGTCCAAAGATTGTTTATCTTCACTTGTGGTTTATGCAAGTATAGGCTTATAAGCTGGACACGAGTTCTCTCACATTGACAGTGGCTTGATGAAAATTGCAGACTGACCCCTCACTCATCTGGTGCCTTCGGGAGGTAGAGATGTTTGAGATATATATATCTCGAACTATCTACTTCTTTTGTAAGGTCTGATGGCGTAGTGGGTTAAAGCATACTAGTTATGCCAGCTACTGGAAGGTAGTTGTGCTTTCTGGGTTCGAGTCCCACTGGTGGGTGTTGTCCAAAGATTGTTTATCTTCACTTGTGGTTTATGCAAGTATAGGCTTATAAGCTGGACACGAGTTCTCTCACATTGACAGTGGCTTGATGAAAATTGCAGACTGACCCCTCACTCATCTGGTGCCTTCGGGAGGTAGAGATGTTTGAGATATATATATCTCGAACTATCTACTTCTTTTGTAAGGTCTGATGGCGTAGTGGGTTAAAGCATACTAGTTATGCCAGCTACTGGAAGGTAGTTGTGCTTTCTGGGTTCGAGTCCCACTGGTGGGTGTTGTCCAAAGATTGTTTATCTTCACTTGTGGTTTATGCAAGTATAGGCTTATAAGCTGGACACGAGTTCTCTCACATTGACAGTGGCTTGATGAAAATTGCAGACTGACCCCTCACTCATCTGGTGCCTTCGGGAGGTAGAGATGTTTGAGATATATATATCTCGAACTATCTACTTCTTTTGTAAGGTCTGATGGCGTAGTGGGTTAAAGCATACTAGTTATGCCAGCTACTGGAAGGTAGTTGTGCTTTCTGGGTTCGAGTCCCACTGGTGGGTGTTGTCCAAAGATTGTTTATCTTCACTTGTGGTTTATGCAAGTATAGGCTTATAAGCTGGACACGAGTTCTCTCACATTGACAGTGGCTTGATGAAAATTGCAGACTGACCCCTCACTCATCTGGTGCCTTCGGGAGGTAGAGATGTTTGAGATATATATATCTCGAACTATCTACTTCTTTTGTAAGGTCTGATGGCGTAGTGGGTTAAAGCATACTAGTTATGCCAGCTACTGGAAGGTAGTTGTGCTTTCTGGGTTCGAGTCCCACTGGTGGGTGTTGTCCAAAGATTGTTTATCTTCACTTGTGGTTTATGCAAGTATAGGCTTATAAGCTGGACACGAGTTCTCTCACATTGACAGTGGCTTGATGAAAATTGCAGACTGACCCCTCACTCATCTGGTGCCTTCGGGAGGTAGAGATGTTTGAGATATATATATCTCGAACTATCTACTTCTTTTGTAAGGTCTGATGGCGTAGTGGGTTAAAGCATACTAGTTATGCCAGCTACTGGAAGGTAGTTGTGCTTTCTGGGTTCGAGTCCCACTGGTGGGTGTTGTCCAAAGATTGTTTATCTTCACTTGTGGTTTATGCAAGTATAGGCTTATAAGCTGGACACGAGTTCTCTCACATTGACAGTGGCTTGATGAAAATTGCAGACTGACCCCTCACTCATCTGGTGCCTTCGGGAGGTAGAGATGTTTGAGATATATATATCTCGAACTATCTACTTCTTTTGTAAGGTCTGATGGCGTAGTGGGTTAAAGCATACTAGTTATGCCAGCTACTGGAAGGTAGTTGTGCTTTCTGGGTTCGAGTCCCACTGGTGGGTGTTGTCCAAAGATTGTTTATCTTCACTTGTGGTTTATGCAAGTATAGGCTTATAAGCTGGACACGAGTTCTCTCACATTGACAGTGGCTTGATGAAAATTGCAGACTGACCCCTCACTCATCTGGTGCCTTCGGGAGGTAGAGATGTTTGAGATATATATATCTCGAACTATCTACTTCTTTTGTAAGGTCTGATGGCGTAGTGGGTTAAAGCATACTAGTTATGCCAGCTACTGGAAGGTAGTTGTGCTTTCTGGGTTCGAGTCCCACTGGTGGGTGTTGTCCAAAGATTGTTTATCTTCACTTGTGGTTTATGCAAGTATAGGCTTATAAGCTGGACACGAGTTCTCTCACATTGACAGTGGCTTGATGAAAATTGCAGACTGACCCCTCACTCATCTGGTGCCTTCGGGAGGTAGAGATGTTTGAGATATATATATCTCGAACTATCTACTTCTTTTGTAAGGTCTGATGGCGTAGTGGGTTAAAGCATACTAGTTATGCCAGCTACTGGAAGGTAGTTGTGCTTTCTGGGTTCGAGTCCCACTGGTGGGTGTTGTCCAAAGATTGTTTATCTTCACTTGTGGTTTATGCAAGTATAGGCTTATAAGCTGGACACGAGTTCTCTCACATTGACAGTGGCTTGATGAAAATTGCAGACTGACCCCTCACTCATCTGGTGCCTTCGGGAGGTAGAGATGTTTGAGATATATATATCTCGAACTATCTACTTCTTTTGTAAGGTCTGATGGCGTAGTGGGTTAAAGCATACTAGTTATGCCAGCTACTGGAAGGTAGTTGTGCTTTCTGGGTTCGAGTCCCACTGGTGGGTGTTGTCCAAAGATTGTTTATCTTCACTTGTGGTTTATGCAAGTATAGGCTTATAAGCTGGACACGAGTTCTCTCACATTGACAGTGGCTTGATGAAAATTGCAGACTGACCCCTCACTCATCTGGTGCCTTCGGGAGGTAGAGATGTTTGAGATATATATATCTCGAACTATCTACTTCTTTTGTAAGGTCTGATGGCGTAGTGGGTTAAAGCATACTAGTTATGCCAGCTACTGGAAGGTAGTTGTGCTTTCTGGGTTCGAGTCCCACTGGTGGGTGTTGTCCAAAGATTGTTTATCTTCACTTGTGGTTTATGCAAGTATAGGCATATATATATATATATATATATATATATATATATATATATATATATATATATATATATATATATATATATATATATATATATATATATATATATATATATATATATATATATATATATATATATATATATATATATACACACATATATATATATAGGTTATATATATATATATATATATATATATATATATATATATATATATATATATATATATATATATATATATATATATATATACACACATATATTGTCGGAAAATCCGACACCATTTAATAATCATACAGATAATAACTGTATTACCAACAAGTTACCCATAGAAAACGTAACTTGTAGTGGAATTACCGTCTATAGAAAACGGGATATCATCACCACATACTATTATAATTCACCAGCTATTCTGCTGGGAATTGTTCTTAAATACATTAGTCTTTGGACTTTACCATCATAAAAACATCTTATATAAATTAACTTAATTATCAATATTAAAGTAGAGTAAATGTGACCCTTCTATCACTTTCTGAAATGTGGACAATGTAAGCCAGGCGTCAGAGTGAGGAGGAGGGCAGCCATTGTTTATTGAGACCAGAGGCTCACACGGGAGCAAATTCGGCTCCTGTTAAATTTACTTGGACGTAGTGTTATGGAACCCAAAGGTGTACCATTGTCAACACGCTGTCTACAAATACAAGTTAAGTGTCTATCCGAAACCCGTTTATCATTCATTTATGGCCATTAATGTCAGGATATAGGGTTAGCCGGTTAGAACGCGAAATCGCCTCATACTAAAGGTAATTAAGCCAGGTCTTTAATGTTCCATGTACTGTATAGTGTTTTCTCTGATATAGCTTGTCATATATAGGATTCTGGCTTCACAGCTAGCGCACTTTTGACAGGTCAAGACGAGGATGCAAGATTATGTGCACCAGTTACTGGGTGATAGAAGCTACCTCAAAGAGGATAATTTGGTGTCTACACTCTAGTTATACCTGGTGGACTAACCTGCTGTACTATAAGAGAAGGAACCTCATCAATGTATGTAGCTATTACTGTAATTTGATTGGCTGCATATGTGTAATATAAACCCCCCCTAATGTGTAGAGGATCGATTTGTGAGATTAAGAGATTATTGCAGAAATACAGTCCACTTATCATTATACAAATTGCTATCGAAGTATACAAATTAACGTAAATATAAATTCATATAAATTAAATAAATATAAATCTCACAGGTCGGTTCCCACATTATTTGGACCTTCGGAACCGGAATATTCGGTCCTATGAACCCACATTTGGTCATCTTAGTACCGGATGAACCAGTTAACCAGTGGATTCATTAAATATACTAGTGCAGTGTTATTTAAACAAAGCCAGCAGTCAAGACGGCAGCGTAGCCTCGAGGGAGCTCAGGAGCCTCCCTCAGCCCAGTTCAGCTTCGTCAGCGGTTTCATGCACACCCACAGATATTTGGTGGCGTGTTATTTCGTGAAATGACAGCGCTAATATAGAATCCAGCCAAATTAGTGACTGTGTCTTCGCGAGATTGTTCACGGATTTCGTGGTGTTACATTTCGCGAGAGATTATCTACGAATTTTGTGGAGTTTATTTCGCGAGGTCACTAATAATATTTAATACTTCTAGATAATATTAGAAGTTTCATAGAGGCAATTAAGAGGCTATTATCAATAATTGTGTATATTATTTCTCCAAAATAGAGAATTATTTAATATATATTGCACTAGTGATCTCAATATAATATTTACTAATTGCCAACCCACAACAGGGTAGGATATTACCATTGACTAGTTGAACTATTATTGTTCATCCTAGTCCCATTATTACTATAGTCAGTTGTACTATATTGAACAACCTAACACCATTAATGAATGGTCCAGACCCTATTTTGGGTGTAATTTTATCAACTCGAATTGAGTTGTATATATAATAATTTACTTATGATCATTACACCTTTGAGTGATTAATTAGTGTCTCTTCCATCCTAGGGTGATATAGAAGAGCTAACCTAAAGGTACTTCCAGTGACACTGGTTTATCACTCAAATCATTAGTGTGTATGATTGTATATATATATAATGTGTATTAATTTTAAGTGCTAACCTCTAGTAGAGGTAGGATTATTGCCTAGTGAGTGCAGAATTTACCCTAGGCTACCATTAGTACTTGCTCACAATTTATGAGCCAGTGGTGCTCAATTAACAAGTCACCATGACTAATCCACAGAAAGCAAAGCGTGCTTTAATATCAAGCAAACGCCAACTAACAAGAGATCTCAACCAATATGAACAGTTGTTATATGAGCCTGTAATTAATTATCATCGGTTGAAAATACCACTGTTACAGATTCAAACCCAATTGCATATATTGAAAGCAAATAGGAAATCTTACCAAAATCAAGTCCACGATGATGTAGTAGTTGAAGATGTGGAATCATTCCTGTCTGACCTAGCACAATATGAAGAAGAAACTCAAGGCAGGTTGGAACATTTACACAGGATAATTGAATCAGAACAAATAGCAAGTACATCAAATAAAGTAGATAATGTTATGGATGATCTGGATCTTTTTGAGAATAAATGTAAAGCCAGATTAGATCCTTTAATCAACAAGGATAAAGCTTCACCCAGTAAAGCTTCACCCACTACAGCTTCACCCAATAATATACTACCAGAAATTAAGCAGTTTTCAGACAATTTATCCACAGTCTCTGTGGTTTCTGAAAACCCAATACCTGAAGCTACTAAGTTAACATGCCTCCAAACTAGAGGTGAAGCTGAACCAGTAGTAGAAAATGTAAATGAAAATAGCGACAGCACTAATTTCCCAGTCCAGCCTCCTAGGAATAATGCTGGCAATGAGAAAACTGTCATACATCTAGTACTACAATTGCTGGATTTACCTCAACCTGATCAGACTGCTGACTCATTACAATCCTTCAGCATGGAGTTTGAGTCACTACTAAGAACATTCAGACTTAAGGTTGATATAACTACTAGTGAATGGATGACCAAAGTAGTCCTTCAACGAAAATTGTCCAGCGATATACTAGATGAATTATATGCACATCAACATAACACCATCCTGACAGTACAGGACATCACTGAAGGTTTACATTCCATCATAAGCAAACGACGAGCAAATGAGGAAGTTAAAGCCTCTTGCAAGCCTTCAGAAATAGAAAATAATAGTCAATTAAAGGGTAAAACAACCACCCCAAATAAACATCAACCAATTACTCAAACATCAAGTTGCAGAAAATCTGACAATGCAGCAGCATCCTCCAAGCCTACTGTTACTAGTTCACCCAAACCGGTAACTTCCAAACGTGCAGTAGGCTGGGGGACATGTATGTTCTGCAAAAAGAAACATTCAACATACCGTTGTGCTAATTATCCAACCAGAGACACTCGTATTGAGCGACTCCAGGAATTAGGGAGATGTTCGAGGTGTCTCAAGTCACACAACATAGACTATTGTGATACCCAATTCAACACCTGTAACAGGTGTAGAAGAGGTAGGCACCATGCAGCACTGTGCAAATATACGAAATTAACGTATTCAAGACCCAAGGTGGAAGATAGCATTCCCACCACAGTACAGTACTGCAAGGTGCAACAAACAAAGAGTGTCCAATCAGCAAAGTCTAAAGGTAATACGACTTTGCCTACTGCCCAAATTACCATCCTGAATAAGAGGGCCAAGGTCCATACCCGTGGGTTGTTTGACCAAGGATCCCAAAGAACATACATCACTAAAAGGTTGGCAGATGAATTACAATTAAGGCCTGTAGCCCAGATGTCATTCAACATCTCAGGGTTTGTAACAGATGCAGGACCTCAAGTCTACCAGGTGGTACAACCATCAGTACGCTTAGGCAGGTACGTCTGTCGAGTACAAGCCATTGTGGTGGACAAAATACCAGTAGACCTACAAGTTCAAGGTCTGCGAGCAACAGCCAAATTCCTGAGAAATAGAGGAATAAAATTGGCAGATAATATTAAGACTGATCACCTCACTGACTTCGGTCTCCTTGTAGGGACAGACTATTGTCATCGATTCATCGGTAGCCCTACTAAATATCAGGGTATAACCATGTTAAACTCTGCAGGAGGTAAATTACTCTCAGGCCCAGTATCAAGCCTGAGGAGACCTATGCCTGCAGATAAACAATACCAATAGAATCTAAATTTGTCAGCTGATTATATTTCTCCAGTAGCATTATACTAAGGAGATTACAGCTGACTATACCAACAGAAGTTGATGTTAGTATCATCATTTAAAGCTGAAGATGAGTTCATGAGGCCTCAGTAGCAAGTCAGTGAACAGTAGCCTAAAACAGCTACAAGTCACTGCGACCAATGTCACTGAACCCACTGCAGTCTCAGAACCATACTTTACTTTAATGATGAGCTATTCAATCTTCTGAATCAATTAACTAAATTAAACCCCAATAAATCTGATGACTGATTTGATACATTTATTATTTAATCAAGATGTATTCCATGGGCCTCAGTGTTTATATATCAGTGACCAGTTACCTGAAGAAACTTCAAGTTATATCTAAAGTCACTGATCTCACTGCAGTCCCTGAATCATACTTGACTGTAGTACTTGATCACATTCAGTCTTCTGGGTTAAATAATATGTAATAAGGCTTGAATATTAGCCTTTCAAGAGTTGACAGGGAAATGAAATCGCATTAGACTTCTAACCCCTACAACTCTAGTACGGGACATCCGTCCTGTACGAACAGACACACAAATGTGTGATTACTAACTACTAACATCAAATTAATCTAATAATTCGAAGGAGGAGTATCGGTGTTCGTCTGTTCTAATTAGGACTTCGACCCGTGAGCAGCCCCCTGGGGAATTATGTCGGAAAATCCGACACCATTTAATAATCATACAGATAATAACTGTATTACCAACAAGTTACCCATAGAAAACGTAACTTGTAGTGGAATTACCGTCTATAGAAAACGGGATATCATCACCACATACTATTATAATTCACCAGCTATTCTGCTGGGAATTGTTCTTAAATACATTAGTCTTTGGACTTTACCATCATAAAAACATCTTATATAAATTAACTTAATTATCAATATTAAAGTAGAGTAAATGTGACCCTTCTATCACTTTCTGAAATGTGGACAATGTAAGCCAGGCGTCAGAGTGAGGAGGAGGGCAGCCATTGTTTATTGAGACCAGAGGCTCACACGGGAGCAAATTCGGCTCCTGTTAAATTTACTTGGACGTAGTGTTATGGAACCCAAAGGTGTACCATTGTCAACACGCTGTCTACAAATACAAGTTAAGTGTCTATCCGAAACCCGTTTATCATTCATTTATGGCCATTAATGTCAGGATATAGGGTTAGCCGGTTAGAACGCGAAATCGCCTCATACTAAAGGTAATTAAGCCAGGTCTTTAATGTTCCATGTACTGTATAGTGTTTTCTCTGATATAGCTTGTCATATATAGGATTCTGGCTTCACAGCTAGCGCACTTTTGACAGGTCAAGACGAGGATGCAAGATTATGTGCACCAGTTACTGGGTGATAGAAGCTACCTCAAAGAGGATAATTTGGTGTCTACACTCTAGTTATACCTGGTGGACTAACCTGCTGTACTATAAGAGAAGGAACCTCATCAATGTATGTAGCTATTACTGTAATTTGATTGGCTGCATATGTGTAATATAAACCCCCCCTAATGTGTAGAGGATCGATTTGTGAGATTAAGAGATTATTGCAGAAATACAGTCCACTTATCATTATACAAATTGCTATCGAAGTATACAAATTAACGTAAATATAAATTCATATAAATTAAATAAATATAAATCTCACAGGTCGGTTCCCACATATATATATATAGGTTATATATATATATATATATATATATATATATATATATATATATATATATATATATATATATATATATATATATATATATATATATATATATATATATATTTTATTTATTATATATATACTATACATATATACACACAGACACATATAGATTCTTCTATATAGACATTAGAGAAGATTCAGCGGTACGCTATGCACCAGGCTCGCCACCATTTTCAGTATTCGTCATATCCAAGTCTGCTGTGTGATGCACATGTCTTCTTGCTTCACCACCCTGTAATGAAATATTGTTTGTTACTAATTGTTTTCAATAATACATTATTTTATTATATAATATTTAATTTATTAATTAAAAACCCTTTCCATATTATAGAAAAAAAAACTAAAACAAGAATCTATATAAAACTATAGAATAGAATCTATATAGAATCTATATATCATATATATATTTATATAAATAAATATATATATATAAGTATATATATATATTTATATATATAAATAAATAAATAAACAAACACATAATAAATCAATACTTACTAAATTTTGTCTATTATGTAGCAAAGAAGCAGGTCTACGGAAGGCTTTTCTGTTGAGTTCGAAGCCCAGATTACTCGTGGTCTCTGAAATAAGTTAAGATTATAAGTATAAAATTTATAAAACCAAATAATAAATCTGGTATTGCTCAATTTCAGATGCAGACGTACTGAATGATATATCAGACTGTCAGCATGGTATTCGATCTGGAAGGTCCAGTGTAACGAATTTACTCAGTTTCTATGATCGAGCCACAGAGATCTATAAAGAATTCTGATCAAGAAAGAGATCTAGGGGTGGTTTTAGATAGAAAACTATAACCTGAGGATCATATTAAGAACATTCTGCGAGGGGCCTATGCTACACTTTTTAACTTTAGAAGTGCTTTTAAATACATAGGTCAAAAAGTTTTAAAAGTTTTAAAAGTTTTTTAAACCTCTCGTGTATCATGAGTGTGGAAAAGCTTCAAATGGTGCATTCAGATGATGAATATTACCTAGTTCCTTCATCTGGGAAGAATGAACACATATTGCTGCATTCGGACGATAAAAACTAACTACTGTAGTTCAATTGATCAACAGACTGTATATCATATGCAGACTGTATGTGGATCTGCGGGCCACTCCAAACAACAGCTTGGTGGACCAAGCTCCACCAGGCCTAAAGCACAAAGTGGTCCACTGGCACCGGCAACTTCAACCATAAATGTTCTCAAAGCTTACTAAAAATGATTGAATTAGACTAGACTACAGCAATCTTAACCTTGTATCTGTTTCCACCAATCTTGTTCAGTACATGCTTCAACATATCAGCAATACTTGATATGTAAATATATCTCACTGTGTCATTACAATATGCACCTCCCAACTAGGACAGCATTTGTACCTGTTACAATAATGCATAAACTTTAAGGCAATAGAGTATAATGTATGTCTTTCAATCTCAACATTAGATTTTATAACTTTCTAATGTAATAAATAAATACCATTAAACTATTTTCTGTTTAACTGTTAGAAAAAATCAATTAGATATATAAAAAGAAATAAAAAAGATTACATGGATAGTAAAATCTGGATTCCCAACTACAATTTATATAGATGTGATAGAGAAACTAGGTCAAATGGAGGAGTAGGTCTGTATATTAAACAGCACCTGACGTGCACAGAGCTACTAAACTCAATGTGGTGGTAGAGTGGTGGGGGGGGAAACATTTCAGAAAAAAACAAAAATACAATTTGGTCAACAAAACAGCATTGTTTAAAATAGAAGACATGGGTTGACATTTTGGGGGTAAGGTAGGTTACATTGAGTTAATTAGTTAGTACTTAGTTTTTATCTTAAACTGGTTGGGAGAGGTACAGTGTTGCTGTGCTGGTGAAAGAACACCTAAAGGTAAATTAAATAATGATTGCAAATCCACAAGAAGTTGACATAATAGCGCTAGAGATCTGCAATCAGGATGATAAACTTTCCTTAAAGAATTTGACAAACACTTGCTGATAGGACATGAAGTAAATGAAATGTATGTCAAGTTTTGTGAAATATATGATAAAAGCACAACAAAATTTGTACCAAAGGAGAGATGCAGAACTAGGAAAAGGGGTTTGTTCAACAGAAATTGCGAGAGGGCCTGAGACCCAAACACACACAAATGGAATCAATATATAGCAAGAGGCCAAACCCCCAAACATACAAGCGATGCAAAGATGCGAGAAACAGCAGCTGCAGTAAGGAGAGGGACTGAAGGACCATAAATAAAGTGTGAAAATAAACTCGAGTAAATTTTTTTAACTACTCTCGACAGTGAAGAAAAACAAATATTCAGACGATTTGTGTTAGAATCATTAATCTTACACTTTCGGTCATATTCAACAACACAAATACACACACACACATTCCTGTTGCTGTAGCAGGTGAAGAATTACACACACAGATCACAATAACGTGATGCATCAAATGAACAAATCCACAAGGGCCGTGATGAGGATTCAAACCTGTGTCCGGGAGCATCCCAGACACTGCCTTAATCGACTGAGCTACGACAGGGTAAAAGGGTTGAAACCAAACTTCTACTGAACTTCCTGGATCCTTTTACTCTGTTGTAGCTCAGTCGATTTAGGCAGTGTCTGGGATGCTCCCGGACGCAGGTTCAAATCCTCGTCACGGCCCTTGTGGATTTGTTCATTTGATGCATCACGTTATTGTGATCTCTGTGTGTGATGATGTAAGGGTGAAGAGAAAGAACGGCCTGTTGACATAGCTCGGGTGCAGGGGGAGGGTTGTGTACAAGCCTGGTTTGTGCCTCGGAGAGGCTATGGGATCCAGTAAGATCGTCCTTCCTTTCCTCCCTAGAATCTGGATGTAGCAGGTGCTCAATTGTCAAAAGTGAAAAAATTTGGTTTGTCTTCCGAATGCACCATATCGGTAAATTTTTTAATAATCTTTTAAAAATAGTAAATGCCACTATTTTTGCAAAATTATTACAAGATCTATTATTCTAATAAGGGTTTGATAAAATACAGTATTTATGAGTAAGATGTAATTGTGTCTGACACTGATAAAATTATAAACCATTGTAAACAATTTGTTCACTTTCAAAACTTGGGTAATTACATATGACAGTGTCAGACCACTGAGGAAGAATTGAAACAGAAATTTCCTCAAGTACTTTCATATTTCAGTAATACATCTTCAGAAGGAATCATTCAAGATGTATTATTTAAATATGAAAGTACTTACGGAAATTCCTGTTCCAATTCTTCTTTCGCGGTCTGACACTCACATTTTTCACCACATGTTAATTTCCGTGATTTACACACAAATTTATATACATACAAATACATATACACACATATAATATATATATATATATATATATATATATATATATATATATATATATATATATATCAACCCGTTCTCGCAAATTTAATAAGTCAATATTGACTTATTAAATATGTGCATAGGTGACATACTTAACATAATAGATACCCTTAAAAAGATTCATAGAAAACACCGACCTTACCTAACCTTGTTAGTATCTTAAGATAAGCATCTTATTGCTTCGTAATTACAATTATTACCTAACCTATAATAGGTATAGGTTAAGTAATAATTAGTCAATATTAGTCAATAATGTAATTAGTCAAGTCAATATTGACTTTACAAATTTGCGAGAACGGGTTGTATATATATATATATATATATATATATATATATATATATATATATATATATATATATATATATATATATATATATATATATATATATATATATATATATATATATATGCATATAAATAAAAAAACAAGTAAATGTAAATAATTTTACCTTGCACCTAGATCCACCAAGCCTGTATGGCGCTCGTTTCAGTACTTCGGAAATCTATAACTATCTAGAATCTCTAATCTCCAATGAAACAATACATATTATTGCACTTACCAAAACATGGATGAATGTAGAAAATACAGAACTATTAGCTGGATATCAAATAAATGGATTTAATCTATTTCACACAGATAGATATATTAGACCGTGTATGTTAGGTAATACCTAACATACACGCCTCCACAGACACTACATTTGAAATGTAGTCTCAAAAAGACTACATTTCAACAGCAAAGATTACTCCATAAAAAAATAATTAAATTATTGACCAACATGAGAGAGGGTTAGCCAACATGAGAGGGTTGTGTTGATTGCCTGAAAATATTTAAATTGTTTAATGTATTGAATGGCATTTTTCAAGTTACAACATTTTTTAAATTACTGAACTAGGTTCTAGGCTTTGCTAGGCTTAATTCAATTATTACAGATAAGCCTAACCTAGCCTAGAACCCAGTGGGTTTTCTTCCTATTGGGGAGTGTTGTACATGCCTCGCCTCCACATACACACTAGCACAACCAGGCCTCGCCTCCACATACACACTAGCACAGCCAGGCCTCGCCTCCACATACACTAGCACAGCCAGGCCTCGCCTCCACATACACACTAGCACAGCCAGGCCTCGCCTCCACATACACACTAGCACAGCCAGGCCTCGCCTCCACATACACACTAGCACAGCCAGGCCTCGCCTCCACATACACTAGCACAGCCAGGCCTCGCCTCCACATACACACTAGCACAGCCAGGCCTCGCCTCCACATACACACTAGCACAGCCAGGCCTCACCTCCACATACACTAGCACAGCCAGGCCTCGCCTCCACATACACACTAGCACAGCCAGGCCTCGCCTCCACATACACACTAGCACAGCCAGGCCTCGCCTCCACATACACTAGCACAGCCAGGCCTCGCCTCCACATACACACTAGCACAGCCAGGCCTCGCCTCCACATACACACTAGCACAGCCAGGCCTCTCCTCCACATACACACTAGCACAGCCAGGCCTCGCCTCCACATACACTAGCACAGCCAGGC
The DNA here is from genome assembly GCF_040958095.1 of Procambarus clarkii. Taxonomy (NCBI): domain Eukaryota; kingdom Metazoa; phylum Arthropoda; class Malacostraca; order Decapoda; family Cambaridae; genus Procambarus; species Procambarus clarkii. Next base: position 31,912,932 of record NC_091174.1, read on the forward strand.
CTCGCCTCCACATACACACTAGCACAGCCAGGCCTCGCCTCCACATACACTAGCACAGCCAGGCCTCGCCTCCACATACACTAGCACAGCCAGGCCTCGCCTCCACATACACCAGCACTGCCAGGCCTCGCCTCCACATTTAAACCAACCAAGCCCACAAATACGTCAACATGGACCAGCATTACACCGTCTAACATACTCTGTCAGATGTAACAACTAAATTTGTGAATTCAAGACCTAATCTATTGTATAATACAGTGTTAGTACGAGAAAAACATTACTTACATTCGAAGCCGTGTTTTAAAATGGCGGCGGTCTTGTTGTACTGACACTCCACACTGTGTGTTCGTTTGCGTATGATGAACGTGTGACAATTTACTACAACAATTATTTAATTATTCTTATTCTTTATTTTACTATTTTTAGGGTACATGAAATTTCAAACTTATTTGCACACAATAATATAATTGCATTGTCATAACCTTTATATATTACGGAAAATACGATGACATGAACGAAGTCAAAGTGAAGTTGAAGTCAAAGTCATTCGCCGAACGTATTAGTCATTTTTTTTCTCCCAAACGATAGGGGATAACAAATCCACAGAGAATATAAGTGTACAGTAAAGTCAATTTTATTCAGGAAAGTACATACATAGTTGATTTACAAACATAATGTTGGATTTATAGATAGAGCTAGTGCATACAATACCTAAAGCCACTATAGTAGGCATAGCATTTCAGGCAACCGGGCAGTATATATGGACCCCTTACTCAAATCTCTGAATATGTTAGATATTAAGTCCCTGCACATACTCTCATGTGTATTTTATATATATAAAACGCTGCACTGTAATGTCAATCCTGACCTTAAAAGCTTCCTAGAAGGTTATAACAGATCCCATGAGCACCACACCAGAAACAAATACCTATTTGATATTCCAAGAGTACGACTTAGTCAAACTAGAAATGCTTTACAAATCAAGGGACCTCGAATGTGGAATGACCTTCCCAATTATGTTAAAAACTGTACCTCTCCCAACCAGTTTAAGATAAATAAAGATAAATTTATAAGTTAAGAAAAATTCCACAAATCAACAACCCTGTTACTGACCCAGTATTTACCCAAGTCTTTCCTAAATCTAAACTTATCCAATTTATACCCATTGATTCGTGTTCTATCTTGTGTTGACAATTTTAATACCCTATTAATATCCCCTTTGTTATATCCATTCATGAAATTATGGTTGATCTCGAACCCATTGAAAATGTGACGACTTATACTGAATTTTGGGCGTTACAGGGCAAAAACATAAGAACAAAGGTAACTGCAGAAGGCCTATTGGCCCATACCAGCCAGCTCCTATCTATAACAGATAACATAACAAACATAACAACAGTAAAAACATTTAGTGTGTGTTTGACGCTCACTGACATGTTCCAGCGTTGTTTTATATATGGTGCTATTCTATCTTATGCGTTGTTGCTCTTTTATACCTACGGACTCATAGAACATTCTATTGCGAAAACATTGGCACAAAAATGAATGACGTACATACAATAATTATGTCAGGACAGTGAAATAATTATAAACTTTCAAAGCGCTGTATCGCCCATGTGTCGTCCTGTCACCAATACTGGGTAACAGTTCCGCCACTTCCCACACTCTTGCGGGTGGGCCGCGACCATTATTCTACGTTTATATTCATATCACCGTGTTGGGAATTTCATTGCGAGTACATTGATACCAAAATTAACGCTGTAGGACAAGTGTGGAAGTGATAACAATCCCAAGAGTAAAAACATTTTGTTGCTCTTGGGCACTCACGGCGAGTCATCTACGTAGGTATTTATTTGGTGCTGGTATCCATATAACTTTTTGTGACCGTTTTTACTGATGTTCTTCTAGAGAATGTTATTGTGAACACGTTGGTACCAAAATGAAATACATAGCTCGAGAACTAAGGTCAGGAGAGTAAAAAGAGTATACACATTTTTGTTTTGACGCTTAAGGTTATTGTGAGTACTCATCGCCTGCCTAGAAACTGGAATTCTGGTTGATCTCGAACCCATTGATAATGTGATTTAGTTTATTCTGCCGTTTAAAGAAAAAAAGAGCATATCAATGTTATATCACAGAAAACGAATTTATCATAAACTCATGTATTTGTCTTACAGGCTATGGTGCCAATGTCAGAATTGTCAGAATGATGTACTTTGCATACATCTGATCTTTAGTGGATTATGCTGCACCTCTGCTTGTTTTGATGCCTGAAAGAAAGCTTGGAGGGCTTGAAAAATTGCAGAACGAAGCCTTGAGGATAATCCTTGGGTGCCCTCGTACCAAAAAGATACTTAATATGAGAAAGGAACTTAATATTCTGAGCGTTTTTGATCGTGTTACTGAAATTAACTGTCAAATTGGTATAAAAATGCTTAGGGTAACTCATCCTAATCCTTGCACAGAAGCCCTCCAGAATTTCTTTATTGAAGATCAGCATTGTTCCAAATGGATAACAAAAACTGGAACTCAACTCAGAATATATGGGGTTCATGATTTGTACCAAGAGAAACAACAACGGCACTTTCCTGCACGGTAGGAGGTTACACCCTTTCCAGTTTTAATCCCTCCCTTTCCACCCAAGAAGCAAATTAGAGAACAGCCCAAGCTTCGTCTTGAGGCAAAGCTCAACGCCTTAAGCCATATTGATGCTCTGTCCACAGAGCATTCTCTCTCTCAAATTATATACACTGATGGTTCCCTACACCGCACCACGGGTGCAGCTGGAAGTGCAGTTGTCCTGACAATGGGCGATGGCCTATACTTTGAGTGGGGAGTCCGTATAAACAACTGGGCCTCTACCCTTCAGACTGAACTATTTGTCTTGATCCTTGCACTGAAATGTGTACAAGTCTCAAAACTTGATACATTAATTGTAAGTGACTCCTAATCATCCTTAAATGCTCTCAACTCTTTAAGACATAACTGTAACATGCTTGTGTCGGAAGCTAGACACAAATACAACAAAATTATTAAGGATGGTAACAGAGTCCATTTCATGTGGTCTCCATCTCATGTTGGGCTCCGAATGCATGATAGAGCTGATAAGTTAGCCAAAGAATCTGCCTTTAAAGGAGCCGTTGAGTGTAACCTTGGATTGTCAATGACCAATCTGAGAGCAGCAGTACACCGAGAACTTCAACATGATCTTGTAGATCTGAGGCAAAGTGAAATTGACACCAGTAATTCCATCTATCATCATACTATCATACAAGAGGAGCCACACATCTATGGATCATCCAATAAAATCAGCAGACTTCTAGATGTTACTACTGCTCGGCTTAGACTCGGTTACAAGTATCTCTAGGAATTCTCATTATCTGCTGATGTAGACCTGACCAAATGTAAACTGTGTCAACAAAATTATTCGCACACCCTCCGTCACTATGTGATGGAGTGCGAAAAGATACATGAATTTAGAGACAATTCTATAACCAATGTTCCAGCAATGTGTCAATATTTCATTCAAAATGATCTGCTACCAGAAATTTTAGCCAAATATCCCCAGTTTGCTAACTGTAGATAACAACTAAGTGATTGTAACCTATACACCGCTGCCCACTGGATGGGGGGGCGGTGTGCAGGACAAACATATAAATTTTGATACTAGCTCTCCACATATGTCAGTTGCTTAATTTAGAACCTGTACTTGAGGTCGATCTCGAACCCATTGTTGATGTGATGACTTATATTGAATTTTGTAACTAGCTCATCAAGATTGTAACTTGCTTAGCTAAATGAATTGTGGGGTTCAGTCCCTGAGCCCATTATGTGCCTCTGTAACCCTTTCCACTACCGCCCACAAGATGGGTATGGGGTGCATAATAAATGAACTAAACTAACTAACTCATATTGAACTGTTCCATCTCATGTTGGAATAGTGCTCAACGAGGTGGCGGATGATTTGGCCAAACGTGCCACATCAAAACCACAAGTTGACATTGAATGTGAATTAACAATGAGACAAGTAAGATTTATACTAATACATTTATACTAACTCTGTTGAGCGTTGACCATTTATACATCAACTCTGTTGATGTGAGCACTTTAGTTTAGTCTGCCGTTTAAAGAAAAAAAGAGCATATCAATGGAATATCACATAAAACGAATTTATCATAAACTCATGTATTTGTCTTATCATATTGAACTGCATTCATATTTTTAATATATAACAATATGAATATACAAATTTCTGTAAATCCCCTACCATGTTGGAATCTGTGGAAATGAATGAGCAAATGTGCTGGCTGAAGGCGCTGAAGAAAACCACATTGGTTTCATTTTGGATACAAATGTCCATGGAGATTCAAAATGGAAACTAATTATATAGTTGAACCTGCAGAGAGGAGTTTAAGAATCTGTGTTGAGAGTGATGGACACAGCCTTCACAATTATACTTCAGAGAATGTAAACATCTAAGAGTCATTAGAAATATGTGTAGAATAATAAACCCTACATTGTTTGAGTTAGGGGAAAACACCATTTGTCATATATAGATACTAGCTGTTCCTAAAGATTCACCCATTTTTCACCAGCAAGATAACATATAAGATTTTAAGAGTTGACGAATGTTAATCTTCTTGTTTGATAAACTGTGAACTTGAGACATAGTTAATAAGAACATTCCAATATATAAGACAACAAAAAGTTTTCAGATTCTTTCACACCACTTTCCAGCAACTTTTATAATTTATATAAATTATTTTAGGGAATAATGCATAAATTATATATTTAAACATGATATAGTGTTTAGTGGAATGCATAAGGAGTCAAATTGTGTTAAAAAGAGCGATTTTTAGAAAATTTGGAAAACTACTTTTTTCTGTTCATATTATAACTAAATGGATTTTAAAGGTTTCACTCAGCCAATATATATCATTCACAATTTATTAATGAATTTTACAAAAAAACACAATAAATTTTATATTTAAACATGTAAAAACTATTTGTTTTACATTTGGAACAAAATAATTGTAGAAAAACAATTTAAAATAAAACCTTTGTGTTTGGATTTTTTGATTAAAAGTTTCTCAAAGGCTCTCCTGCACCATTCTCAATGCAAATCATTCCCACACCTATGGGAAGAGATAGGCGAACGTTGCCTAGATGATTTGTGTTTGCTGGGGTGCTAGCCGAAGCTATTTGACTCGGCCTCCCCCCTTCCCCCCCGCCGGCACACTGATGGTAATCTAGGGCATAGTTTTTTATCAAATCACCTCATTCTTTGGGGCACACGTGACGAACACAAATGCGAACAAGCCTGAATGGTCCCCAGGACTATATGCAACTGAAAACGCACACCCCAGAAGTGACTCGAACCCATACTGCCAGGAGCACAATGCAACTGATGTGTACAGGACACCTTATCCAATATACCATCACGATCGGTCAAAAGGAGGTGATAGCCGAAGCTATTTAAACACCCCCACCCCCACCACCCACCCCCACCACCCCCCCCCCCCCCCCACCCCACACCCCCCCCCCACTCCGCTGGCACTCTGTTGGTAATCATGGGCATGGTATTTTATTAAATCCCATCATTCTTTGGGGAACACGTGAGGAACACGAATGGGAACAACCCTGAATGGTCCCCTGGACTATATGCAACTGAAAACTCACACCCCAGAAGTGACTTGAACTCATACTGCCAGGAGCACAATGCAACTGGTGTGCACAGGACACCTTGTCCACTCAACCATCACGACAGTTCAAAAGGATTTGATAGCCGAAGCTATTTGACTCCCCCTCCCCCACCCCCCCCCACCCCCCGCCAGCACTGTGATAGTTATCTAGGGCATAGTTTTTTATCAAATCACCTCATTCTTTGGGGCACACGTGACGAACACAAATGCGAACTAGCCTGAATGGTCCCCAAGACTATATGCAACTGAAAACTCAAACCCCAGAAGTGACTCGAACCCATACTGCCAGGAGCACAATGCAAATGATGTGTTTACAGGACACCTTATCCAATCGACCATCACGAACGGTCAAAAGATGGTGATAGCTGAAGCAATTTGAACCAAATCTCCGCCGGAACTCTGATGGTAATCTTGGACATAGTATTTTATCAAATCACCTCATTCTTTGGGGCACACGTGAGGAACACAAATGTGAACAAACCTGAATGGTCCCCAGGACTATTTGCAACTGAAAACTCACACCCCAGAAGTAACTCAAAAACATACTGCCAGGAGCACAATGCAACTATTGTATACAGGACACCTTATCCAATCGACCATCACGATCGGTCAAAAGGTGGTGATAGCCGAAGCTATTTGACCAACCCCCTCACTGTCACTCTGATGGCAATCTTGGGCATAGTATTTTATCAAATCACCTCATTCTTTTGGGCACACGTGAGGAACACAAATGCAAACTAGCCTGAATGGTCCCCAGGACTATATGCAACTAAAAACTCAAACCCCAGAAGTGACTTGAACTCATACTGCCAGGAGCACAATGCAACTGGTGTGTACAGGACACCTTATCCAATCGACCATCACGACCGGTCAAAAGAAGTTGATAGCCGAAGCTATTTGACCCTAGCTAGCAATCTAATGGCAATCTTATGCATAGTATTTTATCAAATCACCTCATTCCTTTGGGCAAACGTGAGGAACACAAATGGGAACAAGCCTGAATGGTCCCGAGGAATATATGCAACTGAAAACTCAAATCCCAGAAGTGACTCGAACCCATACTTCCAGGAGCACAATGCAACTGGTGTGTACAGGACACCTTATCAACTCGACCATCACGACCGGTCAAAGGCAGGTGATAGCCGAAGTTATTTGTCCTAACCCTCTCCGGCACTCTGATGGTAATCCTGGGCATAGTATTTTTATCAAATCACCTCATTCTTTGGGGTACTCGTGAGGAACGCGAATGCGAAGAAGCCTGAATGGTCCCCAGGACTATATGCAACTGAAAACTCACTCCCCAAAAATGACTCGAACCCATACTGCCAGGAGCACAATGCAACTGGTGTGTACAAGACACCTTAGTCACTTGACCATCACGACCGGTCAAATGAAAGTGATAGCTGAAGCTATTTGAACCACCCCTCCGCCGGCACTCTGATGGAAATTATGGGTATAGTACTTTATCAAATCACCTCATTCTTTGGGACACACATGAGGAACACAAATGAGAACATGCCTTAATGGTCCCCAGGACAATATGCAACTGAAAACGCACACCCTAGGAGTGACTCGAACCCATAGTCCTGGGAGCTCAATGCAACTGGTGTGTACAGGACACTTTATCCACTCGACTATCACGACCGGTTAAAAGAAGGTGATAGCCAAATCTATTTGACTCCACCCCCCCCCCCCTAGCATGCACTCTGATGGTAATCTTGGGCATAGTATTTTTATCAAATCACCTCATTCCTTGGAGCACACGTGAGGAACATAATTGGGAACAAGCCTGAATGATCCCCAGGACTATATGCAACTGAAAACTCAAGCGCTAGAAGTGACTCGAACCCATACTGCTAGGAGCACAATGCAACTTATGTGTTTACAGGACACCTTATCCAATCGACCATCACGAACGGTCAAAAGATGGTGATAGCCGAAGCAATTTGAACCAAATCTCCGCCGGCACTCTGATGGTAATCTTGGGCATAGTATTTTATCAAATCACCTCATTCTTTGGGGCCCACGTGAGGAACACATATGCAAAGAAACCTGAATGGTCCCCAGGACTATTTGCAACTGAAAACTCACACCCCAGAAGTAACTCAAAAACATACTGCTATGAGCACAATGCAACTATTGTGTACAGGACACCTTATCCAATCGACCATCACGACCGGTCAAAAGGTGGTGATAGCCGAAGCTATTTGACCAACCCCCTCACTGGCACTCTGATGGCAATCTTGGGCATAGTATTTTATCAAATCACCTCATTATTTTGGGCACACGTGAGGAACACAAATGCAAACTAGCCTGAATGGTCCCTAGGACTATATGCTACTGAAAACTCACATCCCAGAAGTGACTTGAACCCATACTGCCTGGAGCACAATTCAACTGATGAGTGCACCTTATCCACTCGACCATAACGACCGGTCAAAAGGAGGTTATATCTGAAACTATTTGTACCACCCCGAGGCCAGGACTCTAATGGCAATCTCGGTCATAGTATTTTATCAAATCACGTAATTCTTTGGGACACACATGAGGAACACAAATGAGAACAAGCCTGAATGGTCCCATGGACTATGTGCAACTGAAAACGCACACCCTAGAAGTGACTCGAACCCATTCTGCCGGGATCTCAATGCAACTGGTGTGTACAGGACACCTTTTCCGCTCGACCATTCAAGGGATCCAGAATGTGCAATGACCTTCCCAACCATGTTCAAGACTGTACCTCTCTCAACCAGTTTAAGATAAAAACGAAGCTATACCTAATAAATTCCCTGTAACCTACCTTACCCCTCTATTGTCAACCAATGTTTTTTTAAATGACGCTGTTTGTCGCCCGAATTGTATTTGTGCTGCTTTTTCAGCCATGTTCCCCCCTTTTTATCTCTTTTTTTGATTTGTTCTCAACTCATTTTATTCTTTATGCTCAATTAGTATTAGGCTTTAGTCATTTAAGTTTTTCATGCCCGAAACGCTTTGCGTAATAGTGGCTTTAGGCATTGCATGTACTATCCCTATCTATAAATCCATCACTCTTTGTAAAATCTCTTGTATGTATGTACCTTACCTAAAAAAACATTTGATTTGATTTGACCATCACGACAGGTCAAAAGGAAGTGATAGCCGAAGCTATTTGACCCCCCCCCCCCTCCTGATGGCACTCTGATGGTAATCTTGGGCAAAGTATTTTATCAAATCACCTCATTCCTTGGGGCACACATGAGAACACAAATGCAAACTAGCCTGAATGGTCCGCAGGACTATATACAACTGAAAACTCACACCCCAGAAGTGACTCGAACCCATACTGCCAGGACCACAATGACATGGTGTGTACAGGACACCTAATCCACTCGACTATCAAGACAGGTCAAAAGGAGGTGATAGCCGAAGCTATTTGACCCCCCCCCCCCCCCCCAACCGGAAGTTTGATGGTAATCTTGGGCATAGTATTTTTATCAAATCACCTCTTTCTTTGGGACACACGTGAGGAACACAAATGGAAACAAGCCTGAATGCTTCGCAGGACTATATGCAACTATATCAAACCCCAGAAGTGACTCGAACCCATACTGCCAGGAGCGCAATGCAACTGATGTGTGCACCTTATCCACTCGACCATCATGACCGGTCAAAAGGAGGTGAGAGCCAAAAGTATTTGTACCACCCCCAGGCCGCCTCTCTGATGGTAATCTTGGGCATAGTATTTTATCAAATCACCTCATTGTTTGGGGCACACGTGAGGAACAAAAAAGTGAACAAGCCTGAATGGTCCACAGGACTATGTGGCACTGAAAACGCACACATCAGGAGTGACTCGAACCCATACTGCCGGGAGCACAATGCAACTGGTGTGTACAGGACACCTTATCCACTCGACCATCACGACGTGTCGAAAGAAGGTGATAACAGAAGCTATTTGAACCAACCCTCTGCCGGTACTCTGATGGTAATCTTGGGCATAGTATTAGATAAAATCATCTCATTCTTTGGGGCACACGTGAGGAACACAAATGCAAACAAGCCTGAATGGTCCCCAGGACTATATGCAAATGAAAACTCACACCCCAAAAGTGACTCCAACCCATACTGCCAGGAGCACAATGCAACTGGTGTGTAAAGGACACCCTATCCACTCGACCATCTCGACCTGTCATAAGGAGGTGATAGCCGGAGCTGTTTGAACCCCTCCCCCCGCCGACACTCTGATGGAAGCTATTTGACTCCCCCCTCCTCACGCCAGCACTCTGATGGTAATCTTGGGCATAGTATTTTATCGAATCAGCTCATTGTTTGGGGCACACGTGAGGAACACAAATGCGAACAAGCCTGAATGCTCCCAAGGACTATATGCAACTGAAAACTCACACCCCAGAAGTGACTCGAACCCATACTGCAAGGAGCACAGTGCAACTGGTGTTTACAGGACACCTTATCCACTCGACCATCACGACCGGTCAAATAGAGGTGATAGACGAAGCTATTTGAACCCCCCCCCCCCCTCGCCGGCACTCTAATGGTAATCTGGGCATAGTATTTTATCAAATCACCTCATTCTTTGCGGCACACGTGAGGAACACAAATGCGAACAAGCCAGAATGTTCCCAAGGACTATATGCAACTGAAAACTCACACCTCAGAAGTGATTCGAACCCATACTGCCGGGAGCACAATGCAACTGGTGTGTACAGGACTCCTAATCCACTCGACCATCACGACCGGTCAAAAGGAGGTGATAGCCAAAACTATTTGACCTCCCCCCCTCGCTGGCAATCTGATGGTAATCTTGGGCATAGTATTTTATCAAATCATCTCATTCTTTGGGGCACACGTGAGGAACACAAATGCTAACTAACCTGAATGGTCCTCAGGACTATATGCAACTGAAAACTCACTTCCCAGAGGTGATTCGAACCCTTACTGCCAGGAGCACAATGCAACTGTTATGTACAGGACACCTTATCAACTCGACCATTACGACCAGTCAAAAGGAGGTGATAGCCGAAGCTATTTGAACCACCACCCCCTGCCGGCACGCTGATGGTAATATTGGGCATAGTATTTTATCAAATCACCTCATTCTTTGGGGCACACGTGAGGAACAAAAATGCGAACAAGCCTGAATGGTCCCCAGGACTATATGCATCTGAAAACTCACAACCCAGAAATGACTTGAACCCATATTGCCAGGAGCACAATGCAACTGATGTGTGCACCTTATCCACTCGACCATCATGACCGGTCAAAAGGAGGTGATTACTAAAACTATTTGTACCACCTCCCTGTAACAAAATAGCTGTTGTAGGAATGATCTAGAATGTTTTATCCACACATGAGAGAATGGGAAGCTGGACCCACGTGGGGACCTTACCCAGCTAGGTTGCATCCCCTGGGGAGATTGGCGGTGAAAATAACTGGCGCCTTTGTTCACAGTTTCGTATAATGAATTATTTTACAAAATTCACTAATTTAGAGAAATTAGTCTTCATTCAAATTGTATAATATTACTGGTTATAATATCAAGAGTATTCTAATTATTAGGAGAATGAGTCACCATCAGTGACGTCACGAGCCAGGACTAGACCTCGGCGCAGGAGAATTTGGACGACATGAGGTCACACAGGTCAGCAGAGTTTCCATGGCCACTATTTCTCAAAGGTCAAATAGCCATTTTGAAATTGGGAATAGCTCTTCCCTAAGATGCTTGTGTAATTAACTTCAGTTAAAATAATTCAACCAATCTGGATCAATTAGTGCAACAGAGGTTAGTTGTTAAACTTAAGCATTGCTAAGTAACTTGGTAAACTAAGCGGAACAATACCCTGCTCTGGGCTCCTGGGTAGAGGAGCATCAAAGGGAGAACAGTGTGGGATCTGGAGCGACTCGGGCAGGTGGCCTCCATCATTGGCCCCAAGACAGCACAAACATCTAGCTGGTCGCCCAAGGTAAAGTTTGCTCAGAGTTTTTGGATAGGGAATAGGACAACTCATTACCAGGGAGTGTTAAGTTTAGGGAGTGATTCAATTTCTTAGATTTTGTTTTAGTTTGTTGAATAAATTAATTAGTTAGTAATTGGCATTTTTATTTCATTTCATGTTTTCCATTCTCATGTCCTAGTCACGTTATCCCCATGAGGCCGAGTTTTCGTGGAGCCGCAAATCCTAATACAAAGATTAAAAGATCGGTTATTCCCTTTGATTTTAATATTTCCAAAGCTCAATGTAAGATCCAAGTTATATGTTACTAGTGGGGATCGAACCCCAAAGTTATTGATTGGCATGATCAATCCAGACCTCGGTCATTGCTCAGTATTACTGGTCTGGTGGTGGCGGCGAAAAGGTGACCCTAGGGTTTTGCTGGAAGCCTATGTCTCGTCCGACGGTTTGTAGAATCTTAAGTCGGTCAATCGTCTTAAGAGCACGTGGCGTGGAGTCGGCTCTAGTAAAAGTTTGGAGTCCCTTAGTATGGAAATCTAAAGTAGAATACGGGTAAAGAGAGGTGTAGAGAGAGAACGAAGTTACGAAGAGACGACGTAAAGAACGAATACCCCCACCCCCTCGTGTTACAATGGTGGCAGCGGTGGGATGGGGGTAAGTTTTAGTCTCTGACCTGGGTCAAGAATTCAATGGGAATGTATTTAGGGAAGTTTGTCAAATTTTAGACACAACTTCGGCTTTTACAACAGCCTACCACCCACAAGCAAACAGAATGACGGAACGGACTAATCGTTCAGTCAAGGATATGCTTGCAATCCTTGCTGAACATGATGCAAACTCTTGGGATGAACACATACTTTATGTTCAATTTGCCTTGAATACTGCCATCCACCAATCGATTAACACCCAACCCTTTCATTTGTTTACTGGTAATTCATGCAATTTCCCCTCAGGTCTGCTTAAGAGACATAATGTTGCATACGGGAAGGACTATCCTTCAGAGGTCCTTGGAAAAATGAGAAACGCATGGAATATTGTGGCTGAGGCGTCCAAGAAAGCACGGAATCGGTATGCTCACTTTTATGACAAGAAAGTGCGCCCCCTTGAGTTGAAAGAAGGAAGCCTCGTATTGAGAGTGAATGAGGCTGCGCCCGCCAATCAAAGTAGGAAACTTGTTCAGAGGTGGCGAGGACCATATAGAGTAGTTAAAAGGGCGGAGCCGGTTAATCTTGTTATTAAAGGAGTATTCGAGGACCAGGTGGAAAGGACAATTCATGTAAATAAATTGAAACAATATCATGCTAGAGAGGAATTAGAACTGCCTTCAGCGGGTCTAGTTCCTGACTCAGCAGTGCTGACTCATGGCTTTACCGACGAGTCAGAGGATGAGGATGACCCTCTGTCATGGCTCATCAGTAGTCAGGTGCAGTCTCGCCACCCTATGGTAACGAGATCTCGCGCTATACAGTAAAGTAACTTTCTTGGTTAATATAAATTAGTATTCATTAGATTTTCCTGTAGAGGCAATGAGATGAACTATTACTATACTAAACTCAGGTAGCAGCTTTCACCGTGCTCTGGGGTTCCACCGCCACCAAACCCAGAATATATCTATGCTTCCACTGTGTTGCGTCTGTCTGTTCCCAGGTCTGATTGGTACACCGACCCAGTTGTTCCAGCCACACGTGAACCCTTGTCTGTAAAGACCGAGGGAGAGGCACGTTACACAAAGCCCTCCCCCACCAGACCCAGTAACCCATTCATCAGTTACTTTGGGGATGAGTGACTATCCAAGAGTCACCCGGCCGACGCCTCACGTCACTAACGAGGTTGTCAGGGCCAGCGAGCTGTCCACATTTAGCAGTCACCGGAGGTGCCATACAACGCCGGGGTAGCTGTCTCGAGATCACCACTACCCACCTGCTGCGTCATCAAGACTGCAGCCATTCCAGCAGTGTTGGAGGAGAGGTCAAGAAATGGAAAGCACGTAGCAGTACTCAAGAATTTTGCCGGAAGATTAATGATTACGTCATCTGAAGCAACAGGAACGCGGAACTAACAACCCATCCTCTTAAAAAGAACGTCACTTTTGGCCCGTATGCGCACTATGGCCAAATTTGGACGTAATTTGAAATGAAATCGACTCACAAAAGGGACGTTCTGTTCCGTTTTCTATTTGAGTCGTCCGGCGTACGCGCAGAGGTTATAGGAGGACACTTTAAATTAACGTTTTTCATAACGTATTGAAACTTTATGAGAATTTCCTGCCCACCTAACCTATCAGAGGACCCTTAACTTACTGTTGTTGAAAAAACAATCCCAAATTTATTTTCATTCTTTTTTTCAATTTCAAATTACGTCCAAATTCGGCCCTACGGGCAAACGGCCAAAAGCAACGTTCTTTTTAAGAGGACAGGTTGGAACTAAGGTGGTCACAGGTGGAAGGCATGGTTTCCCTACAGAGTGCCGGGACTCGCCAACAGAAGGTTGCACAATTGTCTCCTTTGGCCTAAAGTCGGCGGTACGAGGGTATACACAGTTGGTGCTTACGGCCTAGTAACCTGGTGACATTAAGAAATGCCTGATATGTCGTGAGCAATGATGGAAGACGAGATTCACCTGTTGTGCAAACAAGCAACCCGCCTCTACGACCTTCTGACATCACTCCTGTTACGAGACACCGTTGGTACATCCAGTCCTGCTCTGCTGTGGTCATCTGCGCCGTCGAGTTTAACATCAAGACTGCCGTGTGAACTGTGATTGATATGAAGGCGTGTGGACTGTTGGGAGCAAGATCAATGGCCGAAGTAACAGTATTCTACAGCTGTCACTTGGCACTCCGCTCTACTACACTCTGTCGTCATTCAAGACTACCAGATGGGAGTACAAGAGGACCAGGTATCGATGTCTACGCATGGGAGAAGCAAGATCGACAACGTCATCATTAGCGACTACATTTAGCGTCCATCAGCATCGATTTTTTTTCTCGATTACTCAATATGAACAACTGATACAAACAACAAAGTTGACTCTGAACATCTGTATACAGAATATCTGGACACTTTTGTTTAAATGTTGAAAAACAGATTTAGAATCACAATACTTTATAAATGTTGGAAAACAGATTTAAAATAATTATTCTGGTATAATAGTATGGAAATCTTACTCTATAAATTGGTCAGTGATTAAAATCGAAGCCCCCTGTGTAATTGTGTGAGCCCAGAACAAACGGTTATGGAAAATTATGTTGTGTGTTTTTCAGAATGTTTGAACACAGGAGAGGCGGACCAATATAAACATTGAAACTCTTACAGTGAGTGTGAACACTTGGCTGTACAGTCAGCTGAAACTTGTGATATACTATAGTAGGATTTTTTTTTTTAGATACATGTAATACACATTAGGTGTGTTCCTTAGCATGTCAAGGTTGACATTGATTGGGGAGTGGATAGTACACGGATGTGAACTTGGTAGAGTTCAGTAGTACGCTCCCAGATGACTGAAAGTTCAGTCTGAAGATATAACTTTTATGTTATATGGCGGAGCACGGTGTGGCCGACTCTAGAGGACACATGGGCTTGGCTAGTGAAGAGCCAAGAGATTTTAATAGCTAGTCTTTGTTGTTAGGAGTAGGGACATGTTATTTAGATGTCAGTAAGAGTAGGATGTATGTTTCCTGATGTTGGAGGTTTGCTGTCAGTTGAAAGCCGAGACATTTATGAATTTGAACATGTTTATTATGATGTTGTTGGACAATCTAATGATTGTCAAATTTTCTTAGTTAGGTTAGCTTTTGCTAGTAGCATGAGTTGAGTTTATTGAGGGTTTTGGATACTAAATCTCGTTAGTTTGTACAAATTAACAAGGTTTACTAAGTGCTTGTGCCGGGGGGTTGTAACAAACTAGCTGTTGTAGGAATGATCTAGAATGTTTTATCCACACATGAGAGAATGGGAAGCTGGACCCACGTGGGGACCTTACCCAGCTAGGTTGCATCCCCTGGAGAGATTGGCGGTGAAAATAACTGGCGCCTTTGTTCACAGTTTCGTATAATGAATTATTTAAAAAAATCCGCTAATTTAGAGAAATTAGTCTTCATTCAAATTGTATAATATTACTGGTTATAATATCAGGAGTATTCTAATTATAAGGAGAATGAGTTAAGTCACCATCAGTGATGTCACGAGCCAGTATTAGACCTTGGCGCGGAAGAATTTGGACTACATGAGGTCACAGGTCAGCAGAGTTTCCATGGCCACTATTTCTCAAAGGTCAAATAGCCATTTTGAAATTGGGAATAGCTCTTCCCTAAGATGCTTGTGTAATTAACTTCAGTTAAAATAATTCAACCAATCTGGATCAATTAGTGCAACAGAGGTTAGTTGTTAAACTTAAGCATTGCTAAGTAACTTGGTAAACTAAGCGGAAGAATACCCTGCTCTAGGCTCCTGGGTAGAGGAGCATCAGAGGGAGAACAGTGTGGGATCAGGAGCGACTCGGGCAGGTGGCCTCCATCATTGGCCCCAAGACAGCACAAACATCTAGCTGGTCACCCAAGGTAAAGTTTGCTCAGAGTTTTTGGATAGGGAATAGGTCAACTCATTGCCAGGGAGTGTTAAATTTAGGGAGTGATTCAATTTCTTAGATTTTGTTTTAGTTTGTTGAATAAATTAATTAGTTAGTAATTGGTATTTTTATTTCATTTCATGTTTTCCATTCTCATGTCCTTGTCACATTGTCCACACGAGGCCGAGTTTTCGTGGGGCCTCAAAGCCTAATACAAAGATTAAGAGATCGGTTATTCCCTTTGATTTTAATATTTCCAAAGCCTAACGTAAGATCCAAGTTATATGATACTAGTGGGGATCGAACCCCAAAGTTATTGATTGGTATGATCAATCCAGACCTCGGTCATTGCTCAGTATTACTGGTCTGGTGGTGGCAGCGAAAAGGTGACCCTAGGGTTTTGCTAGAAGCCTATGTCACGTCATACGGTTTGTAGAATCTTAAGTCGGTCAATCGTCTTAAGATCACATGGCGTGGAGTAGCTCTAGTAAAAGTTTGGAGTCCCTTGGTATGGAGATCTAAAGTAGAATACAGGTAAAGAGAGGTGTAGAGAGAGAACGAAGTTACGAAGAGACAAGGTAAAGAACGAATCCCCCCCCCCCCCCCACGCCCCCCGTGTTACAACCCTCCGGCACTCTGATGGTAATCGTGGGCATAGAATTTTATCAAATCACCTCATTTTTTGGGGCACATGTGTGGAACAAAAATGTGAACAAGCCTGAGTGTTCCCCAGGACTATAAGCAACTGAAAACTCAAACCCCAGAAGTGACTCGAACCCATACTGCCAGGAGCATAATGCAACTGGTGTGTACAGGACGCCTTATCCTCTCGACCATCACGACCGGTCAAAAGCAGGTGATAGCCGAAGCTATTTGAATCACCATCCCTCGCCGGCACTCTGATGGTAATCTTGGGCATAGTATTTTATCAAATCACCTCATTCTTTGGGGCACACGTGAGGAACATAAATGCAAACAAGCCTGAATGGTCCCCAGGACTATATGCAACTGAAAACTCACACCCCAGAAGTGACTCGAACCCATACTGCCAGGAGCACAATGCAACTGGTGTGCACAGGACACCTTATCCACTTGACCATCACTACCGGTCAAAAGCAGGTGATAGCAGAAGCTATTTGACCCCCCCCCCCCCCGCCACTGGCATTCTGATGATAATCTTGGGCATAGTATTTTATCAAATCACCTCATTCTTTGCAGCACACGTGAGGAACACAAATGCGAACAAGCCTGAATGGTCCCAAGGACTATATGCAACTGAAAACGCACACCTATTGTATTAGTGTGGGTTGGTGGTGTTGTCGTTGTTGATCCTTCTTTCTGGACAACCCTACCCACACCTCGGTGGAGTGCTTATACTTCACTAGGAGATCACACTAGGCGCTTCTGGGTCTTGGAGAGGGGCTCAACGTCACACGTTTAGGGGATGCGGCTCCAAAACTTTGCCTCGTTGTCACGTGCACACACCCACTCGAGCTGCTGTGACTCCCCACTCTCTCTCCTTATGTGATACGATCTCCTCAATCCCCTTTGACTTATTAGTTTTCCATCCTACCCTGTCCACACCGGTGGTTCTTGGTTCTTACTCTCTCTCTCTCTCCTTCTTTACTTCATCCTGGGAAGCCTCACTAGGACAAAGGCAAACACCAACAAATTTGAATACATTTACTGGACCAAGCACATACACATATACTAATAATAATGAATCCTACACTCTATACTATTTCAGTCAGGTTGCACTCCAACACCATCAGAACTCTATCATCAGCTTATCAAGTGGTATCCTATCTCCTGATTCACCACCTGATACTATCAACCTCCTCAAGTAGATCAAGTCTTATAATACAATGTTGCACTATCAGCAAGAGAATATACAACTGAAAACATGTGCAAGGAAAATTGGTGTATGAATGCAATAACACATATATATCAGTATAAATGTTCCTTGATATATAACAATGATCAATTGATTACCCTATCAGTCCTAGAACACATACATCTGTAGGTAATACAGCCTACGACTGTAACTCTATACTTTAGTATAAACACTCCTCAGCACAAGAATGCAAACACCTTTCACTGCGTCTTGTACGCTAATGACAACCAAACACTCTATCACCTCCCTACAAGTAATCATATAGAACTTCCCTTCCACATCTGGAAGTTCACTATCCTGATCTCTTCAGGTTCTTCCAGGTTCAACTACCAGGATCCTCTGCCGCTCCTTCAGGCTGCTACCATGAAGTTTCCCATAAGCAACTATGGAGCCTCACCACTTCTACTAGGGTCCTCCACAACTCTCTTGGCTGCTACACCATGAAGTTTCCTCGAGCAACTATGTTGCTTCACCACCTCTACAGAAGCACGTGACACTCCTCTTCACTGCTTCTCCTCACAGCTCGAGGTCCTCTCCTCCACTACCTTGGAGTCTCATCAACTACTCCCTCTGGGCTGGCTTCGAAGTTCTCAGTAACTTCTTCCCCAAAGACAAACCTGCAACCCATTGACACTCCAATAAAAATGTTTCCCCCTTTAACACATAAACTAAAAACACCAAACAATATGTTTGCCTCCAACATCTATCTGCTCTCTACATACTGTGAGAGTGGACTAACCCGTTTTGGGCTAGTCCATGCTCCACCTTGCATGGCGGGCCTCACTCACTCTGGGAGGGTCCTCCGCTGCCAGGAGCTGGGCTCCCTCAGTCACCTGCCAGCGCTCAGAATAGACGGACGTCGCTCCGTCCTCCAGGATGTTCCTCCCTCTCCACTCTCTTATTTTAGGCCTTCTGCCTTATCAAAACATGTCTAACTTATCAGTAAACATTGCTACTGTCGCTGGGCACACGACCAACTACAAGTAATCGCCACAGACTGGCTCAAAATCGTGCTTACCACAGATTGTCTAGTCGAGGGCGCCCCTCCCTCTGACGGAGTCTGGTCAGGGCACTCCCACGGCCCACGATAATGTCTCTGGGCGGCTTAATAAACACTCCTCGCCGTCCAGGACTTGAGACCACAACGTTCCTAGTTCGATTCCACAACTGGAACGTCTGCACACTTCTCCTCTTTTGGAGATATATCACTAGGGGTTCCTTTCTGACAGGAGCTCAAACGGAGCACGGCTTCCCCCTGCGATGTCTGGCACTCAAGTGAGATCAAAGCCCTCCTGAAGCGAGCCTCACGCCTCCAGCAAATTATCCACATCTTCTAACCAGTCATTTATCGATTTTCTTATTCACTGCCCATAGTCTCAAATTGTTTATTAAATCCAACCAACTATTTTACATCTGTGTTATCACCTCTATATTTCCTAGACCTTCTAGTCAGGTCAGGCTTGATAGAATAATTCTCAAGGGGAGACTCGTTTTTCGGCTACCTGGGATCATAACACACCCCAGAAGTGACTCAAACCCATACTGCCAGGAGCACAATGCAACTGGTGTGTACAGCACGCCTTATCCTCTCGACCATCACGACCGGTTAAAAGCAGGTGATAGCTGAAGCTATTTGAATCACCACCCCTCGCCGGCACTCTGATGGTAATTTTGGGCATAGTATTTTATCAAGTCACCTCATTCTTTGGGGCACACATGAGGAACATAAATGCAAAAAAGCCTGAATGGTTCCCAGGACTATATGCAACTGAAAACTCACACCCCAGAAGAGACTCGAACCCATACTGCCAGGAGCACAATGCAACTGGTTTGTACAGGACACCTTATCCACTCGACCATCACGACTGGTCTTAACCCTTAAACTGTGCATGGCGTATATATACGCCCTGAGTAACATGTCCCACGGTGCGCATGGCGTATATATACGCCATAGGGTGCTAGGCCCGATTCAAATGGCCCACAGGTACACAGGGTTCACAGTAGCTTCCTCAGGGCTCTTGTAAACAGATGCCATTTTTTTTTAAAAATCGTGGGCAATATTTTCAGGTGTGAGAGGCACTGTACTGTTGGAGCAACCAAGGCCGGCGCACGCAGCATGAGCGAACAGCATTGCTGTTCAGCTTGTGACCACAGCATCGCCGAAAATTGTCAAAATAAATATATAATTGTTATTATTTAGCGATGACAATATTACAGATGGCCCATGATTGTGATATAAATAACCAGGGTTGTGATAATAGCAGGATTGTTGTAATAATTAGCGCTGTGGGAGGAGTGATGCTGAGAGACGGAGGGAGACAGCATCGTTTACTGACTGTGTGGCTACCTGTTATTGTTTGCATTCACCATACCAGCTCAGTGGTTCTCTATGGTTTACACAAATGTAGATACTTATATATAATGTGTGTATTAGTGTAATAACAGCAAAAGGATTATGCTGGGAGGAGCCATTTGGATGACGGAGGTGACGTCGTCTGCACGATTTGTCTAGCTGTTTAGTGGGTGGCCACTATGCTCTTTGGGCGCATTACAAGCTGAGGTGTACAGTTACGGTGCATAAAACATGTAGATACTTATATATATTATGTGTATATAGGGTAATAACACTGCAAACAGTATTGTTGGGGGAGAAAGTCTAGTGCGTGTGACCTTGAATGAGTGTGGGAGCCGCCAGCCGCCATCTGTGTATAGCGACGACTCTTAGTGCCTGAACTAACTATATCAGCTTAGCTGTACAGTTGTTGTGAACAAAATATATACATACTTATATATAACGTCTGTATATAGTGTAATAACACCACAAATAGTTGGGGAAGAAAGTTTAGTGCGTGTGTTGAGGGAGTGGCAGCGAGTGGCTGGCTGGTGTGTGCCGGCAACTCTTCGTTGCTTTTCGACTCTCAATACCAACTTAGTGGTTCGTTATGGTGACCAAAACATGCAGATACTTATATATAACCTGTGTATAGAGTGTAAAAGCAGCAAAACTATTTGTTTATTGTTTTATAAACATAATAATTGAATCACCAATATGCACATCATACTTTTGAGTATAGCAATTATTCACCACTTTTATTATATAAATATATTACAATACACACTATTGAATAATATTACTGCAAAAAAAAACTAAGAAAAAATCAATCGGAGACATTGAAACAATTAGGTAATAATATCTTTGTGGCAACTCCCATCTGTCAGCGCGGGTAACGCTGACCGGGTCTGATGACCACTCTGTCAACGCCCACTTTTTGCCAGACTTCCTCGGTCAATTGCGCCCCAAATATGTCAACTACGATTTTTTGTTTTTCCTGTGCTCAGGGAATACAAATTAACATGTTTAGAAGACGAAAAAAAAATTTGAATTTTTTTTTTTTTGGAAAAACGCCTGAAAAGAGGCGTTTAATGTTTCCAGGCCTTTAACGATGCATAAGCAACAGGGCTCCATTAAGGAACATATAGTCTCTTCCCATAACCAAACCATCACCAGATAAAGCTTAGCAAGCAACACAGAAATCATCGATAGATACAGCGATAGCAGGCGGCTTGACGTCTGCGAGGCACTACACATCAAGAAATCAACACCAGCAATCAACAGCCAATTAATGCACAACTATATTCTACCCACTTCAAGATTCCGCTCCAATATAGAAGCATCAAGAAATATGGGCCAATAAAAAAAGGCCTTCTGCAGTTACCTACCTTTAATACCCATTGTTTCGTGTTCTGTCTTATGTAAAAATTTATTTTCACCTCATCCAAAACTATTGTAACATGTCACCTCACCCAAATGTAGGTATAAAAAACTCGAAGATGTTTAAGCTCTATTCAGTTAAAGTTGTGTATGTGTGTGTAAACTAAAGTCTTTGAAAATGTAATAAGTTTTACGAAACGCGCTCAAGTGTCGCGTCAGACTAGAAATAAAAATGAATTTTGGAGAATTGATTTTTGAATTACCATCAACAGTGAAAAGACACGTAAGAAAGATCAAGAAAATTTGTGTTAGAATTATTAATCTTACTTTTTCGGTCATATTTAATAATATATGTCTACAGGAAAGACTGCTACCATAATATATATATATATATATATATATATATATATATATATATATATATATATATATATATATATATATATATATATATATATATATATATATATATATAAATATATAAATAAAAATAAAATTTATAAATAAAATTTATCTATATCTTTAACTTTATCTATAAATAAAATTTTATATCAATAAATAAAATTTTATATCTATAAATAAATATATATATATATATATATATATATATATATATATATATATATATATATATATATATATATATATATATATATATATATATATATATACATATATATATATGTATATGACAATGTCAGACCACGGAGGAAAATTTCCTTAAAGGAAATTTCCTGTTTCATTTTCCTCCGTGGTCTGACATTGTCACATTCTTAATCACGTGTTTATTTCCGTGATATACACACACACACATATATATATATATATATATATATATATATATATATATATATATATATATATATATATATATATATATATATATATAAATATATATATATATATATATATATATATATATATTGTGACGATAATCTCCTTCAAGAGATTGAGCCTGCTCTTCCCTCCAAAAATACGTCGTTACATCTATATAAAACTACTATGGAAGAAATGTCCAACAACGACAACAACACCAGCAAGGTTTGCCAGAGCGCAAAACGTATGCAGCCAGGAACACCTGCTTCTCAAACCGCCAACTACCTGTCTTGTTGCCGGCTCCTCGCTGATTGGCCGCCGGTCTGGCTGCAACTGCACTCCACCCACCACACTACTTGATGTCTGGGGCCGCCACGACCTCAGTCCTCAGAATATTAAGTGCTTTCATACGGTTAACACTTCTTCCTGGTAGACTAAAGCTTTGGCTTACGTGTACTGAGAGAGGTGATAGCTTAAAGCCAATATTCCTGCACCTCTCATTTTATTGTATATTGCACACCTTGTTATTGCTCACTTGTCTTAACGTAACTTTTCATTTTGTCATTTAATTCTTCTTATTATTTTGATTGATTTTATTATACGAATTTGTATGTCCATTTTATTCATGTTTTGTTTATTTAACGTAATTAAAATTTCATTGTTAAAATTTACTTGTGTTTTGTGTGTCTTCTCCTTACCTTACCACAGACGAAGTTCCAGATTTTCTATTTTTTTTAATTCTATGTGACGAGGCCATACCCCTAGCTTTGAACAGCCGAACACCAACGCGTTACCGTCACATATTATATGGGGGCCTGTCCGGGAGCTTTACTCAGGTACTGGTGATAAGTGGTAATTTCTGGTAAGAGTATTTAACTTTGTTAACGTAGCTTTTACTATTTTTCATATTCAATTTCATTTTTATATGGTGCGGTGTATTGTGCATTACGAGAGTAACATATGGTGAAGGTGAGACAACTTTGGATTACGTGGTGACTGTAGGCCTCAGTCATACTCTTAATTGGTCATCTCTTCCTCCGTGTTATTACTCGTGTTTACCATCTTTGTCCTTTGGATATTTCTCATTTTTGACAGATCATCATATTGGTACCCTGGTACTGTGGTCTGCCCCGGGTCAAGAGCACCCAATCTTCTGCAATCTGACTGTAGGAGGACAAAGAGGGCCATAGTTCCTCTAGCTCGAACTTTAGTTGCTGAATTGGGACCTCAGCAGCAGTTCTCGTCACCAGTTGACACCTCGCACCCCTACACGTCAGTCAGAGATGATGATACATACAACGGTAGGGAATTAGCTTACTTTTTCAGAGCACAAAAGTTCGCTAATTCTGTAAGTATCATATTAAATTCAGTAGGAAAAACTTGCTTTATGTCCTATAGAGACTCGGCAAGGTATGCCTACATCCTTGGACTACCAATTTTACTTTTGAGGCAATTAACTGTTTCATTTGTTTTCGAAACTCTGTTTCATTTGTTAGTAGGATTTTCTTGCCCTTATCCTCTTACATGAGTACCGGGTACAAGATTTCCTGCGCCCTTGATTTAAATTAATCATTTAACATCTTGTACTTAACTTTAATTGTTAAAGATCCCACAGGATAGGTATCAGTTGCCACGTTGTCCTGTTTCTGACATTCATTATAACTGAATATTCGTGTACCTTTATTTGCTAATTTCACCATGTTTCGTCTCCAAGCTTTCCGTGCAAATCCAGCAGGTGAAATAGGGACTTTAAGTCGTGCCAAGAGGACTGAATTACAAACTCTTGCACATGAGTATCAACTAGAAGTTCCCTACCAAGCCAACAAAAATGACCTACACAACCTGTTGCTGGATTACTATTTAGAGCAAGGTAAGATAGACTCTGAAATTCATGAAACTTACTATATTGCAGATAAAAATGATTTGGCAACGATGAAACTCAAACTAGAGCTGGCCAAGATTGAACGTGAGCAGCAAAGGGAAGCCATCGAACAACAAGAACGAGCGGCTGCCATACGAAGGGAAGAACACGAACGCGAAGCTGCCTTGAGGAGAGAAGAACACGAACGTGAGGTCGCATTACTCCGTGAACGTGAACGAGTACAGCTTGAAACACTCCAGGAGCGGGAACGCTTACAGCTGGAAACCAAACAACGCGAGTTGGAGATGCAACGCGAACATGACAAGCAACAAGCGACTCTGGCTCTAGAGTGTCGTCAACGAGAAATCGCCTTGGAAACTTCACACTTCACTCAACGCCAGCAAGCTACTGCCAATCTTCCCGTCAGTTTTAATATATCACATGCAAGTAAGTTAATGCCATCCTTTGTAGAAGCAGAAGTTGATGTGTTTTTTACCACCTTTGAAACCCTTGCTAATCAACTCAGTTGGCCTGTCGACCAATGGGCCACACTTCTCAGAGTCCATCTTACAGGTAGAGCTGCAGTCACCCTCAGTACTTTGGCGTCTGAGAATGACTACCAGACTCTGAAACAAGCAGTGTTGGACGCCTACCTACTTTCCACAGAAAGTTATAGAAGGAAATTCCGTGACCACCTGAAGGCAAGTACCACTACCTTCCTCGAGTTTGCTAATACAAAACGGAGATATTTCATGAAATGGCTGGAAGCAGCACATGTCTCTACTTTTACAGAACTCGTCAACCTGATGCTTGTTGAAGAATTCTTGAGACGTGTGCCGCCTCCTGTCCGCCTCTACTTAGCAGATAAAGAAGAAACCGACTACCTGAAGTGTGCTAAGTCGGCTGACACTTACAGCCTCATCCACCGGCTGACACCCGAACCATCCTCCAGTAAGAAGTCGTGGTACAGTTACGAGAAAGTGAGCACCGATCAGGCTGGCTCGCAATTGTACTGCAAGTATTGTAGACTCTATGGACATACCATAGACAAGTGTGGTAAGTCTCAATACAAGGGAACTACTGACCCACAGAAACCCAAACCAACTCCTCCTAAGTCCGGTAAGCCTGTGATGAATGTTGGTGTTAATGTTAATGATCTTTCTCTTTTCAGTAACCACCTGTATACTGGAACTGTCTCTGCCAACGGTTCAAATCTGGAGGGACGTTTCAAACTGAAGATCTTGAGGGACACAGCGGCTCTTCAATCGATCATCTTGAAGTCTGCTGTGCCCAACCTCGTCTACACCGGAGAAACTGTCTTCATCACTGACCTCACTGCTACCACTCCATACCCTCTCGCCAGAGTCCACCTGGATTGTCCCTACGTGAACGGAGAAGTCCAAGTCGCCGTCAGGGAAAAGCCTTTTCCCATGCCTGGAGTGCAACTTCTCCTAGGCAACGACTTGGCAGAAGACCTGCAACCGACCAACCTGATCGTCATGGACAAACCCCAGGTGTGTAACTCTGTGCCAAGTAACCCTATTCTAGCGTATGTTCCAGCAGAGGTTCAAGAGAGTGATGAAGTTTCTCCTCCGGTTCTCGTGACCACCCGTGCACAAGCCGCACGTCCACAGCCAGCTGACTCTACTGCTACCGCTGTCCCTCAAGACCCTCAGAAACTACTCCCGAATCTGACCAAGTTGGAGTTCCGTAAGTTGCAGAGGGAAGATCTTACTTTAACACCATTGTTTTTCCAGGCTGAGACTCAATCCGACAGTATTCCTGGGTTCTTCCTAGAGAACGACTTGCTCTACCGCAGATATAGACCCAGTAAACTGAAGGAGGAGGACGATTGGGCCAACATCGAACAACTTGTGATTCCTACCAGCCTGCGGCCCACTATTCTACACCTGGCCCACGGAGCACTCTCCCACTACGGCTTCAATAAGACTTACCATGGAATTCGTCAAGACTACTACTGGCCAGGTATGGTAAATAGCGTCAAACAGTACGTAAAACAGTGTCATACATGTCAGATGGCAGGCAAACCGAACATCTCCATTCCAGAGCGCCACTGATTCCCATACAGGTGCCTGCGGAACCTTTCCACAGACTCATAATAGACTGTGTTGGTCCTTTACCTCGGACCAGTTCAGGTAACGCCTACATCCTAACCATCCTGTGTCCTACCACCAGATTTCCCATAGCAGTTCCAGTGAAGAACATCACGGCTGCTACGGTTGTAAAACATCTATTGAAGATCTTCACTCAATACGGATTTCCCAGGGAGATTCAGAGCGACTGTGGTACCAACTTCACCAGTGATCTCTTCAAAAGGACACTGGAGGAGTTCAACATCAAACAGGTATTGTCCAGCCCCTATCATCCTGCTTCACAGGGTTCTCTTGAACGTAGTCATCAGACTATCAAAGCACTCTTGAAAAAGTTTTGTAGTGAAACCTCTAAGGATTGGGATAAGCAGATTGACCTTATAATGTGTATTTACAGAAGTCTCCCCAATGAGTCCTTAGGAGTATCTCCCTATGAGATGCTCTACGGCCGTAAGTGCCGTACTCCCCTTAAGGCTTTCAAAGACTCTCTCAGAGATGCCACCTTCAGTGAGCATCAGAATGTGCCCCAGTTTCTTCAAAACCTTCAACACATTCTAGAGAGAGTCCACCGTTTTGCCCATGATAATCTATTGAAAGCCCAGGAGAGGATGAAGACTCATTATGACCAGACCAGCAAAGTACGAAAATTTAAGCCGGGAGACTTCGTGCTTGCATACTTCCCTATCCCAGGTTCACCTTTACAAAAAAGGTTTTCAGGACCCTACCGCGTCAAAGAGTGCAGAAATAACAACAACTATGTCATAGAGACTCCAGATAGGCGGCGGAAGACCCAGCTGTGCCACGTCAACCTCCTGAAGAAATATAATGGTACTCCTCCCACTGTCCTGATTAACTGTTCTACCTTCACAGAACCCTACATCCACAGTGAGACCTTCCCAGCTTCTTCTCCCGAAAGCACTGACAAGGAGTCAGCACTTTCTAATTCCGAAATCCTTAATGATCTTCCCAAATACTTTCAGGAAAATAATAGTGCTCCTTTGCCCTATTCTAATTCCACTCTCACCTCGTCAGATAAGCCCTTCATCCTCCATGTCGACGCCAGTGGTACCGACGTTGGTGGTGTCGTGATGCAGCAACGAGGCGATGAGAATACACCTGTCAGCGACTACTGCTACAAGGAACTACGGAACAATTGGCAAGGAACTACTCTTCATCATCCTGAAGCTCCAGCACTTCCCTCCACACCTGAAAAGTGCTCGGTCCACCATCAACACGGACCACACCACCCTACACCTCCTGCAGCACGCCCACTTCTCATCTCAACGTCTTCTACTATGGGCTTGCTAACTGCAGAAAATCCACCTGGAGACACTCTATACCAAGATTCCGACAACATCTTAGCCCATGATCTCTCCAGAGTTTATGAAGTAGAAGCGACTCCATCCATTACTCCACCACATAACGACGTACTTCTTCCAGAACCGCAGGCTTCGGGGGAGAGTTGTGACGATAATCTCCTTCAAGAGATTGAGCCTGCTCTTCCCTCCAAAAATACGTCGTTACATCTATATAAAACTACTATGGAAGAAATGTCCAACAACGACAACAACACCAGCAAGGTTTGCCAGAGCGCAAAACGTATGCAGCCAGGAACACCTGCTTCTCCTCAAACCGCCAAACTACCTGTCTTGTTGCCGGCTCCTCGCTGATTGGCTGACGGTCTGGCTGCAACTGCACTCCACCCACCACACTACTTGATGTCTGGGGCCGCCACGACCTCAGTCCTCAGAATATTAAGTGCTTTCATACGGTTAACACTTCTTCCTGGTAGACTAAAGCTTTGGCTTACGTGTACTGAGAGAGGTGATAGCTTAAAGCCAATATTCCTGCACCTCTCATTTTATTGTATATTGCACACCTTGTTATTGCTCACTTGTCTTAACGTAACTTTTCATTTTGTCATTTAATTCTTCTTATTATTTTGATTGATTTTATTATACGAATTTGTATGTCCATTTTATTCATGTTTTGTTTATTTAACGTAATTAAAATTTCATTGTTAAAATTTACTTGTGTTTTGTGTGTCTTCTCCTTACCTTACCACAGACGAAGTTCCAGATTTTCTATTTTTTTTAATTCTATGTGACGAGGCCATACCCCTAGCTTTGAACAGCCGAACACCAACGCGTTACCGTCACAATATATATATATATATATATATATATATATATATATATATATATATATATATATATATATATATATATATATATATATATATATATATATATATACATATATATATATATATATATATATATATATATATATATACATATATATATATATATATATATATATATATATATATATATATATATATATATATATATATATATATATATATATATATATATAAATAAAAATGGAAATGTTCGGTTATTCAAAATCGCTAATATCCGAAAGTTCTTCACGGATTGCCTTGAAAATTTCACACAACGTTCCATTTGCATCTAAGCGATT
Organism: Procambarus clarkii; assembly: GCF_040958095.1. Lineage (NCBI taxonomy): Eukaryota > Metazoa > Arthropoda > Malacostraca > Decapoda > Cambaridae > Procambarus > Procambarus clarkii. Next base: position 31,942,029 of record NC_091174.1, read on the forward strand.
TTTTATTTACATACTATATAGATGTCACGTCGGTGACGGGAAAAAAACACGCTTCGAAACCTCTTTACCGATTGATTTGAAATTTTGACTTAATGTTGCATTCAAATAGGCGAGTGTTTTTATGTACCTACTATATACATAGCTCACCTGTGACAGGAAAAAACTAGCTTTTTTTGAAAAACAGTGCCATCTGTAGGAAGTAAGAGCAACATGTGCTGTAATCTCCGAAAGTTCTTCACCGATTGCTTTGAAATTTTGACAAAACGTTCCAATCAAATACATCCATTTTTTTTTAAATCTACTATTTAAATGCCACACCTGTGACAGGAATAAACATGTTTTTTTTAAAAACATTGCCATCTGTTGCACGTAAGAACATCACACACACTATACAAAATATCTTACGATTCCATTTCAAGGTTTCCGATTGCATTGATAAATTGAATTTTCAGAGATTTTGATTTATTTCCATTTTGATTTCATTATTTTGTGTGACTTTGCATTGGAATTGAGCTGTGTTGTTTACCATACCGTTTATTTTGTAGGTATAGTTTATTTGTTTCTTTTTCAGTATTTTCATTTCGTTTTTTTAACAGTATTTCTCATTTTTCAGTGCAATTGGTCGTGCAATTGAGCACTGTCGCTTGATCTGCATTTGAATTGAAATATTTCGTTAATATTTTTTGTTTTTGGTTTGAAAACAAGAAAAGGGATAACCCATTTATTTAACAGCTGCAAATGTGCAACAAACAGCTATGAATCCACCGACTACAACGTTAACGGCTTTCTTCACGTTATGTCAAAATGACGCGTTTGCAAAAACACTGCTGCAACGGAAGTGCATACGTATCAAACATAGAATGCCAGTAGAAAATCATCTGAACGACGCAAACGAGGAGAGCGAGTCGACGGACAACCTGGCATATTCCAATTAACTTCTATAGGCTGACTGTACACCGTGCATCCCAATCAGGATGAATGCTTCTTTCTTCGCATACTGTTGGTAAATGTGCCCGGATCAACGTCTTTCCACCAATTGAGATTTGTCAACGGAGTTACACATGCCACTTTCTGTAGTGCATGTCAAGCTCTGAATTTATTGGAGAACGACCGACACCGGTCTGTATGCATTAATATGCGTCCAACACGTCACATACAAATAAAATTCGTGCATTGTTTGTAATCATATTGACCACCGGCTCTCCATCATCTCTAACAGAGTTATGGGAGAAATATAAATCGCACATGGCTGAAGATATTATCCGTCGAATACCCAAGCAATACCCAAGAAATTCATGGATTTCAGAGCAAAAATCTACAACGAAGAGTTGATAATGATTGAAGATTTGTGCTTAGAAATCGCGAACAAAGTTCTCAATCAATTGGAAATGCCATCACTGAATCGATCTGCTGCTGCTTCGTTCTATGTAGAATGTTGTCGTGAACAAAATTACAACACGGGTGACCTGTTGCCGTATGTGCAATCAAATATTCATAATTTAACGCTTGAGCGAAAACGCCTTTACAGTCAAATTATTCAAACTGTCAATAACGGGCTTTGATGAATCATCTTGCGCTATTAGGAACTGGTAAAACCTTTCTAATTAGATTGATTTTAGCAGCTATTCGATTCCAATATGGCAAAGCGTTAGCTCTTGTGTCGTCCGGAATAGCTGCGACATTGCTACCAGGTGGAAGAACTGCTCATTTGGCTTTGAAATTGCCAATGAACGTGCATTTCATCGAAACTCCCACGTGCAGTATTTCCAAGGCATCCGGCATGGGAAAAGTATTGCAGAAATAGAAACCTATTGTTTGGGATGAATGCCCAATGGCCCACAAAAAATCGCTCGAGGCTCTTGGTCAATCATTACATGATTTGCGCGGAAACATCAGATCATTTGGGAACACATTAATATTGCTTGCATTACCTGTAATTCCTTGATCAACACCAGCGGGCGAAATAAATGCTTGCCTGAAATACTCTACTTTGTGGCTCCACGTAAAGACGTTAAAATTAAATACAAATATGCGTGTCCAACTGCAAAACGATTAATCAGCTGAGATATTCTCACATCAATTTCTTGAAATTGGGAACGGAAACGTGCCGGTTGATCTGACCTCAGGACGAACTTCATTGCCTCTTAACTGCTGCAATTTAGTGACGTCTAAAAAAGAATTGGTTGGAGAAAGTATTTCCCATTATTCAAACCAATTATAAGAATCACGATTGGCTTAGTGAACGAGCCAAGTTCACTCACTCTTCACTCAGTTCAAGAACAGCTATTCTTGCGGCCAAGAACAAAGACGTCTACGAACTTAACAATATTATTCAGTCTAACATTCAAAGTGAGGCAGTCACATACAAGTCCGTCTACACTGTTGAGGAAACAGATGAAGCGGTTAATTATCAAACAGAATTTTTGAATTGACTCGATCTACCAGGGATACCATCGCAAGTACTGCTACTGAAAATCGGCGTGCCAATTATCATGTTGCGAAATATCAGCAAGCCAAAGGTTTCCAACGGCACGAGGCTTGCAGTAAAAAAAATAATCAGCAACGTCGCAGCAGCAACAATCTTGACAGGACCTTTAAAAGGTGAAGATGTCCTCATTCCTTGCGTTCCTATGAATCCAACGGATATGCCATTTCAATTTAAGAGATTGTAATTTCCAATTCGATTGGCGTTTGCAATCACCATCAACAAAAGCTCAGTGTCAATCTTTAGAATTGTGTGCTTTATATGTAGACACGGAATGCTTCTCACATGGACAATTATATGATGCATGTTCTAGTGTCGGCAAACCAGACAATCTCTATATCTCCACAGACGATGGAACATATTGTATCGCCACAAGCTTTGTAAAATTAAACATATTAGAAACGTGCGCTTTCTCTTTCCTTTCTTATCCATTTAACTAGACTGAGCCACAGCAATGCGTGGCGGGTACAGCTAGTCTATATAAATAAAAATGGAAATGTTCGTTTGTTCAAAATCGCTAATCTCCGAAAGTTCTTCACCGATTGCCTTGAAATTTTCACACAACATTCCATTCGCATCCGAGCGAGTTTTTATATACATATTATATAGATGTCACATCGGTGACGGGAAAACAAAACATTTTTTTTTAAAGATGTGTTTTTCATGTGAGGGAAATCTTAGAAACCTCTTTACCGATTGTTTTGAAATTTTGACACAGCATTGCATTCGAATTCTAGAGTGGTTTTATAAACCAACTATATACATGCCTCAGCTGGGACAGGAAAAAACAAATTTTTTCAACAGAGCCATCTGTAGGACGTAAGAGCAACACACAATATACAAAATATGTTACGATTCCATTTTAATGTTTCTGATTGCTTTCATAAATTGAATTTTCATAGATTTTGATTTATTTTTATTTTTATTTAATTATTTAGTGTGACGTTGCGTTGATATTGAGATGTGTTGTTTACCATACCGTTCATTTCGTGTGTTTTGCTTATTTGTTTCTTTCTTCATTGCTTTTATTTTCGTTTTTTTTAACTGTTCTTCTTATTTTTCAGTGTAATTAGTAATGAAATTGAGCGGTGTCGATTGATCTGCGTTTGAATAGAAATATTTCGTTAGTATTTTTTGTTTTTGTTTTGAAAACAAGAAAATGGACTACACGTTTATTTTACACCTGCAAATGTGCAACAATTAGCTATGAATCCACCGGCTACAACGTTTACTGCTTTCTTCACGTTATGTCAAACTGATGCGTTTGCGAAAACACTTCTGTATTCAGAAGTGCCTACGTATTACACACGGAATGCCAGTAGAAAATCATTTGAACGGCGCAAACAAGAAGAGCGAGTCACCGGACAACCAAGCATATTTTAGATAAAAAACGATAGGCAGACTGTACACTGTGCATCCCAATCAAGATGAATGCTTCTTTCTTCGCCCGCTGTTTGTAAATGTGCCTGGTCCAACGTCTTTCCAGCCATTGTGATTTGTCAACGGTGTAACACATGCCACTTTCCGTAGTGCATGTCAAGCTCTGAATTTATTGGAGAACGACCGACAGTGGGATGTATGCATTAATTACGCGTCCAACACGTTACATCCAAATCAAATTCGTGCATTGTTTGCAATCATATTGACCGCCTGTTCTCCTTTATCTCCAATAGAGTTATAGGAGAAATATAAATTACACATGGCTGAAGATATTATCCGTCGAATACGTAAGGAAAATTCAAATATGAACATGGATTTCACAGCAAAAATATTCAACGAAACGTTGATAATGATTAGAGATTTGTACTTAGAAATCGCGAAAAAGTTCTAAATCAATTGGGAAAGCCATCACCGAATCGATACGCTGCTGTTTCGTTCGATGTAGAATTGTTTCGTGAACAAAATTACAACACGGGTGATCTGTTGTAGTGTATGAAATCAAATATTCCTAAGCTAACGCTTGTGCAAAAAGGCCTTTACAATCACATAATTCAAACTGTCAATAACGGGTTTGGAGAAATCTTCTTAGATGAGCCTGTAAAACCATCCTAAGAAGATTGATTCTGGCAGCATTTGGATCCCAAAATGGCATAACCTTAGCTCTTGCATTGTCCGGAACATTTGCGACATTGCTACCAGGTGAAAGAACTGCTACTTCAGCTTGGAAATGACCACTGAACATTCAATTCATTGAAACTCCCACGTGCAACATTTCCAAAGCATCCGGCATGGGAAAAGTATTGCCGAAATGTAAACTTATTGTTTGGGATGAATGCACAATGGCCCCCCAAAAATCGCTCGAGGATCCTGATCGATCATTGCAAGATTTGTGTGTAAACATCAGACCATTTGGGAATGCATTAATATTGCTTGAAGGAGATTTCAGGCAAACATTACATGTAATTTCTCGATCGACACCAGCGGACGAAATAAATGCTTGCCTGAAATACTTCGTTTTTGGGCGCCACGTAAAGACGTTAAAATTAACTACAAATATGCGTGTCCAGCTGCAAAACGATCCTTCAGCGGAGATATTCTCACATTAATTTCCGGAAATTGGGAACGGAAACGTGCCGGTTGATCTGACCTCACAACGAATTTCATTATCACATAACTTCTACAATTTAGTGACATCAAAAGAAGAATTGGTTGAAAATGTATTTCCCATTATTCACACCAATTATAAGAATCACGATTTGCTGAATGAACGAGCTATTCTTGTGGCCAAGAACAACGATGTCTGCGAACTTAACAATATTGTTCAGTCTAACATTCAAAGCAAGGCAGTCACATACGTCGACACTGTTGAGGAAGCAGATGAAGCGGTTAATTAGTGAACAGAATTTTTTAATTCACTCGATCTGCCAAGGATACCATCACAAGTACGGCAATTGAAAATCGGCGTGCCAATTATCAGGTTGCGTAATATCAACCAGTCAAAACCTTGCAACGCCACGCCACTTGCAGTAAAAAAATTAATCAACAACGTCGCAGAAGCAACACTCTTGACAGGACCTTTCAAAGGTGAAGATGTCCTCATTCCTTGCATTCCTATGATTCCATCAGATATGCCATTTCAATTTAAGAGATTGGTATTTCCAATTTGATTGGCATTTGCAGTCATCATCAACAAAGTTCTGGGCCAATCTTTAGAAATGTGCAGTTTATATATAGACACGAATTACTTCTCACATGGACACTTATATGTTGCGTGTTCTAGTGTCAGCAAACCAGACAATCTCTATATCTCCTCAGACAATGGAACAACAAAAAATATTGTATACCCCACAAGCGTTGCAAAATTAAACGTATTAGAAACGTGCGCTTTCTCTTTTCTTTCTTTTCCATTAAATCAAACTGAGCCACAGCAACGCGTGGCGTGTACAGCTAGTATAAAAATAAATGGAGATATTTGTTTGTGCATGACAGCTAATCTCCGAAAGTTCTTCACCGATTGCTTTGAAATTTTCACACAACGTTCCATTCGCATCCGGCCAGGTTTTTATGTACATACTATATAGATGTCACTTCTGTGATGGTAGAAAAAACATGCTTTTCTGAAAAACTGTGTTTTTCATGTGAGGGAAATCTTCGAAACCTCTTTACCGAATGCTTTGAAATTTTGACAAAACGTTGCAATCGAATAGGCGTGTCTTTTTATATATCTACTATATAGATGCCACCCATGTGACAGGTAAAAACATGTTTTTTTTAAACAGCGCCATCTGTTGCACAAAATAGCAACATGCACGCTATACTAAATATGTCATGAATTCGTTTCAATGTTTCTGATTGCATTGATAAATTCTAATTTCATATATTTAGAATTTTTTTATTGAGCTATTTTGTTTGACATTGCGTTGGAAATGAACTGTGTTGTTTACCATACCTTTCATTTCGTAAGTATATCTCTAGATAACACACATGTGATAGGTAAAACTATGTTTTTTTTGGGAAAAACAGCACCATCTGTTGCATGTAAGAGCAACACACATGCTATACTAAATGTTACAATTCCATTTCAATGTTTCTGATTGCATTGATAAATTGAATTTTCATAGATTTTGATTTATTTTCATTTTGATAAAATTATTTTGTGTGATTTGCTTTGGAATTGAGCTGTGTTGTTTACTATGCCGTTCATTTCATGAGTATAGTTTATTTTTGTATTTTTTCATATTTTCATTTTATTTTTAACTGTTTTTCTTATATTTCAGTGATGGGAACACCAGATCACTTGATGTTCCCAATTTTCTGATGGGAACATCAGACGATTTGGGAAGTCATCGGACAAGGGAGTGGAGAATGGTGGGGGATGACGAGGGGACGGGGGAGTCTGGAATGGTGGGCTGAGGGGATGGAGAAATGGAGAATGGTGTGGAGGACTAAGGGACAGGGGAGTGGGGCATGGTGGGAAGGAAGAGGGGATGATGGAGTGGGAAATGGTGGGGAGGACGAGGGGACGGGTAATGGGCAATGGTTGGGAGGCCGAGGAGACGGATGAGGGGGGAATGGTGGGGAGGACTTGGGGACAGGGAAGGTTCCGGTGGTGGGGTACTGCTAGTGGATAATAATTGTATAAGATAGTAAATATTAACAATGAATTAGCAAGACAAATGTGTATCAATGATCTTTCTCAAATCACTCTTTAACTGATCCATCAAAAATAGATCCTAATTATATATACCACTGCAAATGCTCTAATTACATGATTTTGTAATCTGTTTTAAAGCAGATTCAGTTATGTTCCTATTGGAAGTGATTTTACAAATCATTATTGAAGATCAACCTATCAATTTGGTGAGAATTTTCTGACAAATGAACAAACAAAGCATTAGACAATTGACCATGTCAATCCTCCTTCCCAGCTACTCCTCAACCGCTCACCTCTGTCTCCTTTACTCCCTATAGCCATTGAAAAATTGAGGGCCAATAAATTCAGTCCCATAAAACCGTGCTCCCAAATTTCTCTTGGGTGGATGGTCAGACAACGTTTCACACGAATCTGGATGTAACTGCTTACTTCCAGATTCCGTGAAGCTAGCGTTAAGGCGAATTAAGGCGAAGCTAGAAGCTAGGTTCCCACGAGCTTGGGTTCGATGGTAATGCTATGTAGTGCGATTAGCATACAATAGGCGATTCTATAGCGTCGTGAGGGGCTGGTATGTTTTAAGTGAAGGCGCTAGGAGAAGGTATAAGGTGGCCGCCTTTGTTAGTTGGACATGGTACTAAATACTCGACCTTCGTCGACTGATTTAAGGGTGTTGTGTAGATACCACATGCAACAGCAGTTCCGGGTTTTTACTGTCAGGGCAGTATTTTCTGTGGGACGCCACGAGAGTTTACTGCAAGGGTGCTTGAGGGCGACCCAAACTCTAGGCGTTATGGTTAATTCATGAAGATGGGCAAGGCCATTGAGGCACAAGTGAGTGACATTATTAGCAACTGGATAGACGACTAGTGATCGCACGCTAGTCAGCACATGTCGATTCGGATTCTAGTCATAGCGATTCTCGTGAAAGCGGCATTCTGTACGGGGACAATCCAGTGGTCGAGGTCACAAGGTTTCGGACAGTCTGTTGGCAGGTAGTGAAAAGCTATAGTCTTCAAATCGAGTTTTATAAAGTAAACAATATGTTTCCCCTGTATATTAAGTCTCCTCTTCAATTTAAGTAATCCTGTTGATAGATAATTGTTCCCTTTGTTTAAGTAATTCTCGTAAAATAAATGTGTTGTTATTTTCGATTTATTTTTATTTTTATATAATACTAGCTGTACCCGCCACGCGTTGCTGTGGCTCAGTCTGGTTTAATGGGAAAGAAAGAAAAGAGAAAGCGCACGTTTCTAACACGTTTAATTTCACAATGCTTGTGGGTATACAATATTTTTTTTATTCCATCGACTGAGGAGGTATAGAGATTATCTGGTTTGCCGACTTCAGAACACAGAACATATAATTGTCCATGTGAGAAGCAATCCGTGTCTAGATATAAACCGCACAATTCTAAAGATTGGCTATGAGCTTTGTTGACGGTGATTGCAAATGCCAATCGAATTGGGAATCACAATCTCTTCAATTAAAATGGCAAATCTGTTGGAATCATAGGAATGCGAGGAATTAGGACATCTTCCCCTTTGAAAGATTCTGTCAAGATTGTTGCTTCTACGACGTCACTGATTCATTTTTTTACTGCAAGCCGCATGGTGTTGCAAAGTTTTGACTGGTTGATATTTCGGAAAATGATAATTGGCAAGCCGATTTTCAGTTGCAGTACGTGTGATGGTATCTCTGGCAGATCGAGTGAATTAAAAAATTCTGTTGGATAATTAACCGCTTTATCTGCTTACTCAACAGTGTCAACGGATATGTTTGTGACTTCCGTTCTTTGAATGTTAGACTGAACAATATTGTTAAGTTCGTAGACGTCTTTGTTCTTGGCCGCAAGAACAGCTCATTCATTCAGCCAATCGTGATTCTTATAATTGGTTTGAATATTGGAAAATACGTTTTTATCCAATTCATATTTTCACGTCACTAAATTGTAGAAGTTATGAGGCAGTGAAATTCGACCTGAGGTCAGATCAACCGGCACATTTCCGTTCCCAATTTCCAGAAATTGATGTGAGAATATCTCAGCTGATGGATAGTTTTGCAGTAGCTACATAACTACACGCATATTTGTAGTTAATTTAAATGTCTTTATGTGGTGCCACAAAGTAGAGTATTTCAGGCAAGCATTTATTTCGTCCGCTGATGTCGATCGAGGAATTACAGTAATGTTTGCCTGAAATCTCCTGCAAGCAATATTAACGCGTTCCCAAATGGTCTGATGTTTCCACGCAAATCTTGCCATGATCGTTCAAGAGCCTCGAGCGATTTTTTGTGGGCCATTGTGCATTCATCCCAAACAATAAGTTTGCATTTGTGCAATGCTTTTCCCATGCCGGATGCTTTGGACATGTTGCACGTGGGGCTTTCAATGAATTGCATGTTCAATGGCAATTTCTAAGCCGAAGTGGCATTTCTTCCACTTGGACCTATCCTGTTTCTGATATATGTTAATGATCTCCCAGAGTGTATAGACTCATTCCTCTCAATGTTTGCTGACGACGCCAAAATTATGAGAAGGATTAAGACAGAGGAGGACAGCTTGAGGCTTCAAGAAGACCTGGACAAGCTGCAGGAATGGTCGAACAAATGGCTGTTAGAGTTTAACCCAAGCAAATGTAATGTAATGAAGATAGGGGTAGGAAGCAGGAGACCAGATACAAGGTACCATTTGGGAGATGAAATACTTCAAGAGTCAGAGAGAGAGAGAAAGACCTGGGGGTTGATATCACGCCAGACCTGTCCCCTGAAGCTCATATCAAGAGGTTAACATCAGCAGCATATGCCAGGTTGGCTAACATAAGAACGGCTTTTAGAAACTTGTGTAAGGAATCTTTCAGAACATTATATACCACATATGTCAGACCAATCCTGGAGTATGCGGCTCCAGCATGGAGTCCATATCTAGTCAAGCATAAGACTAAACTGGAAAAGGTTCAAAGGTTTGCCACCAGACTAGTACCCGAGCTGAGGGGTATGAGCTACGAGGAGAGACTACGGGAATTAAACCTCACTTCGTTGGAAGACAGAAGAGTTAGGGGGGACATGATCACCACATTCAAGATTCTCAAGGGAATCGACAGGGTTGATAAAGCCAGGCTGTTTAACGCAAGGGGCACACGCACTAGGGGACACAGGTGGAAACTGAGTGCCCAAATGAACCACAGAAATATTAGAAAGAACTTTTTTAGTGTCAGAGTGGTTGACAAATGGAATGCATTAGGAAGCGATGTAGTGGAGGCCGACTCCATACACAGTTTCAAGTGTAGATATGATAGAGCCCAATAGGCTCAGGAACCTGTACACCTGTTGATTGACGGTTGAGAGGCGGGACCAAAGAGCCAGAGCTCAACCTCCGCAAGCACAACTAGGTGAGTACACACACACACACACACACACACACACACACACTCTCCTCTCCCTCCCGCCTCTCTCTCCATCTCCTCCCCCCCCCCTCCCCTTCTACCTTCTTCTCACTTCAGTGGAAGGGTCGGATCCCCCCCCCCCACCCACCCATTTATCTCTCCCTTTATCACTCCCTTTCTCTCTCTCTCTCTCTCTCTCTCTCTCTCTCTCTCTCTCTCTCTCTCTCTCTCTCTCTCTCTCTCTCTCTCTCTCTCTCTCTCTCTCTCTCTCTCTCTCTCTCCCCCTCTCTCTCTCTCTCTCTCCCCCATCCCAACAGGGTCAAGATGGCAGCCAGAGGTCCCAGGGGAGCAGGAAAGAGCCAAGGTGACGAGATGAAGGAAATGTTCGCCCAGTTTCTGGAGGACATCAAGAGTGAGATGCAAGAAATGATGCAGGAAATGAAGAATGAAATAAGCAACCTGAAAAGAGAGCTGACAGCAGCAAAGGAGGAGATTAGAACCCTCAAAGAGAATGGTATCGAGGCTGAGAGTCAGAAAGCCACCCAGGGAGAAGGTGGTAATAGTTTTCTGGATGAGAATGCCACAATAAAAGCAACATTTGCGGAAATACTAAAAAAAAATAACTCTGAAGTAATGACTGCTGTGATGGAGGTGGCCATGAAAGCAGCCACCTCACAGGAGGCGGCACGCTCCACTTGCCAACTGCTGGAAAGGAAAAGATCAGTGGTTGCTGTGGGTATTAGGGAACAGGAAGGAACCAATAGGACAGAGTGGAATGACAAGGACAAAGCAGCAGTGAATGAAGTACTAAAGGCACTAGACATGGAAGGGGCCGAGCATAGCATTGAGAAGGTTTTCAGGCTAGGCCGGTACAACAAAGACCGAGACCGAATGATAAAGATAGTGTTTGCAAACGAGAACACAAAGGAGAGGATCCTATCAAGGAAGAGCTCCCTGAAAAACGTGGGAAAATTAAAAAATGTATTCCTCCAGCGAGACATGACAAGGGAGGAGAGAGCCGTGGCGGCAGAAGCAAGGAAGAGGCGCAGGGCGAGAGGGGAAAACCAGGAAGTCACAGCTCCCAACACAACACCCCCAGAGGCGAGGGGGGAACCCACAACCAGCTACCCAGTAACACCAGAAGGGAGGACAACCCCGCCTCCCTCCTCTGCATAGAAAACCCCCCTACCCCAAACCCTCCCTGCCCCCACTCAAAAGTTCAGCCAAATCTCCCTCCCCCCACACCCAATCCCCACCCTTCTACCCCTCCCCTCCTCCCGAGTCCTCCCTCCCCCCCTTTCCTTCCCGTCCTCCCTCCCCTTTCACCCCATATCCTCCCTGTCCCTCCCCCTTCACTGGATCCCCCGCCCCTCATTCCAGTATCCTCTGAGATCCTGTTACCCACCTCACAGGTCCTCACACCCATGGAACAGCCTCCCCCACCAGCAGAACACTCACCAAGGAGGCGATTTGAGAAGGGACAGAAGAAAGTGAGCCTCAAAGCGATGTACACTAACATAGATGGAATTACAAATAAAGCAAATGAGCTTGGAGAACTGGTACTAGAGGAAAACCCAGACATAATAGCCCTCACAGAAACAAAGATCACGAAAACAATAACAAATGCAGTGTTTCCACAGGACTATTATGTTATGCGGAAAGAGAGGGAAGGAAGAGGTGGGGGTGGTGTAGCTCTGCTGGTAAGAAAAGGCTGGGATTTTGAGGAGATGGATATTCAGGGCTGTGAAGGTTTCAGTGACTACATAGCAGGTACTGTAACAAATGGAGGGAAAAAAATTATAGTCGCAGTCATATATAATCCACCACCAAATGACAGAAGACCTAGACAGGAATATGATAGAAACAACATGGCCACCATTAACATAATAGAAAGAGCAGCTTCTGTTGCTAGCAGGAATGGATCTGGACTACTAATTATGGGAGACTTCAACCATGGGAAGATAGATTGGAAGAACAGAGACCCGCATGGAGGACCAGAAACATGGAGAGCTAAGCTGCTGGACGTGGCAACAAGAAACTTTCTAAGCCAGCATACCAAAGAGCCAACAAGAATGAGAGGAGAAGATGAACCAGCAATGCTTGATTTGATATTTACCCTAAATGAATGGGATATAAGGGAAGTTAAGATGGAAGCGCCCTTGGGAATGAGTGACCACAGTGTATTGAACTTTGAGTACCTGGTAGAGCTAGGACTTATCTCCCCCCAAAAAGAACTAGGAATCAAAAGGCTGGCATACCGAAAGGGGAATTATGAACAGATGAGAAGTTTCCTAAGTGAAATACCTTGGGACACAGACCTCAGAGACAAGTCTGTACAGGGTATGATGGACTATGTTACCCAAAAGTGTCAGGAGGCAGTAAACAGGTTCATCCCGGCCCAAAGGGAAAAATCCGAGAAGCAACAAAAGAATCCATGGTATAATAGGGCATGTATGGAAGCGAAGAAACTGAACAAAAAGGCGTGGAGGAACTTCCGGAATAACAGAACACCAGAAAGTAGGGAGAGATACCAGAGAACCAGGAATGAGTACGTCAGGGTGAGAAGAGAAGCAGAGAAAAATTTTGAAAATGATATAGCAAACAAAGTCAAGACCGAACCAAAGCTACTCCACAGTCACATCAGAAGGAAAACAACAGTGAAAGAACAGGTATTGAAACTTAGAGCAGGCGAGGACAGGTATACAGAGAATGACAGAGAGGTGTGTGAGGAACTCAACAAGAGGTTCCAGGAGGTCTTCACAATAGAACAGGGTGAGGTCACTGTGCTAGGAGAAAGGGAGGTAAACCAGGCGGCCTTGGAGGAGTTCGAAATTACGAGAGAGGAGGTCAAGAGACACCTGCTGGATCTGGATGTTAGAAAGGCGGTTGGTCCAGATGGGATCTCACCATGGGTACTGAAAGAGTGTGCAGAGGCACTTTGCTTGCCACTCTCCATAGTGTATAGTAAATCACTAGAGACGGGAGACCTACCAGAAATATGGAAGACGGCGAATGTGGTCCCAATATACAAAAAGGGCGACAGACAAGAGGCACTGAACTACAGGCCAGTGTCCTTGACTTGTATACCATGCAAGGTGATGGAGAAGATCGTGAGAAAAAACCTGGTAACACATCTGGAGAGAAGGGACTTCGTGACAAATCGCCAACATGGATTCAGGGAGGGTAAATCTTGCCTTACAGGCTTGATAGAATTCTACGATCAGGTGACACAGATTAAGCAAGAAAGAGAGGGCTGGGCGGACTGCATTTTCTTGGATTGTCGGAAAGCCTTTGACACAGTACCGCATAAGAGGCTGGTACATAAGCTGGAGAGACAGGCAGGTGTAGCTGGTAAGGTGCTCCAGTGGATAAGGGAGTATCTAAGCAATAGGAAGCAGAGAGTTACGGTGAGGGGTGAGACCTCCGATTGGCGTGAAGTCACCAGTGGAGTCCCACAGGGCTCTGTACTCGGTCCTATCTTGTTTCTGATATATGTAAATGATCTCCCGGAGGGTATCGATTCATTTCTCTCAATGTTTGCGGACGATGCTAAAATTATGAGAAGGATTAAAACAGAAGAGGACTGTTTGAGGCTTCAAGAAGACCTAGACAAGCTGAAGGAATGGTCGAACAAATGGTCGTTAGAATTTAACCCAACCAAATGTAATGTAATGAAGATAGGTGTAGGGAGCAGGAGGCCAGATACAAGGTAGCATCTGGGAGAGGAAATTCTTCAGGAGTCAGAGAAGGAAAAAGACCTGGGGGTTGATATCACGCCAGACCTGTCTCCTGCAGCACATATCAAGCGGATAACATCAGCGGCATATGCCAGGCTGGCCAACATACGAACGGCATTCAGAAACTTGTGTAAAGAATCATTCAGAACTTTGTATACCACATATGTCAGGCCAATCCTGGAGTATGCAGCCCCAGCATGGAGTCCATATCTAGTCAAGGATAAGACTAAACTGGAAAAGGTTCAAAGGTTTGCCACCAGACTAGTACCCGAGCTGAGAGGTATGAGCTACGAGGAGAGACTACGGGAATTAAACCTCACTTCGCTGGAAGACAGAAGAGTTAGGGGGGACATGATCACCACATTCAAGATTCTGAAGGGGATTGATAGGGTAGATAAAGACAGTCTATTTAACACAAGGGGAACACGCACAAGGGGACACAGGTGGAAACTGAGTGCCCAAATGAGCCACAGAGATATTAGAAAGAACTTTTTTAGTGTCAGAGTGGTTGACAAATGGAATGCATTAGGGGGTGATGTGGTGGAGGCTCACTCCATACACAGTTTCAAGTGTAGATATGACAGAGCCCGATAGGCTCAGGAATCTGTACACCTGTTGATTGACGGTTGAGAGGCAGGACCAAAGAGCCAGAGCTCAACCCCCGCAAACACAACTAGGTGAGTACAACTAGGTGAGTACACACACACACACACACACACATACACACACACACACACACACACATCATCTTGGCATGATGGACATAGTCCATCATGCCAAGTCCGTACAAGACATGATGGACTATGTCACCCAAAAATGTCAGGAGGCTGTAAGCAGGTTTGTCCCAGCCCGACAGGAAAAAACAGAGAAGCAAAGGAAGAATCCGTGGTTTAATAATATTATAGTCTGTGGGTTGGCTGGTGTTGTCGTGTTGATCCTTCTCTATGGACAACCCAACCCACAACTCGGTAGAGTGCTTATACCTCGCTAGGAGATCACAGTAGGCGCTTCTGGCCCTTGGAGAGGGGCTCAACGTCACACATTTAGGGGATGCGGCTCCAACACTTAGCCTCGATGTCACGTGCACACACCCACTCGAGCCGCTGTGACTCCCCACTCTCTCCTTATGTGATATGATCTCCTCAATCCCCCTTTGACTTATTAGTATTACCTTCTACCCTATCCACAGCAGTGGTTCTTGGTTCTTTCTCTCTCTCCTTCTTTACTACCTCCTGGGAAGCCTCACTAGGACAAGGGCAAACACCGGCAAATTGGGATACATTTACTGGACAAAGCACATACACGATACATACACACATATAATAACAATGAATCCTATACTCTATAATATTACAATCAGGTTGCACTCCAACATCATCAGAACTATTATCAGCTTATCAAGTGGTATCCTATCTCCTGGTTCACCACCTGATACTATCAACCTCCTCAAGTTGATCAAGTCTACATACACTGTTGCACCATCAGCAAGATAATATATATATATAGAAAATCAGCATTTGAATGCAATAACATATATCAGTATAAATGTTCATTGATACACAACAATGATCAATCGATCACTGTCAGTCCTGGAACGCATACATCTGTAGGTAATCCAGCCTACGATTGTAACTCTAAACTTCAGTATAAATCACTCCTTGACATAAGAATGCAAACAACCACTCACCTCTCACTGCGTCTTGCACACTAATGACAACCAAACACTATCAACTCCCTACAAGTAATCCACCAGAACTTCCCTTCCACCTCTGGAAGTTCACTACCCTAATATCTTTAGGTTCTTCTGGGCTTCACTACCAGGATCCTCTGTAGCTTCTCCAGGCTGCTATCATGAAGTTTCCTTGAGTAACTACGGTGCTTCACCCTTCTGCTAGGTTCCTCCACAGCTCTCTTGGCTGCTACACCATGAAGTTTCCTCGAGCAACTATGGTGCTTCACCACCTCTACAGAAGCACGTGACACTCCTCTTCACTACTTCTCCTCACAGCTCGAGGTCCTCTGTTGCACTACCTTGGAGTCTCATCAATTACCTCATCTAGACGGGCTTCGAAGTTCTCAGCAACTTCTTCCCCAAAGACAAACCTGCAACCCATCGACACTCCAATAAAATGTTCCCCTTTAACACATAAACAAAAATAACCACACAATATGCTTGCCTCAAACCTCTCTCTGTCCTCTACATACAGTGAGAGTGGACTCCCCCGTTTTGGGCGGGTCCATACTCCACCTCGCCCGGCGGCGGTCCTCACTCGCTGGGAGGGTCTTCCTCCGTCAGGAGCCGGGCTCCCTCAGTCGTCTGTCAGAGCTCAGAGGGGACGGACGTCGCTCCGTGTTCCTCCCTCTTCACTCTCCTATTTCAGGCTTTCTGCCTTATTAAAACATGTCTAACTTATAAATAAACATCGCTACTGTCGCTGGGCACACGACCAACTACAAGCAATCACTATGAACTGGCGTATATCGTGCTTACCACAGATTAACTGGTCGAGGGCGCTTCTCCCTCTGACGGCGTCTGGTCACGGCGCTTCCACGGCCCACAATAATGCCTCTGGGCGATTTAATAAACACTTCTCATCGCCCACGACTTGAGACCACACGTCCCCAGCTCGATTCCACAGCTGGTACGTCTGCACACTTCTCTTCTCTTCGAGATATATCACTAGGGGTTCCCTTCTGATGGGAGCTCAACGGAGCGCGGCTTTTCCCCTGCGATGTCTGGCCTCAAGTGAGGTCAAAGCCCCTCCAGAAGCGAGCCTCACGCCTCCAGCAAAATGTCCACATCTCCTAGCCAGTCATTTATATGTTTCCTTCTTCACTGCCCATAATCTTAAATTGTTATACATCTCAAAGCAACTATTTTACATATGGGTTATCACCTCAATATATGCTAGACCTTCTAATCAGGTCAGGCTTGATGAATAACTCTCAAGGAGGGAGACTCGTTTCTCCTGCAGGCTGAGATCATAACAATAAGGAATGTATGAAAGCAAAGGAGCTGAACAAAAGGGCATGGAGGAACTTCCGTAATAACAGAACACCAGAAAGTAGAGAGAGATACCAAAGAACCAGGGACGAGTATGTCAGTGTGAGAAGAGCAGCTGAGAAAAGGTATGAAAATGATATTGCTAATAAAGCCAAGACCGAACCAAAGCTACTACACAGTCACATCAGGAGGAAGACAACAGTGAAGGAACAGGTGATGAAACTTAGGGTGGGCGAGGACAGGTACACAGAGAATGACAAAGAGGTGTGTTAAGAACTCAACAAAAGGTTCCAGGAGGTCTTTACAATAGAACAGGGAGATGTCGCGGCGCTAGAAGAGGTGGCAGCAAACCAGGTGACCTTGGATAGGTTCGAAATTACAAGAGATGAGGTAAAGAAGCACCTATTGGAGCTGGATGTGAGAAAAGCTGTTGGGCCGGATGATATTTCGCCATGGGTATTGATAGAGTGTGCAGGAGCACTTTGCCTACCACTCTCCATAGTGTATAGTACGTCAATGGAAACGGGGGACCTACCAGAAATATGGAAGACTGCTAATGTAGTACCAATATACAAAAAGGGTGACAGACAAGTTTGTCAATGTTTGCTGACGACGCCAAAATTATGAGAAGGATTAAGACAGAGGAGGACAGCTTGAGGCTTCAAGAAGACCTGGACAAGCTGCAGGAATGGTCGAACAAATGGCTGTTAGAGTTTAATCCAAGCAAATGTAATGTAATGAAGATAGGGGTAGGAAGCAGGAGACCAGATACAAAGTATCACTTGGGAGATGAAATACTTCAAGAGTCAGAGAGAGAGAGAAAGACCTGGGGGCTGATATCACGCCAGACCTGTCCCCTGAAGCTCATATCAAGAGGAAAACAGCAGCAGCATATGCCAGGTTGGCTAACATAAGAACGGCCTTTAGAAACTTGTGTAAGGAATCTTTCAGAACATTATATACCACATATGTCACACCAATCCTGGAGTATGCGGCACCAGCATGGAGTCCAAATCTAGTCAAGCATAAGACTAAAATGGAAAAGGTTCAAAGGTTTGCCACCAGACTAGTACCCGAGCTGAGAGGTATGAGCTACGAGGAGAGACTACGGGAATTAAACCTCACTTCGTTGGAAGACAGAAGAGTTAGGGGGGACATGATCACCACATTCAAGATCCTCAAGGGAATCGACAGGGTTAATAAAGACAGGCTGTTTAACACAAGGGGCACACACACTAGGGGACACAGGTGGAAACTGAGTGCCCCAATAAGCCACAGAGATATTAGAAAGAACTTTTTTAGTGTCAGAGTGGTTGACAAATGGAATGCATTAGGAAGTGATGTGGTGGAGGCTGACTCCATACACAGTTTCAAGTGTAGATATGATAGAGCCCAATAGGCTCAGGAACCTGTACACCTGTTGATTGACGGTTGAGAGGCGGGACCAAAGAGCCAGAGCTCAACCCCCGCAAGCACAACTAGGTGAGTACAACTAGGTGAGTATACACACACACACACACACACACACACACACACACACACACACACACACACACACACACACACACACACACACACACACACACACACACACACTCACACACACACACACACACACACACACACACACACACACACACACACACACACACACACACACACACACACACACACACACATATATTACCCCCCCCCACCCCTCCCCTTTCTCACTTCCTCTGTAGTATACCAGATATTCCTCACCCCCAGCCCCCCAAACATTCCCACACAGTGGGACCCCCTTCATCTCCCTCACCCTCTCCCACCACCTGACCTGAAGTGACCATCTCAGCCCCCCCCAGTTTCCCACACATCCTCCTCCTCCAAACACTCACACACACACACATGCAAACACACTCACACACAAACATACACACACACACACCAGTTGTACACCAGTTGATTGACAGTTGAGAGGCGGAACCAAAGAGCCAAAGCTCAACACCCACAAGCACAAATAGCTGAGTACAAATCGGTGAGTACACACACACACATACCTACACGACAAATGGACACCATAGATAGAGTGACATATATTATAGTGTGGGTTGGTGGTGTTGTCGTGTTGTTGAACCTTCTTTATGGACAACCCAACCCACAACTCGGTAGAGTACTTATACTTCACTGGGAGATCACCCTGAGAGCTTCTGGCTCTTGGAGAGGGGCTCAACGTCACATGTTTAGGGGTTGCGGCTCCAATACTTAGCCTCGTTGTTACGTGCACACACCCACTCGAGCCGCTGTGACTCCCCACTCTCTCCTTAGGTGATATGATCTCCTCAATCCCCTTTGACTTATTAGTATTACGTTCTACCCTGTCCACAGCAGTGGTTCTTGGTTCTTTCTCTCTCTCTCTCTCTCTCTCTCTCTCTCTCTCTCTCTCTCTCTCTCTCTCTCTCTCTCTCTCTCTCTCTCTCTCTCTCTCTCTCTCTCTCTCTCTCTCCTTGTTTACTACTTTCTGGGAAGCCTCACTTGGACAAGGGCAAACACAAGCAAATTTGAATACATTTACTGGACAAGGCACATATACAATACCTACACACATATAATAATGAAGATTCCTACACTCTATACTATTTCAATCAGGTTGCACTCCAACACCATCATAACTCTATCATCTGCTTATCAAGTGGTATCCTATCTTCTGATTCACCACCTAATGCTATCAACCTCCTCAAGTAGATCACGTCTTATAATATAATGTTCCACTATCAGCAAGAGAATATATATCTATAAACATGTGCAAGGAAAATTGGAGTATGACTGCAATAACATAAATCAGTATAAATGTTCCTTGATACACAACAATGATCTATCGATCACCCTATCAGTCCTAGAACACATACATCTGTAGGTAATCCAGCCTACGACTGTAACTCTAAACTTCAGTATAAACACTCCTCGGGACAAGAAAGCAAACAATCACTCACCGTTCACTGCGTCTTGCACGCTAATGACTACCAACCACTCTATCAACTCCCAACAAGTAATCATTTAGAACTTCCCTTCCACATCTGGAAGTTCACTACCCTGATCTCTTCAGGTTCTTCCGAGCTTAACTACCAGGATCCTCTGCAGCTCCTCCAGGCTGCTACACCATGAAGTCTTCCTTGAGCAACTACGGTGCTTCACCCTTCTGCTAGGGTCCTCCACAGCTCTCATGGCTGCTACACCATGAAGTTTCCTCAAGCAAATATGGTGCTTCACCACCTCTACAGAAGCACGTGACACTCCTCTTCACTGTTACTCCTCACAGCTCGAGGTCCTCTCCTCCACTACCTTGGAGTCTCATCAACTACTCTCTCTGTGCTGGCTTCGAAGTTCTCAGCAACTTCTTCCCCAAAGACGAACCTGCAACCAATTCACACTCCAATAAAAATGTTTTCCCTTAAACACATAAACAAAAATAACTACACAATATGTTTGCCTCCAAAATCTATCTGCTCTATACCTACTGTGAGAGTGGACTCCCCCGTTTTGGGCTGGTCCATGCTCCGCCTTGCCCGGCGGTCCTCACTCACTCTGGGAGGGTCCTTCGCCGTTAGGTGCTGGGCTCCCCCAGTTACATGCCAGCGCTCAGAGGAGACGGACACCGCTCCGTCCTCCAGGATGCTCCTCCCTCTCCACTCTCTTATTTTAGGCCTTCTGCCTTATCAAAACATGTCTAACTTATCAATAAACATTGCTACTATCGCTGGGCACACGACCAACTACAAGCAATCACTATGAACTGGCTTAAATCATGCTTACCACAGATTGCCTAGTCGAAGGCGCTCCTCCCTCTGACGGAGTCTGGTCAGGGTACTCCCACGGCCCATGATAACGTCTCTGGGCGGCTTAGTAAACACTCCTCGCCGTCCAGGACTTGAGACCACAACGTTCCCAGCTCGATTCCACAGCTGGAACGTCTTCACACTTCTCTTCTCTTGGAGATATATCACTAGGGGTTCCTTTCTGACGGGAGCTGAAACGGAGCACGGCTTCCCCCTGCGAATGTTTAGCACTCAAGTGAGCTCAAAGCCCTCCAGAAGCGAGCCTCATGCCTCCAGCAAATTATCCACATCTCCTAACCAGTCATTTGTCTGTTTTCTTATTCACTGCCCATAATCTCAAATTGTTCATTATCCAACCAACTGTTTTACATCTGTATCTTCACCTCTATATTTCTTGGACCTTCTAGTCAGGTCAGGCTTGATAGAATAATTCTCAAAGGGGAGACTTGTTTTTCGGCTACCTGGGATCATAACACATACAATCTCCCAAACAACCCCCCCACCCCACCATCCCTCTCTCTCTCACTCTCTCTCTGTTTTCTCTCTGTTCTCTCTCTCTCTCTCTCTCTCTCTCTCTCTCTCTCTCTCTCTCTCTCTCTCTCTCTCTCTCTCTCTCTCTCTCTCTCTCTCTCTCTCTCTCTCTCTCTCTCTCTCTCTCTCTCTCTCTCTCTCTATCTCGCTCTGTCTCTCGCTCTGTCTGTCTGTCTGTCTGTCTGTCTGGCTGTCTGTCTGTCTGTCTGTCTGTCTGTCTGTCTGTCTGTCTGTCTGTCTGTCTGTCTGTCTGTCTGTCTGTCTCTCTGTCTCTCTGTCTGTCTCTCTGTCTGTCTGTCTGTCTGTCTCTCTCTCTCTCTCTCTCTCTCTCTCTCTCTCTCTCTCTCTCTCTCTCTCTCTCTCTCTCTCTCTCTCTCTCTCTCTCTCTCTCTCTCTCTCTCTCTCTCTCTTTCTCTGTCTCTCTCTCTTGCTCTGTCTGTCTGTCTGTCTGTCTGTCTGTCTGTCTGTCTCTCTCTCTCTCGCTCTGTCTGTCTGTCTGTCTGTCTGTCTGTCTGTCTGTCTGTCTCTCTGTCTGTCTGTCTGTCTCTCTCTCTCTCTCTCTCTCTCTCTCTCTCTCTCTCTCTCTCTCTCTCTCTCTCTCTCTCTCTCTCTCTCTCTCTCTCTCTCTCTCTCTCTCTGTCTGTGTCTCTGTCTGTCTCTCTCTCTCTCTCTCTTTCTCTCTCTATCTCGCTCTGTCTGTCTGTCTGTCTGTCTGTCTGTCTGTCTGTCTGTCTGTCTGTCTGTCTGTCTCTCTCTCTCTCTCTCTCTCTCTCTCTCTCTCTCTCTCTCTCTCTCTCTCTCTCTCTCTCTCTCTCTCTCTCTCTCTCTCTCTCTCTCTCTCTCTCTTTCTCTCTCTATCTCGCTCTGTCTCACTCTCGCTCTGTCTGTCTGTCTGTCTGTCTGTCTGTCTGTCTGTCTGTCTGTCTGTCTGTCTGTCTCTCTCTCTCTCTCTCTCTCTCTCTCTCTCTCTCTCTCTCTCTCTCTCTCTCTCTCTCTCTCTCTCTCTCTCTCTCTCTCTCTCTCTCTCTCTCTCTCTTTCTTTCACTCTCTCTCTCTCTCTCTCTCTCTCTCTCTCTCTCTCTCTCTCTCTCTCTCTCTCTCTCTCTCTCTCTCTCTCTCTCTCTCTCTCTCTCTCTCTCTCTCTCTCTCTCTCTCTCTCTCTCTGCACCCCCTGTGCCTAACCCTATCAAAACATATCAGGTAAAGGGACAAAATGGCAAGAGGATGCAACAGGAACACAGTGAATACTCAGAGTGACCAAACGAAGGAAATATTAGCCCAAGTTTTGGAGTAATTCAGGAGGGAGATACAAGAAATGAGGATTACAATTAACAACCTGCAAAGTGAGCTGACATCAACAAGGGAGGAGATCAAATCCCTCACAGAGAAAAATAAAGAGGCTGAGATCAGATTATCATCCAAAGGGAAGGTGCGAATGTTGCATTGGAAGGAAATGCCTTTGTACCTGAAACATTTGCGGAAAGACTGAGAAAGAGCTCAGAAGCAATGGACACAGTGAGGGAGGTAGCCATGGAAGCAGCTACCTCACAGGAAGCAGCAAGGTGCACCAGTCAATTGCTGGAAAGAAAAAGATCAGTGATAATTGTGGGCATCAAAGAACAGGAAGGATCCAATAGGCAGAATGGAATAGCAAGTACAGAGAGGCAGTGCATGGGAAACTGAAGGGGTTACAGATGGAAGGGGCTGAACAAAACATTGAAAAGGTTTTCAGGTTGGCTGGTACAACAAGGACAGAAACCGATTGGCAAAGGTGGTGTTTACAAACGAGACCATGAAGGAGGATATTCTAGAAAGGAAGAGTCATGTGCAGTATGTGGAGGAATAAAAAAAGTATTCCTGCAGAAAGCAGGACGAAGGAGGAGAGAGCCAGGGCAGCAGAGGCAAGTAGGAAGCGCAGGGAGAGAGAGGAGTAAACCAGCAAATCACAGCCCCCAACACAACAGTCTCAGAGACAAGAGGGGAACCCACAACCAGCATCCCAGCAACACCAGAGGGGAGGGAAACACCACCACCCCTCTCGGCATAGAAACCCTCCCTTCCACTTACCCTACCTGCCCCCACTTACATGCTCACCCCCCCCCCCCTCCCTCCCCCCCCCTCCCCCATTCTGACCCTGTCACCCCTCACCCCCCCCACCCCATTCTGACCCTGTCACCCCTACCCCATTCCCACCATGGCGCCCCTCTGAGTTTCGTCCCCTGTCCCCCCTCCCCATTCATCCTATACCCTCCCTATAACACTCTGTATCCTCCATGTCCCCCCCCCCATCTCCTTTCCTCAATCCCTACTTGTCCGTCCTTCCCTTGAACCAACACCCCCCCCCCCCCACCCTCCACCCCAAAATCCTCTGAGACCGTGCAAACTACCTCACAGATCTTCACACCCAGGGAACAGCTTTCCCCACCAGCAGAATGCTCACCAAGAAGGGGACAAAAAATTGGACAGAACAAAGTGAGCTTCAAGGCTATGTACACTAACATAGAAGGGATTACAAATAAAACAAGTGAACTTGGAGAATTGGCACGAGAAGAAAACCCAGTCATAATAGCACTCACAGAAACAAAGCTAACGAAAACCAAAACAAATGCAGTGTTTCCACAGCACTACTATGTAGTGAGGCAAGAGTGAGAGAAGGGAGAGGAGGAGGCGGTGTAGCTTTGCTGATAAGAAAATGTTGGAGTTTTGAAGAGATGGTAAATCAGAGCTGTGAAGGTTTCAGTGACTACATATGAGGTACCATAGCAAATGGAGGACAGAAAATTATAGTATTAGTCATATACAACCCCCCCCCCCCCCCCGAACGACAGAAGACTCAGACAGGAATATGATAGAAAGAACATGGCCAACATGCATGTAATAGAGAGAGCAGCTTCTGTGTCTACCAGGAACGGATCCAGTCTACTAATTATGGGAGACTTCAACCATGGGAAGATTGATTGGGGGAACAGAGACCCACATGGAGGACCAGACACATGGGGAGCTAAGCTGCTGGACGTGGCAACAAAAACTTTCTAAGTCAACACGTCAACAGACACACAAGAATGAGAGGAGGGGATGAACCAACTTTACTTGACATGATATTTACCCAAAATGAGTCGGATATAAGGGAGGTTAAGTTGAAAGCCCCCTTGGGAATGAGTGATCCTAGTGTAATGAGCTTTGAGTACCTGGTTGAGCTGGGAATTATCACGCCCCAAAAAAAAGAACTGGGAAACAAAGGGCTGGCGTACTGAAAGGGAAACTATAAGGAGATGAATAAATTTCTAAGGAATATACAATGGGACACAGAACTCAGAGCCAAGTTCGTACAAGACATGAAGGACTATGTCACCCAAAAAGTGTCAGGTGGCTGTAAGCAGGTTTATCCCGACCCGACAGGAAAAAAAACGAAAAGCAAAGGAAGAATCCATGGTTTAATAGGGAATTAACGAAAGCAAAGGAGCTGAACAAAAGGGCATGGAAGAACTTCCGTAAAAACAGAACACCAGAAAGTAGAGAGAGATACCAGAGAACCAGGAACGAGTATGTTAGTGTGAGAAGAGCAGCTTAGAAAAGGTATGAAAATGATATAGCTAATAAAGCTAAGACTGAACCAAAGCTACTACACAGTCACATCAGGAGGAAGACAACAGTGAAGGAAGAGTTCGAAATTACAGGAGATGAGGTCAAGTAGGACCTATTGGAGCTGGACGTGAGAAAAGCTGTTGGGCCGGACGGAATCTCACCATGGGTATTGAAAGAGTGTGCAGGAGCACTTTGTTTGCCACTCTCCATAGTGTACAGTAGGCCACTGGAAACAGGAGACCTACCTGAAATATGGAAGACGGTTAATTTAGTCCCAATATACACAAAGGGTGACAGACAAGAGCCACTGAACTACAGGCCAGTGTCCTTAACTTGTATACCATGCAAGGTGATGGAGAAGATCACGAGAAAAAACCTAGTAACACATCTGGAGAGAAGAGACCGTGACAACCCATCAACATGGGATCACGGAAGGTAAATGTTGCCTTGCAGGCTTAATAGAATTCTACGATCCGGTGACAAAGATTGAGCAAGAAAGAGAAGGATGGGCAGACAGCATTTTTTTGGACTGTCGGAAAGCCTTTGATACAGTACCCCATAAAAAGCTGATGCATAAGCTGGAAAAACAGGCATGAGTAACTGGTAGGGCGCCCCAGTGGATAAGGGAGTACCTAAGCAATAGGAAGCAGAGAGTTACAGTGAGTGGGTGAGACCTCAGATTGGCATGAAGTCACCAGTGGAGTCCCACAGGGCTCTGTACTCGGACCTATCTTGTTTCTGATATACGTATATGATCTTCCAGAGGGTATAGCTTATTCCTCTCAATGTTTGCTGACGACGTCAAAATTATGAGAAGGATTAAGACAGAGGAGGACAGCTTGAGGCTTCAAGAAGACCTGAACAAGCTGCAGGAATAGTGGAACAAATGGTTGTTAGAGTGTAACCCCAAGCAAATGTAATGTAATGAAGACAAGTTTAGGGAGCAGGAGACCAGATACTAGATATCATTTGGGAGATGAAGTACTTCAAGAGTCAGAGAGAGTGAAAGACCTGGGGGTTGATATCATGCGAGACCTGTCCCCAGAAGCTCATATCAAGAGGATAACATCAGCAGCATATGCCAGGTTGGCTAACATAAGAACGGCCTTTAGAAACTTGTGTAAGGAATCGTTCAGGACATTAAATACCACATATGTCAGGCCAATTCTGGAGTATGCAGCTCCAGCATGGAGTCCATATCTAGACAAGGATAAGACCAAACTGGAAAAAGTTCAAAGGTTTGCCACTAGACTAGTACCCGAGCTGAGAGGTATGAGATACGAGGAGAGGCTACGGGAATTAAACTTTGCTGGAAGACAGAAGAGTTAGGGGGACATGATCACCACATTCAGGATTCTCAATGGAATCGATAGGGTAGATAAAGACAGGCTATTTAACAAAATGGACACATGCACTAGGGGACACATATGGAAACTGAGTGCCCATATGAGCCACAGAGATATTGAGAGGTGGTTGAGAAATGGAATGCATTAGGAAGTGATGTGGTGGAGGCTGACTCCATACACAGTTTCAAGTGCAGATATGATAGAGCTAAATAGGCTCAGGAACCTGTACACCTGTTGATTGGCGGTTGAGAGGCGGGGCCAAAGAGCCAGAGCTCAACCCCCGCAAGCACAATTAGGTGAGTACACACACACACACACACACACACACACACACACACACACACACACCTACAGGGGCCTCGTAGCCTGGTGGATAGCGCGCAGGACTCGTAATTCTGTGGCACGGGTTCGATTCCCGCACGAGGCAGAAATAAATGGGCAAAGTTTCTTTCACCCTAAGTGCCCCTGTTACCTAGCAGTAAATAGGTACCTGGGAGTTAGTCAGCTGTCACGGGCAGCTTCCTGGGGTGTGTGTGTGTGTGTGTGTGTGTGGTGTGGAAAAAAAAAAAGTAGTTAGTAAATAGTTGATTGACAGTTGAGAGGCGGGCCGAAAGAGCAAAGCTCAACCCCCCGCAAAAAACACAACACAACTAGTAAACACACACACACACACACACACACACACACACACACACACACACACACACACGATTCGAGAAAGAGACCTGGGAGTGGATGTGACACCTAATCTAACTCCTGAGGCACATATAAATAGGATAACGACAGCAGCGTACTCTACACTGGCGAAAATTAGAACTTCATTCAGAAACCTAAATGAGGAAGCTTTTAGGGCGCTTTACACTGCCTACGTGAGACCCGTCTTAGAGTATGCCGCGCCATCATGGAGCCCCCACCTGAAGAAACACATAAAGAAACTGGAGAAGGTTCAGAGGTTTGCGACGAGGCTTGTCCCAGAGCTACGAGGGATGGGATATGAAGAGCGGCTGAAGGAACTGAACCTTACGACACTAGAGAAAAGAAGGGAGAGAGGAGATATGATAGGGACATATAAAATACTCAGGGGAATTGACAAAGTGGAAATAGATCAAATGTTCACACGTAATAATAACAGAACGAGGGGACATGGGTGGAAACTGGAAACTCAGATGAGTCACAGAGATGTTAGGAAGTTTTCTTTTAGCGTGAGAGTAGTAGAAAAATGGAATGCACTTGGGGAACAGGTTGTGGAAGCAAATACTATTCATACTTTTAAAACTAGGTATGATAGGGAAATGGGACAGGAGTCATTGCTGTAAACAACCGATAGCTAGAAAGGCGGGATCCAAGAGTCAATGCTCGATCCTGCAAGCACATATAGGTGAGTACATATAGGTGAGTACACACACACACACACACACACACACACACACACACACACACACACACACACACACACACACACACACACACACACACACACGCACACACACACACACACACACACACACACACACACACATACACACACATACACACACACACACACACACACACACACACACACACAGAATAGGAGATGAAGTACTTAATGAAACGAACAGAAAGAAAGATCTAGGAGTTGATATCACACCAAACCTGTCTCCTGAAGCCCACATAAAAAGAATAACGTCTGCGGCATATGCGAGGCTGGCTAGCATCACAACAGCGTTCAGGAACCTGTGTAAGGAATCATTCAGAATCTTGTACACCACATATGTAAGACCAATCCTGGAGTATGCGGCCCCAGCATGGAGCCCGTACCTTGTCAAGCACAAGACGAAGCTGGAAAAAGTCCAAAGGTATGCCACTAGACTAGTCCCAGAACTAAGAGGCATGAGTTACGAGGAAAGGCTGCGGGAAATGCACCTTACGACACTGAAAGACAGAAGAGTAAGGGGAGACATGATCACAACCTACAAAATCCTCAGAGGAATCGACCGGGTAAATAAGGATAAACTATTCAACACTAGTGGGACGCGAACAAGGGGACACAGGTGGAAACTGAGTACCCACATGAGCCACAGAGACGTTAGAAGGAACTTTTTCAGTGTCAGAGTAGTTAACGGATGGAATGCATTAGGCAGTGATGTGGTGGAGGCTGACTCCATACACAGTTTTAAATGTAGATATGATAGAGCCCAGTTGGCTCAGGAATCTGTACACCAGTTGATTGACAGTTGAGAGGCGGGACCAAAGAGCCAAAGCTCAACCCCCGCAAGCACAAATAGGTGAGTACAAATAGGTGAGTACACACACACACATAGACCCCACACAACCTATATATTATGTGAGAAATCTTTTAAGAATTCTGATTAAGAAAGAGATCTAGGGGTGGTTCTAGATAGAAAACTATCACCTGAGGACCACATAAAGAATATTGTGCGAGGAGCCTATGCCACGCTTTCTAACTTCAGAATTGCTTTTAAATACATGGATGGCGATATACTAAAGAAATTGTTCACGACTTTTGTTAGGCCAAAGCTAGAATATGCAGCGGTTTGGTGTGGTGCTCATATCTTAAGAAGCACATCAACAAACTGGAAAAGGTGCAAAGACATGCTACTAAGTGGCTCCTAGAACTGAAGGGCAAGAACTACGAGGAAAGGTTAGAGGTATTAAATATGCCAAAACTAGACGACAGAAGAAAAAGAGGTGATATGATCACTACATACAAAATAGTAACAGGAAGTGATAAAATCACGATAGGGAATATCTCCTGAGACTTGGAACTTAAAGAATAAGAGGTCATAAATTTAAACTAGCTAAACACAGATGCCGAATAAATATAAGAAAATTCACTTTCGCAAACAGGGTGGTAGACGGTTGAAACAAGTTAGGTGAGAAGGTGGTGGAGGCCAAGACCGTCAGTAGTTTCAAAGCGTTATATGACAAAGAGTGCTGGGAAGACGGGACACCACGAGCGTAGCTCTCATCCTGTAACTACACTTAGGTAATTACACACACACACACACACACGCACACACACACACACACACACACACACACACACACACACACACACACACACACACACACACACACACACACACACACACACACACACACACACACACACACACACACACACACACACACACACACACACACACACACACACAAACTGGAAAAGGTTCAGAGGTTTGCAACGAGACTCGTCCCAGAGCTACCAGGGATGGGGTATGAGGAGCGCCTGAGGGAACTGTGCCTTACGACACTAGAAAGAAGAAGGGAGAGGGGGGACATGATAGGAACGTATAAAATACTCAGAGGGATTGACAGAGTGGACATAGACGAAATGTTCACACGGAATAGTAACAGAACGAGGGGACATGGATGGAAGCTTGAAACTCAGATGAGTCACAGAGATGTTAGGAAGTTTTCTTTTAGCGTGAGAGTAGTGGGAAAATGGAATGCACTTCAGGAACAGGTTGTGGAAGCAAATACTATTCATAATTTTAAAACCAGGTATGATAGGGAAATGGGACAGGAGTCATTGCTGTAAACAACCGATGCTCGAAAGGCGGGATCCAAGAGTCAATGCTCGATCCTGCAGACACAACTAAGTGAGTACAACTAGGTTAGTACACACACACATACACACACACACACACACACACACACACACACACACACACACACACACACACACACACACACACACACACACACACACACACACACACAAGTTTTAAGGAGATGGCCATCCCGGGCTGTGAGGAGTTCAGAGACTACATAGCAGGCACCATAACAATGGGAGGACCAAGAATAGTAGTAGCAGTAATATACAACCCTCCACCAAATGACAGGAGACCCTGTCAAGAGTATGAAAACAACAACAAGGCAGTTAACACTATAATTGAGAGGGCAGCCTCTGCTGCCTGTAGAAATAGATCCCACCTGCTCATCATGGGCGACTTCAATCACGGAAAGATTGACTGGGAGAACAAGGAACCGCATGGAGGCGAGGATACGTGGAGAGCCAAACTATTGGAGGTGGTGACAAGCAACTTTTTAACGCAGCATGTCGGAGAACCCACAAGGATGAGAGGCAATGACGAACCAGCGAGACTCGACCTAGTCTTCACTCTGAACGACTCCGACATAAGAGAAATCGGTTTTGAGGACCCAGTAGGAATGAGCGACCACAGTGTACTGGTGTTTGAGTACTTGATTGAAGAAGGGTTATTGAACTCGAGGAGGGATACCGAAACCAAAAGGTTAGCATACCGAAAGGGAAACTATGAGGGGATAAGAAAATTCCTAACAGATATAGCATGGGAAACAGAGCTCAGGGGAAAGACGGCCCAAGATATGATGGATTACATCACGCAGAAGTGCAAGGACGCAGCAAACAAGTTTGTCCCAGTCCAAAAGGAAAACAGAGAAATGAAGATGAGAAACCCATGGTTTAATCAAAGATGTAGGCTAGCTAAGCAGCAAAGTAAAAGGGCATGGAGAAACTATAGGAATAACAGGACACTGGAGAGCAGAGAAAGATACCAGAATGCCAGGAATGAATATGTCAGGATGAGAAGAGAGGCAGAAAGACAATACGAAAATGACATCGCAAGCAAGGCAAAGACTCAGCCTAAATTGTTGCATAGCCACATTAGGAGAAAAACAACAGTAAAGGAACAGGTTATGAGATTAAGGATAGGGGCGGAAGGATTCACTACAAATGACAAGGAAGTGTGTGAGGAATTGAATAAGAAATTCCAGGAGGTCTTCACCTTAGAACAAGGAGAAATTCCAGAGGTAAGTGAGGGAATAGCTAACCAGGAACCACTGGAAGAGTTTGAGATTACCAGTGGGGAAGTAAGGAAGTGTTTACTAGAGTTGGACGTGACGAAGGCTATAGGCCCAGATGGAATCTCCCCTTGGGTTCTAAAGGAAGGAGCAAGAGAACTGAGCCTACCACTCTCCATAGTGTATAACAAATCACTGGCAACAGGGGAACTGCCAGATATTTGGAAAGCAGCTAACGTAGTCCCGATATACAAGAAAGGGGATAGACAGGAGGCACTGAACTACAGGCCAGTGTCCCTAACCTGCATACCATGCAAGCTGATGGAGAAGATTGTGCGAAAAAAACTAGTGGAGCATCTGGAGCGAAGGAACTTTGTAACACAGCATCAACATGGGTTCAGGGATGGCAGGTCCTGCCTCACAGGGTTACTTGAATTCTACGACCAGGCAACAAAAATAAGGCAAGAAAGAGAAGGGTGGGCAGACTGCATATTTTTGGATTGTCAGAAAGCCTTTGATACAGTGCCACACAAGAGGCTAGTGCGAAAGTTGGAGATGCAGGCTGGAGTGAGAGGGAAGGTACTCCGGTGGATAGAGGAATACCTAAGCAACAGGAGACAACGAGTCTGTGTGAGGGGTGAAGTCTCAGATTGGCGAGACGTCACAAGTGGAGTCCCGCAGGGGTCAGTCCTCGGACCTATACTGTTTCTGGTATATGTAAATGATCTCCCAGAGGGTATAGATTCGTTCCTCTCAATGTTTGCCGACGATGCAAAAATTATGAGGAGGATTGAAACAGAGGATGATAGTAGGAGGCTACAAGATGACCTGGATAGACTGAGTGAATGGTCCAACAAATGGCTGTTGAAGTTCAACCCGAGTAAATGCAAAGTAATGAAACTAGGCAGTGGAAACAGGAGGCCAGGCACAGGATACAGAATAGGAGATGAAGTACTTAATGAAACAGACAGAGAGAAAGATCTAGGAGTTGATATCACACCAAACCTGTCTCCTGAAGCCCACATAAAGAGAATAACGTCTGCGGCATATGCGAGGCTGGCTAACATCAGAACGGCGTTCAGGAACCTGTGTAAGGAATCATTCAGAATCTTGTACACCACATATGTAAGACCAATCCTGGAGTATGCGGCCCCAGCATGGAGCCCGTACCTTGTCAAGCACAAGACGAAGCTGGAAAAAGTCCAAAGGTATGCTACTAGACTAGTCCCAGAACTAAGAGGCATGAGTTATGAGGAAAGGCTGCGGGAAATGCACCTCACGACACTGGAAGACAGAAGAGTAAGGGGGGACATGATCACAACCTACAAAATCCTCAGGGGAATCGACCGGGTAAACAAGGACGAACTTTTCAACACTGGTGGGACGCGAACAAGGGGACACAGGTGGAAGCTGAGTACCCAAATGAGCCACAGAGACGTTAGAAAGAACTTTTTCAGTGTCAGAGTAGTTAGCAAATGGAATGCATTAGGAAGTGATGTGGTGGAGGCTGACTCCATTCACAGTTTCAAATGTAGATATGATAGAGCCCAATAGGCTCAGGAATCTGTACACCAGTTGATTGACGGTTGAGAGGCGGGACCAAAGAGCCAGAGCTCAACCCCCGCAAGCACAATTAGGTGAGTACAATTAGGTGAGTACACACACACACACACACACACACATAGATTGACTGGGAGAACAAGGAACCGCATGGAGGCGAGGATACGTGGAGAGCCAAAATATTGGAGGTGGTGACTAGAGATTTTTTAACCCAGCATGTCAGAGAACCCACAAGGATGAGAGGAAATGACGAACCAGCGAGACTCGACCTGGTCTTCACTCTGAACGACTCTGATATAAGAGAAATCGGTTTTGAGGACCCAGAAGGAATGAGCGAAGACAGTGTACTGGTGTTTGAGTACCTGATTGAAGAAAGGTTATTGAACTCGAGGAGGGATACCGAAAGCAAAAGGTTAGCATACCGAAAGGGAAACTATGAAGAGGTAAGAAAATTCATAACAGAAATAGCATGGTAAACAGAGCGCCGGGAAAGACGGCCCAAAATATGATGGACTACATCACACAGAAGTGCAAGGAGGCAGCAAACAAGGTTGTCCCAGTCCAAAAGGAAAACAGTGAAATGAAGATGAGAAACCCATGGTTTAATCAGCAATCTAAATTGCTGCATCGCAACATCAGGAGAAAGACAACAGTAAAGGAACAGGTTATGAAATTAAGGATAGGGGCAGAAGGATTCACTTCAAACGACAAGGAAGTATGTGAGGAACTGAATAAGAAATTCCAAGAGGTCTTCACCTTAGAGCAAGGAGAAATCCCAGAGATAAGAAGGGGAATTGCTAACCAGGAACCAATGGAAGAGTTTGAGATTACCAGGAGGGAAGAAAGGAAGTGTTTACTAGAGTTTGATGTGACAAAGGCTACAGGCCCAGATGGAATCTCCACTTGGATACTAAAGGAAGGAGCAGAAGAACTGTGCCTACCACTCTTCATAGTGTCTAACAAATCACTGGCAACAGGGGAACTGCCAGAAATTTGGAAAGCAGCTAACGTAGTCCCGATATAAACGAAAGAGGATAGACAGAATGCACTGAATTGAAGGCCGGTGTCCTCAACCTGCATACCATGCAAGCTGATGGAGAAGATTGTGCGAAGAAAGCTAGTGGAGCATCTGGAGCGAAAGAACTTTGTAACACAGCATTAACATGGGTTCATGGATGGCAGGTCCTCGCTCACAGGGTTTCTTGAATTCTACGACCAGGCAACATAAATAAGGCAAGAAAGAGAAGGGTGGGCAGACTACATATTTTTGGATTATCAGAAAGCCTTTGATATAGTGCCACACAAGAGGCTAGTGAAAAAGCTGGAGATGAAGGCTGGAGTGAAAGGGAAGGTGCTCCATTGGATAAAGGAGTACCTAAGCAACAGGAGACAACGTGAGTGTGAGGGGTGAGGTCTCAGATTGGCGAGACGTTACGAATGGAGTCCCGCAGGGGTCAGCCCTTGGACCTATACTGTTTCTGATATATGTAAATGATCTCCCAGAGGGTATAGAATCGTTTCTCTCAATGTTTGCCGATGATGCAAAAATTATGAGGAGGATTGAAACTGAGGATGATAGTAGGAGGCTACAAAATGACCTAGACAGACTGAGTGAATGGTCCTACAAATGGCTGTTGAAGTTCAAGCCGAGTAAATGCAAAGTAATGAAACTAGGCAGTGGAAACAGGAGGCCAGACACAGGATACAGAATAGGAGATGAAGTACCTAATGAAACGGACAGAGAAACATCTAGGCGTTGATATCACACCAAACCTGTCTCCTGAAGCCCACATAAAAAGAATAACGTCTGCGGCATATGCGAGGCTGGCTAACATCAGAACAGCGTTCAGGAACCTGTGAAAGGAATCATTCAGAATCTTGTACATCAAATATTTAAGACCAATCCTGGAGTATGCGGCCCCAGCACGGAACCCGTCAATTGTCAAGCACAAGACGAACCTGGAAAAAGTTCAAAGGTATGCCACTAGACTAGTCCCAGAACTAAGAGGCATGAGTTACGAGGAAATGCTACGGGATATGCACCTTACGACTCTGGAAGACAGAAGAGTAATGGGAGACATGATCACAACCTACAAAATCCTCAGGGGAATCGACTGCGTAAACAAGGATAAACTATTCAACACTGGTGGGACGCGAACAAGGGGACACAGGTGGAAACTGAGTACCCACATGAGCCACAGAGACGTTAGAAGGATTTTTTTCAGTGTCAGAGTAGTTAACGGATGGAAAGCATTAGGCAGTGATGTGGTGGAGGCTGACTCCATACACAGTTTCAAATGTAGATATGATAGAGCCCAGTAGGCTCAGGAATTTGTACACCAGTTCATTGACAGTTGAGAGGCGGCACCAAAGAGCCAAAGCTCAACCCCTGCAAGCACAAACAGGTGAGTACAAATAGGTGAGTATATACACACACTCAAACACTCCATACACACACACACACACACACACACACTCACACTATACACACAAACACATGCACACACACATGTACACACAAACACACAGTCTTAGACCCTTTTTAACCTTCTAACAAATATTCACACCTATGGAACAGCTTCCTCCCTCAGCAGAACGCTCATTTAGAAGGGGACATGAGAATGAATAAAAGAAAGTGAGCTACAAGGTAATGAACAGTAACATACCGGGATTGCAAAATAAACAAATGAACTTGGAGAATGGGTACTAGAAGAAAACCCAGACATAATAGCATTCACAGAAACAAAGCTAACGAAAATCATAAGAATGAAGTGTTTCCACAGAAATACTATGTAGTGAGGAAAAAGAGATAAGGAAGAGGAGGTGGTGTAGCACTGCTGATAAAAATAGGCTGGAGTTTTAACGAGATTGCTATTCAGGGCTGTTAAGGTTTCAGTGACTATATAACAGGTACCACAGAAGCTGGAGAACAAAAAATTATAGTCATAGTCATATATATCCACCCACCAAAAGACAGAAGACCCAGAGAGGAATATGATAGAAACAACATGGCTACCATTAATATAATAGAGAGGGCAACTTCGGTCGCTTGCAGGAGCGGATCTGGACTACAAATCATGGAGACTTCAACCACGGAAAGATAGATTGGGAGAACGGAGACCCCACATGAAGGACCAGACTCAAGGAGAGCTAAGCTGCTGGACATGGCAACAAGAAACTTTCTAAGCCAACACATCAAGGGACCGAATGAGAAGACGTGAGAATGAGAGAAGATGAACCAGCCATGTTTGATCTGATAGTTACCCTAAATGAATCGGATATAATGGGAAGTTCAGTTGGAAGCCCTGGTAGTAGCTGGTAGAGCAATGATTTATCTCCCCCCAAAACGAGCTAGGAAACGAAAGGCTGGCGAACCGAATGAGAAGTTATGAGGTGATGAGAAAATTCGTATGGGATATACCATGGGACACAGAACTCAGAGCTAAGTCCATTAAAGACATGATGGACTACGTCACCCAAAAGTGTCAGGAGGCAGTAAAAAGGTTCATCCTGGAGCAAAAGGAAAAAAACCTAGAAGCGAAAAAATAACCTATGGTTTAATAGGGAATGTATGAAAACAAAATAAACTTAACAAAAGGGCATGGAGCAACTTCCAAAATAACAGAACACCAGAAAGCAGAGAGAGAGATACTAGAGAACCAGGAATGAGTATGTTAGTGTGAGTAGAGTAGCAGAGAAAAGGAATGGAAATTATATAGCAAATAATGCTAAGATCGAGCCAAAACTACTCCTCAGTCACATCAGGAGGTAAACAACAGTGAAAGAACAGGTAATGAAACTTAGAACGGGTGAGGACACACACAAAGATGTGTGAGAAGAACTCAACAAGAGGTTCCAGGAGGTCTTCACAATAAAACGAGGTGAATTCACTGCATTAGGAGAGGTGGTAGTAAACCAGGCAGCCTTGGAAGGGTTCGAAATATCAAGACGCATCTTTTGGATCTGGATGTGAGAAAAGCTGTTGGTACAGACGAAATCTCACTATGTATATTGAAAGTGTGTGCAGAAGCACTTTGCTTGCCACTCTCCATTGTGCATAGTAGGCCATTTGAGACCGGAGACCTACCAGAAACATGGATGACAGCTACTGCAGTCCCATTATACAAAAAGAATCACAGACAAGAGGCACTGAACTACAGGCCACTGACCTTAACTTGTATACTATGCAAGGTAAGGGAAAAGATCGTGATAAAAAACCTTGTAATACATCAGGGGAGAAGGGACTTCGTGACAAACCAACAACATGGGTTCAGGAAGGATAAATCTTACCTCGTCATCGTCAGCAAACTTTGACAGGAATGAGTC
This sequence comes from Procambarus clarkii, assembly GCF_040958095.1. Classification (NCBI taxonomy): domain Eukaryota; kingdom Metazoa; phylum Arthropoda; class Malacostraca; order Decapoda; family Cambaridae; genus Procambarus; species Procambarus clarkii. Next base: position 31,979,174 of record NC_091174.1, read on the forward strand.
TATACCCTCTGGGAGATCATTTACATTCATCAGAAACAGGATAGGTCCGAGTACTGAACCCTGTGGGACTCTCCTAGTGACTTCACGCCAATCTGAGGTCTCACCCCTCACTGTAACACCCTGCTTCATGTTGCTTAGGTACCCTTTTATCCACTGGAGCACCTTACCAGTTATTCCAGCCTGTTTCTGTAGCATATGCATTAGCCCCTTACGGGGTACTGTGCCAAAGGCTTTCAGACAGTCCAAGAAAATGCAGTCCTCCCATTCTTCTCTTTCGTAATTAATCTTTGTCACCTGATCATATAATTTTATTAAGCCAGTGAAGCAAGATATACCCTCCCTGAACCCATTTTGGGGGTTTGTCACAAAGTCCCTTCTCTCCAGATGATTTACTGTTTTTTTCTCAGGATCGTCTCCATCACCTTGCATTGTATACAAGTTAAGGACACTGGCCTGTGGTTCAGTGCCACTTGCCTGTCGCCCTTTTGTGTATATTGGGACTACCTTACCCGTCTTCCATATTTCTGGTAGGTCTCTCGTCTCCAGTATACACTATGGAGAGTAGCAAGTATAGTGCTTCTGCATACTCTCTCAATACCCATGGTGAGGATTCCATCTGGACCAACAGCCTTACTTACGTCCAGATCCAACAGGTGTCTTCTGACCTCATCTCTTGTAATTTCGAACCCTTCCGAGGCTGCCTGGTTTACTGCCACCTCTCCTAGCACAGTGACCTCACCTCGTTCTGTTTTGAAGACCTCCTGGAACCACTTGTCGATTTCTTCACACACCTCTTTATCATTCTCTGTATACCTGTCCTCACCCTTTCTAAGTTTCATCACCTGTTCTTTCATTATTGTTTTCATCTTGATGTGACTGTGGAGTAGCTTTGGTTCGGTCTAGGTTTAATTTGCTATATCATTTTAATACTTTTTTTTTTGCTTCTCTTCTCACACTAACATACTCATTCCTGGTTCTCTTGTATCCCTCTCTGCTTTCAGGTGTTCTGTTATTTCGGAACTTCCTCCACGTCTTTTTTGTTCCTATCCTTTGCTTCCATACATTCCCTATAATACCACGTATTGTTCTTTTGCTCCTCGGATTTTTCCAAGATCAATACACTGTGATCAGTCTTTCCTAAGGGGGCTTCCAGTTTAACTTCCCTTATATCCCACTCATTTAGGATAAATATCAGGTCAATCATTGCTGGTTCATCTTCTGTTCATCTTTATTTGTGTCGGTCCCTTGATGTGTTGGCTTAGAAACTTTCTTGTTGCAACATCCAGCAGCTTAGCTCTCCGTGTGTCTGGTCCTCCATGTGGATCTCTGTTCTCCCGATCTATCTTCCCGTGGTTGAAGTCTCACTATGATTAGTATTCTGGATCCGTTACTGCTAGCGGCAGAAGCTGCTCTAAAATATTAATGGTGGCCTTGTTGTTTCTATTATATTCCTGGCTGGGTCTTCTGTCATTTGGTTGGGGGTTATATATGACTACTACCATAAGTTTTTGTCCTCCAAATACAATTGTGTGTGTGTGCGTACATACACACACCATAGAAATTGATACATACTATGTGCGTACACATAGACAGGCCCTTGCAGCTGTATAACTCCCGGGTACCTATTTACCGTTAGGTAACAGAAGCATCAGGGAAAAGGAAACTCTGTGCATTTGTTTTTCTGCCGGCTGGGGAAATTGAACCCCAGTCACTAGGTCCATGAGTCTAGAGTTTAAAATCTGAATAGAATTTGCTTCCACAACCTGATCCTTAAGTGCATTCCATTTTTCCACTAATCTCACCAAAAAAAAAATCGTAACATCTTTGTGACTCATGTGAGTTTCCAGCTTCCACACATGTCCCCTCGTTCTGTTACTTTTCCGTGTGAACATTTCGTCTATGTCCACTCTCACAATCCCCCTGAGTATTTTATACGTTCCTATCATATCCCCCCTCTCCCTTCTTTTTTCTAGTGGTGTAAGGCTCAGTTCCTTCAAGTACTTTTCATACCCCATCCCTCATAGCGCTGGGACGAGTCTCGTTGCAGACTTCTGAACCTTTTCCAGTTTCCTTATGTGTTTCTTCAGATGGGGACTCCATGATGACTCCATTTTTAGTGTGTACTCACCTAATTGTGCTTGCGGTGGTTGAGCTCTGGCTCTTTGGTCCCGCCTCTCAACTGTCAATTAACTGGTGCACAGATTCCAGAGCCTACTGGGCCCTATCATATCTACACTTAAATCTGTGTAAGGAATTAGCCTCCACCACATCACTTCCTAATGCATTCCATTTGTCTACTACTCTGAAACTGAAAAAATTGTTTCTAACGTCTCTATGGCTCATTTGGGCACTCATTTTCCACCTGTGTCCCCTAGTGCATGTGCCCCTTGTTTTAAATTATCTGTCCTTATACACCCTGTCAATTCCTCTGAGAATTTTGTATGTGGTGATCATATCCCTCTAACTCTTCTGTCTCCCAGTGACGTGAGGTTTAATTCCCGTAGTCTCTCCTCGTAGCTCATACCCCCTCAGTTCGGGTACTAGTCTGGTGGCTAATCGTTAAAACATTTTCAGTTTTGTCTTAAGCTTGACTAGACATGGACTCCATGCTGGGGCCGCATACTCCAGGATTGGTCTGACATATGTAGTATATAATGTTCTGAAAGATTCCTTACACAGGTTCTAAAGGCCGTTCTTATGTTAGCTAACCTAGCATATGCCGCTGATGTTATCCTCTTGATATGAGCTTCAGGGGACAGGTTTGGCGTGATATCAACCCCCAGGTCTTTTTCTCTCTCTGACTCTTGAATTATTTCATCTCCCAAATGATATCTTGTATCTGGTCTCCTGCTCCCTACACCTATCTTCATTACATTACATTTGCTTGGGTTAAACTCTAACAACCATTTGTTCGACCATTCCTGCAGCTTGTCTAGGTCTTCTTGAAGCCTCAAACTGTCCTCCTCTGTTTTAATCCTTCTCATAATTTTGACATCGTCAGCAAACATTGAAGGGAATGAGTCTATACCCTCTGGGATATCATTTACATATATCAGAAACAGGATAGATCCGAGTACAGAGCCCTGTGGGACTCCACTGGTGACTTCACACCAATTTGAGGTCTCACCCCTCACTGCAACTCTCTGCTTCCTATTGCTTAGGAATCCCTTATCCATTGGAACGCCCTACCAGTTACTCCTGCCTGTTTCTCCAGCTTATGCATCAGCCTTTTATGGAGTACTGTGTCAAGGGCTTTCCGACAGTCCAAACAAATGCAGTCCGACCATCTTCTCTTTCTTGCTTAATCTTTGTCACCTGATCGTAGAATTCTGTATAAGCCTGAAAGGCAGATTTACCCTCCGTGATCCCATGTTGATGGGTTGTCACGAAGTCTCGTCTCTCCAGATGTGTTACTAGGTTTTTTCTCACGATCTTCTTCATCACCTTGCATGATATACAAGTTAAGGACACTGGCCTGTAGTTCAGTGCCTTTTGTCTGTCACTCTTTTTTGTATATTGGGACTACATTAGTGGTCTCCCATATTTCTGGTAGGTGTCCCATTTCCAGTGACCTACTGTACGCTATCGAGAGTGGCAAACAAAGTGCTCCTGCACACTCTTTCAATACCCATGGTGAGATTCCGTCCGGCCCAACAGCCTTTCTCACGTCCAGCTCCAAAAGGTGCCTCTTGACCTCTTCTCTAGTAATTTCTAACCCTTCCAAGGTCGCCTGGTTTGCTGCCACCTCTCCTAGCGCCGTGACTTCTTGTTCTATTGTAAAGACCTTCTGAAACCATTTGTTGAGTTCCTCACACACCTCTTTGTCTTTCTCTGTGTACCTGTCCTCATCCGTTCTGAGTTTCATCACCTGTTCCTTCACTGTTGTTTTCCTCCTGATGTGGCTGTGAAGTAGTTTTGGTTCGGTCTTGGCTTTATTAGCTTTATCCTTTTCATACTTTTTCTCATTTTCTATTCTCACACTAACATACTCGTTCCTGGTTCTCTGGTATCCCTCTCTACTTCCTGGTGTTCAGTTATTCCGAAAGTTCCTCCACGTCCTTTTGTTCAGCTCGTTTGCTTTCAAACATTCATGATTAAACCACAGATTCTTCTTTTGCTTCTCGGTTTTTTCCTGTCGGGCTGGGATAAACCTGTTTACTGCCTCCTGACACTTTTTGGTGACATAGTCCATTATGTCTTGTATGGACTTAGTTCTGAGTTCTGTGGCCCATGGTATATCCTTTAGGAATTTATTCATCTCCTCGTAGTTTCCCTTTGGGTATGCCAGCCCTTTGTTTCCCAGTTCTTTTTGGGGGAGATAATTCCTAGCTTAACCAGGTAGTCAAAGCTCAATACACTATGTTCACTCATTCCCAAGGGGGCTTCCAACTCAACTTCCCTTATATCCGACTCTTTTAGAATAAATATCAGATCAAGCGAAACTGGTTCATCCTCCCCTGTCATTCTTGACGGTCCCTTGACGTGTTGACTTAGACAAATTTTTGTTGCCACGTCCAGCAGCTTAGGTCTCCATGTGTCTAGTCCTCCTTGTGAGTCTCTGTTCTCCCAATCTATCTTCCCCTGGTTGATGTTTACATGATTAATAGTCAGCATCCGTTCCGGCTAGCAACAGAAGCTGCTCTCTCTATAATATTGATGGTGGCCATGTTGTTTCTATCATGTTCCTGTCTGGGTCTTCTATCGTTTAGTGGGGGGGTTAAATATGACTACTACTATAATTTTCTGTTCTCCAGTTGCTATGGTGCCTGATATATAGTCACCGAAACCTTCACAGCCTTGATTAACCATCTCTTCAAAACTCCAACATTTTCTTATCAGCAAAGCTACACCGCCTCCTCCTCTCCCTTCTCTCTCTTTCCTCACTACATAGTAATCCTGTGGAAACACTGCATTTGTTATGGTTTTCGTTAGCTTTGTTTCTGTGAGTGCTATTATGTCTGGGTTTTCTTTTAGTGCCCATTCTCCAAGTTCACTTGTTTTATTTGTAATTCCATCTATGTTAGTGTATATTGCCTTGAAGCTCACTTTTTTCTGTTCATTTCCTTGTCCATTTCTTGGTGAGCGTTTTGCCAGTGGAGGAAGCTGTTCCCTGGGTGTGAAGATTTATGAGGTGGTTTGCAGGGTCTCAGAGGATTGCAGAGTGGGGGGTGAGGGTTCAAGGGAAGGTGGAACAGGTAGGGTGTGGGGTAAGGAGGTACGGAGGACATGGAGGATATGGGAAGAGGGGGAGGAGGGATATGAAGGGTATGTGATGAAGGGGGGAGGGGGGACAGGGGAAGAAGGGGGGAGGGGGGAACATGGTGGGAATGGGGAAGGGGTGACAGGATCGGAATGCGGTGGGGAAGAGGGATAGTTGGGTGAACATTTGAGTGGGGGAAGTTAAAGTGAGGCGAAGGGAAAGTTTTTATGCAGAGGAGGGTGGTGGTGTTGCCCTCCTCTCTGGTGTTGCTGGGATGCTGGTTGTGGGTTCCCCTGTTATCTCTGGGACTGTTGAGTTGGGGCTGTGATTTCCTGGTTTACTCCTCTCTCCCTGCGCTTTCTCCTTGCCTCTGTTGCCCTGGCTCTCTCATCCTTTGTCCTGTTCCACTGGAGGAATACTTTTTTGTATTCCTCCACATACTGCAGATGACTCTTTCTCTCTAGAATATCCTCCTTCGAGGTTTCGTTTGACTGTGTGTGTGTCCTTGTTGTACCAGCCCAACCAAAAAACCTTCACAATGTTTTGTTCAGCCCTTTCCATCTGTAATCCCTTCAGTATCCCATGTACTGCCTCTCTGTCCTTGCTATTCTATTCCTGCCTATTGGATCCTTCCTGTTCCTTGCAACTACTACTGATTTTTTTCTTTCAAGCAGCTGACTGGTGAACCTTGCTGCTTCCTGTGACGTAGCTGCTTACATGGCTACCTCTCTCACTGTGTACCTTGCTTCTGAGCTCTTTCTCAGTGTTTCTGCAAATGTTTCAAGAACAGAGGCATTTCCTTCCAATGTAGCATATCCACCTTCCCTTTGGATGATAATCTGATCTCAGCCTCATTATTTTTCTCTGTGAGGGATTTGATCTCCTTCCTTGTTGATGTCAGCTCACTTTGCAGGTTGTTAATTGTAATCCTCATTTCATGCATCTCCCTCCTGAATTCTTCCAAAACTTGGGCTAACATTTCCTTCGTTTCCTTCGTTTCCCTGTGTCCCTGTTGCGTGTTCCTGCTATCTTGTCTCTTTCCCTGATATGTTTTGATTGGGTTAGGCAAGGGGGGGGGGGAATGAGAGAGAGAGAGAGAGAGAGGCCGAGATAGGGAGAGGGGGCAAGAGAGGGGGAGAGGGCGAGAGAGTGGGGGGGGGGAGAGAGAGAGAGAGAGAGAGAGAGAGAGAGAGAGAGAGAGAGAGAGAGAGAGAGAGAGAGAGAGAGAGAGAGAGAGAGAGAGAGAGAGAGAGAGAGAGAGAGAGGGAGAGAGAGAGGGAGAGGGAGAGAGAGAGAGAGAGAGAGAGAGAGAGAGAGAGAGAGAGAGAGAGAGAGAGAGAGAGAGAGAGAGAGAGAGAGAGAGAGAGAGAGAGAGAGAGAGAGAGAGAGAGAGAGAGAGAGAGAGAGAGAGAGAGAGAGAGAGAGAGAGAGAGAGAGAGAGAGAGAGAGAGAGAGAGAGAGAGAGAGAGAGAGAGAGAGAGAGGAGAGAGAGAGAGAGAGAGAGAGAGAGAGAGAGAGAGAGAGAGAGAGAGAGAGAGAGAGAGAGAGAGAGAGAGAGAGAGAGAGAGAGAGAGAGAGAGAGAGAGAGAGAGAGAGAGAGAGAGAGAGGAGAGAGAGAGAGAGAGAGAGAGAGAGAGAGAGAGAGAGAGAGAGAGAGAGAGAGAGAGAGAGAGAGAGAGAGAGAGAGAGAGAGAGAGAGAGAGAGAGAGAGAGAGAGAGAGAGAGAGAGAGAGAGAGAGAGAGAGAGAGAGAGAGAGAGAGAGAGAGAGAGAGAGAGAGAGAGAGAGAGAGAGAGAGAGAGAGAGAGAGAGAGAGAGAGGAGAGAGAGAGAGAGAGAGAGAGAGAGAGAGAGAGAGGAGAGAGAGAGAGAGAGAGAGAGAGAGAGAGAGAGAGAGAGAGAGGAGAGAGAGAGAGAGAGAGAGAGAGAGAGAGAGAGAGAGAGAGAGAGAGAGAGAGAGAGAGAGAGAGAGAGAGAGAGAGAGAGAGAGAGAGAGAGAGAGAGAGAGAGAGAGAGAGAGAGAGAGAGAGAGAGAGAGAGGAGAGAGAGAGAGAGAGGAGAGAGAGAGAGAGAGAGGAGAGAGAGAGAGAGAGAGAGAGAGAGAGAGAGAGAGAGAGAGAGAGAGAGAGAGAGAGAGAGAGAGAGAGAGAGGGAGAGAGAGAGAGAGAGGGAGAGAGAGAGAGAGAGGGAGAGAGAGAGAGAGAGAGAGAGAGAGAGAGAGAGAGAGAGAGAGAGAGAGAGAGAGAGAGAGAGAGAGAGAGAGAGAGAGAGAGAGAGAGAGAGAGAGAGAGAGAGGAGAGAGAGAGAGAGAGGAGAGAGAGAGAGAGAGAGAGAGAGAGAGAGAGAGAGAGAGAGAGAGAGAGAGAGAGAGAGAGAGAGAGAGAGAGAGAGAGAGAGAGAGAGAGAGAGAGAGAGAGAGAGAGAGAGAGAGAGAGAGAGAGAGAGAGAGAGAGAGAGAGAGAGAGAGAGAGGAGAGAGAGAGAGAGAGGGAGAGAGAGAGAGAGAGGGAGAGGAGAGAGAGAGAGAGAGGAGAGAGAGAGAGAGAGAGAGAGAGAGAGAGAGAGAGAGAGAGAGAGAGAGAGAGAGAGAGAGAGAGAGAGAGAGAGAGAGAGAGAGAGAGAGAGAGAGAGAGAGAGAGAGAGAGAGAGAGAGAGAGAGAGAGAGAGAGAGAGAGAGATCTTAATCTCAGCAGCACTCAAGCATCAGGCAAAAAGGGAAGTAAACCCGGTGAATACCAGTGACCACTATGCTACTGTCACAACACTAAACATAGAACGACCTCCTACACCATCCGCACAACCTAGGTGGAAATTAAAAAAAAAAACAATTGGAATATATACTAAGAGGAACTTGAAAAATGGTATTCAACGTACACGCCACCTGAGGATTTGAACATACACGAGACCAATCTGCAAGAAGCCATTGCAGCTGCTACAAACAAAGCTATTCCAATCATTATTCTAGGAAACACAAAACGAAAGAACTATTAATTTTATAGTAATGAAGTTAAAGAACAAAACCACACAGTCAACATCTTCAGAAAACATCTAACGAGAAACCCCACACCAGAAGGAGGAACTTTGCTAAGAGCGATGATATCTGAAGCAAGACGAGCTTCTAGGGAGATAAAGGAGGTAAAATGGTGTGAGTGGTGTCAAACTCTAAATGAACATAGAAGTCTTGGCAAGATATGGGGTCAGATTAAAACTATATCAGGTCGACCAGCCCGACCACAGGCATGTATTCAACCATTGCAGGAGGCTGAGAGGCTTGCTCTCCAATTTGCAGAAAGAACAGCTTCATATCAGCTTCCTGCAATGGTCAGAAGGCAGCAAGAACAATTGAAACAAGAGAGGTTGACACCCATTCATGAGAGCATAGCTATAAATGACGAATGTGACTGTCCCTTCACCAAACAAGAACTAATCAGAGGCAAAAAAGGTGGTAAGGACTGCCCCAGGTGCTGATAACATTACATACTCAATGATCGCACATGCGGGTCCTGCTGGAGAACAAGGAATATTGGACGTTATCAATGCATCTTGGTAGCAAGGCAAACTGCCGACCTCTTGGAAGAAAGCAGATATCATTCCGATTGATAAGCCGAAAGAACCTGGCAATCACAGACCCATTCCATTAACATCATGCATTAGTAAAACTGCAGAACGTATGGTCTTAAATATGCTAGTGTGGAAGACTGGAGACCTGCATAAACATATATTTGGCTTCACTAGAGGTGTAGGTACTGCCAACTGCATAGCAACATTACTAGGAACAGTCTCAGGTCCAGCTATAGTGATTTTCCTTGACCTAGAAAAAACATTTGAATTTGCATGCCCACAAACACCTTAGTTAAAAAAGGTGAAACGGGAAATATGCTAGCATGGATTCAAGATTATCTAAGTCACAGGTATGCCAGAGTAAAGTTGCAATGGCAAGTGTCGGACTACCACTTGCATGA
>NC_091174.1:32318332-32474862 GCF_040958095.1 Procambarus clarkii
AACTATCTCCTTGTTCTCACGAAGGCTTTTAGCTGCCGCTTTAAGCTCGGGGGACAGTATGGTGCTTCTGTAGTTGCCTCGATTCTTTCCTCCTTCTGCAATAAGTTCTGCTTGTAAGGTATCTTTGGTAGTGACCTTCTTTTGTGTCTCGAGGTCGAATATGTCGTCCAACAGAATTTCCAACTCTACTTTCCGGGCCATCTCACTCGGTCTGGACATAACATGACAGTTTATGCCCAGATTTAGGAGAGTGACTTGGTCCTCAGTGAGGTTAATTCCTGCAAGGTTCAGGAAGCCATCTCTTGGTCGTGGAATTGCCATAGGTCCTCCATATAACGTTGTTAGTTTCTTGATAATCCTTGTTTCAGTGCTGAGGTGATGTCGGTCTGTGAGGATGTCGAGGTGTTGTTCAATGCGTCAACAACGTCTAGTCAACAACGGCTTCTCCAATGGTTTCGTCGAAGACACCATAAGAAGGAAAGTGAAACGCCATGCAACCTCTGAAGAGAAAACTAACACAACACTTATACCCCCTATTAGACTATTTTAAAGGAACTTCTTTTCCACATCTCATAAAACGGAGGAAAGGGTCCTGAAAGATATTGTTAATAGAAACGTTATCCCTACAGACAAAAATCAGAGGATACAACTGACGATTTACTATAAAACCAGAAAAACGGCCAGCCTACTCATGAGAAACTCTCCAGACACAAAGCAAAACGCTTGAAAAGAGACCAACGTCGTCTATGCCTTCAAATGCCCTCTTGGGGACTGTAAGCTCCAAAAAACCCAGTATATAGGCAAGACAACAACATCTCTTTCTAGGCGTTTAATGATGCATAAGCAACAGGGCTCCATTAAGGAACATATAATCTCTTCCCACAACCAAACCATCACAGAGAAATCCTAGTAAACAACACAGAAATCATCGATAGATACAGCGATAGCAGGCGGCTTGACGTTTGCGAGGCACTACACATTAAAAAGTCAACACCAGCAATCAACAGCCAATTAATGCACAACTATATTCTACCCACCTCAAGACTCCGCTCCAATATAGAAGCATCAAGAAATATGGACCAATAGGCTTTCTACAATAACTTCCATTCAATACCCATTGTTTCGTGTTCTGTCTTGTGTTGATGAAATTAATACCCTATTATTGCCACCTCACCCCATCCACCTCACACAAAATGTAGATATAAACAAATCGGAGATGTATAAGTTCTATTCAGTTGTGTATGTGTAAGCTAAAGTCTTTGAAAATGTAATAAGTTTACGAAACGCGCTCAAGCGTCACGTCAGACTAGAAATAAAAATGAATTTTGGAGAATTGATTTTTGAATTACCACCAACAGTGAAAAGAAATGTATGAAAGATAGAGAAAATTCGTGTTAGAATTATTAATCTTATATTTTCGGTCAAATATTATAATATATATATATATATATATATATATATATATATATATATATATATATATATATGTATATATATTTTATTAAATATGACCGAAAAAGTAAGATTAATAATTCTAACACGAATTTTCTCAATCTTTCGTACATTATGCTTCACTGTTGGAGGTAAATCAAAAATCACTTCTCCAAAATTCATTTTTATTTCTAGTCTGACGCGACACGGGCGCGTTTCGTAAAACTTATTACATTTTCAAAGACTTCACAAATACACAACTGATTAGAACTTGCGTTTCCCTGATTTTATATCTACATTTGAGTGAGGTGGGAAGGGTGATGTGGCATTACATTTGAGTAAGGTGGGAAGGATGATGTGGCATTAGAGGATATTAATAGGGTATTAAAAGTATCAACACAAGACAGAACATGAAACAATGGATATTGAATAGAAGTGTTTGTAGAAAGCCTATTGGTCCATATTTCTTGATGCTTCTATATTGGAGCGGAGTCTTGAGGTGGGTAGAATATAGTTGTGCAATAATTGGCTGTTGATTGCTGGTGTTGACTTCTTGATGTGTAGTGCCTCGCAAACGTCGAGCCGCCTGCTATCGCTGTATCTATCGATGATTTCTGTGTTGTTTACAAGGATTTCTCTGGCGATGGTTTGGTTATGGGAAGAGATTATATGTTCCTTAATGGAGCCCTGTTGTTTATGCATCGTTAAACGCCTAGAAAGAGATGTTGTTGTCTTGCCTATATACTGGGTTTTTTGGAGCTTACAGTCCCCAAGTGGGCATTTGAAGGCATAGACGACGTTAGTCTCTTTTAAAGCGTTCTGTTTCGTGTCTGGAGAGTTTCTCATGAGTAGGCTGGCCGTTTTTCTGGTTTTATAGTAAATCGTCATTTGTATCCTCTGATTTTTGTCTGTAGGGATAACGTTTCTATTAACAATATCTTTCAGGACCCTTTCCTCTGTTTTATGAGCTGTGGAAAAGAAGTTCCTGTAAAATAGTCTAATAGGGGGTATAGGTGTTGTGTTAGTTGTCTCTTCGGAGGTTGCATGGCTTTTCACTTTCCTTCTTATGATGTCTTCGATGAAACCATTGGAGAAGCCGTTATTGACTAGAACCTGCCTTACCCTACAGAGTTCTTCGTCGACTTGCTTCCATTCTGAGCTGTGGCTGAGAGCACGGTCGACGTATGCGTTAACAACACTCCTCTTGTACCTGTCAGGGCAGTCGCTGTTGGCATTTAGGCACATTCCTATGTTTGTTTCCTTTGTGTAGACTGCAGTGTGGAAACCTCCGCCCTTTTCCATGACTGTTACATCTAGAAAAGGCAGCTTCCCATCCTTTTCCGTCTCGTAAGTGAAACGCAGCACGGAACTCTGCTCAAATGCCTCCTTCAGCTCCTGCAGATGTCTGACATCAGGTACCTGTGTAAAAATGTCGTCAACATACCTGCAGTATATGGCCGGTTTCAAGTTCATGTCGACTAAGACTTTTTGCTCGATGGTACCCATGTAGAAGTTTGCAAACAGGACACCTAGGGGAGAACCCATAGCGACCCCATCTACTTGCTTATACATGTGCCCATCCGGGCTCAAGAAGGGTGCCTCTTTAGTACAAGCTTGGAGTAGTTTCCTCAGAATACTTTCTGGCATGTCAAGAGGAGTACAGGCTGGATCACGATACACTCTGTCGGCTATCATTCCGATTGTCTCGTCCACAGGTACGTTGGTAAACAGCGATTCTACGTCCAACGAGGCTCTTATCCCTGTGGCCCGTGCGCCCCGCAGTAAGTCCACAAATTCCTTTGGAGACTTCAGGCTGAAGGCGCAAGGAACATAAGGAGTCAGCAGGCCGTTGAGTCGCTTCGCCAATCTGTACGTGGGTGTGGGTATCTGGCTAATGATTGGCCGAAGTGGGTTTCCAGGCTTGTGCGTCTTGACATTTCCATACGCATATCCAGGTTTATATTCCCCAATGATCCCCATCGAGCAAAAAGTCTTAGTCGACATGAACTTGAAACCGGCCATATACTGCAGGTATGTTGACGACATTTTTACACAGGTACCTGATGTCAGACATCTGCAGGAGCTGAAGGAGGCATTTGAGCAGAGTTCCGTGCTGCGTTTCACTTACGAGACGGAAAAGGATGGGATGCTGCCTTTTCTAGATGTAACAGTCATGGAAAAGGGCGGAGGTTTCCACACTGCAGTCTACACAAAGGAAACAAACATAGGAATGTGCCTAAATGCCAACAGCGACTGCCCTGACAGGTACAAGAGGAGTGTTGTTAACGCATACGTCGACCGTGCTCTCAGCCACAGCTCAGAATGGAAGCAAGTCGACGAAGAACTCTGTAGGGTAAGGCAGGTTCTAGTCAATAACGGCTTCTCCAATGGTTTCATCGAAGACATCATAAGAAGGAAAGTGAAAAGCCATGCAACCTCCGAAGAGACAACTAACACAACACCTATACCCCCTATTAGACTATTTTACAGGAACTTCTTTTCCACAGCTCATAAAACAGAGGAAAGGGTCCTGAAAGATATTGTTAATAGAAACGTTATCCCTACAGACAAAAATCAGAGGATACAACTGACGATTTACTATAAAACCAGAAAAACGGCCAGCCTACTCATGAGAAACTCTCCAGACACGAAACAGAACGCTTTAAAAGAGACTAACGTCGTCTATGCCTTCAAATGCCCACTTGGGGACTGTAAGCTCCAAAAAACCCAGTATATAGGCAAGACAACAACATCTCTTTCTAGGCGTTTAACGATGCATAAACAACAGGGCTCCATTAAGGAACATATAATCTCTTCCCATAACCAAACCATCGCCAGAGAAATCCTAGTAAACAACACAGAAATCATCGATAGATACAGCGATAGCAGGCGGCTCGACGTTTGCGAGGCACTACACATCAAGAAGTCAACACCAGCAATCAACAGCCAATTATTGCACAACTATATTCTACCCACCTCAAGACTCCGCTCCAATATAGAAGCATCAAGAAATATGGACCAATAGGCTTTCTACAAACACTTCTATTCAATATCCATTGTTTCATGTTCTGTCTTGTGTTGATACTTTTAATACCCTATTAATATCCTCTAATGCCACATCATCCTTCCCACCTTACTCAAATGTAATGCCACATCACCCTTCCCACCTCACTCAAATGTAGATATAAAATCAGGGAAACGCAAGTTCTAATCAGTTGTGTATTTGTGAAGTCTTTGAAAATGTAATAAGTTTTACGAAACGCGCCCGTGTCGCGTCAGACTAGAAATAAAAATGAATTTTGGAGAAGTGATTTTTGATTTACCTCCAACAGTGAAGCATAATGTACGAAAGATTGAGAAAATTCGTGTTAGAATTATTAATCTTACTTTTTCGGTCATATTTAATAAAATATGTCTACAGGAAAGACTGCTACCAAAATATACTAATATATATATATATATATGTATATATATATATATATATATATATATATATATATATATATATATATATATATATATATATATATATATATATATATATATATATATATATATATTGTGACGGTAACGCGTTAGTGTTTGGCTGTTTCAAAAGCTTGGGGTATGGCCTCGTCACATAAAGAAACAAAAAGAGAAAATCTGGAACTTTCGTCTGTGGTACGGTAATGGGAAGACACACAAAACACAAGTAAATTTAACAGCGAGATTTTAATTACGTTAGAAAAGCAAAACATGAATAAAATGGACATAAAAATTGTAACATAAATCAATCAAACAAAATAATAAGAATAATCACTGGCAAAATGAAAAGTTGCGTTAATACAAGTGAGTAATAACAAAGTGAATAATATACAATGAAATATATGGGTGCAGGAATATTGGCTTTAAGCTGTCACCTCTCTTAGTACACGTAAGCCAGAGCTTAGTCTACCAATGAGACGTGTTAACTTGTGGAAAGCACGGGATATTCTGAGGGCTGTAGGTTGTGGTGGCCCAGAAGTCAACTAGTGTGGCGGGTGGAGGGAGCAGGTGCGACAGGGCACCAGCCAATCAGCGATGAGCAGGCGACGGACAGGTAGTTCGCTGGTTTGAGTGGTGGAGGAGGAGCAGGTGTTCCTGGTGCTGAATACGTTTGCTCTCTGGGCAAACCTTGGTGTTGTACTTGTTGGATATATCTTCTATATTAGTTGTTATTGTGGTATAGGGACGTACTTAGGAGGGAAGAGCAGGCTCAGTCTCTCTTGAAGGAGATTATCGTCACAATATATATATATATATATATATATATATATATATATATATATATATATATATATATATATATATATATATATATATATATATATATATATATATATATATATATAAGCCTATACTTGCATAAACCACAAGTGAAGATAAACAATCTTTGGACAACACCCACCAGTGGGACTCGAACCCAGAAAGCACAACTACCTTCCAGTAGCTGGCATAACTAGTATGCTTTAACCCACTACGCCATCAGACCTTACAAAAGAAGTAGATAGTTCGAGATATATATATCTCAAACATCTCTACCTCCCGAAGGCACCAGATGAGTGAGGGGTCAATCTGCAATTTTCGTCAAGCCACTGTCAATGTGAGAGAACTCGTGTCCAGCTTATAAGCCTATACTTGCATAAACCACAAGTGAAGATAAACAATCTTTGGACAACACCCACCAGTGGGACTCGAACCCAGAAAGCACAACTACCTTCCAGTAGCTGGCATAACTAGTATGCTTTAACCCACTACGCCATCAGACCTTACAAAAGAAGTAGATAGTTCGAGATATATATATCTCAAACATCTCTACCTCCCGAAGGCACCAGATGAGTGAGGGGTCAATCTGCAATTTTCGTCAAGCCACTGTCAATGTGAGAGAACTCGTGTCCAGCTTATAAGCCTATACTTGCATAAACCACAAGTGAAGATAAACAATCTTTGGACAACACCCACCAGTGGGACTCGAACCCAGAAAGCACAACTACCTTCCAGTAGCTGGCATAACTAGTATGCTTTAACCCACTACGCCATCAGACCTTACAAAAGAAGTAGATAGTTCGAGATATATATATCTCAAACATCTCTACCTCCCGAAGGCACCAGATGAGTGAGGGGTCAATCTGCAATTTTCGTCAAGCCACTGTCAATGTGAGAGAACTCGTGTCCAGCTTATAAGCCTATACTTGCATAAACCACAAGTGAAGATAAACAATCTTTGGACAACACCCACCAGTGGGACTCGAACCCAGAAAGCACAACTACCTTCCAGTAGCTGGCATAACTAGTATGCTTTAACCCACTACGCCATCAGACCTTACAAAAGAAGTAGATAGTTCGAGATATATATATCTCAAACATCTCTACCTCCCGAAGGCACCAGATGAGTGAGGGGTCAATCTGCAATTTTCGTCAAGCCATTATATATATATATATATATATATATAAATATATATATATATATATATATATATATATATATATATATATATATATATATATATATATATATATATCTCGCAGATGTCAAGCCGCCTGCTATCGCTGTATCTATCGATGATTTCTGTGTTGTTTGCTAAGATTTCTCTGGTGATGGTTTGGTTGTGGGAAGAGATTATATGTTTGGAACATATAATCTGTTGTGTAAACAACAGCCTGTGTAAACATGTGAACATGGTGGGTATGTGGGCCTGCGCGCCGCTCCAAGCAACAGCCTGGTGGACCAAACTCTCACAAGTCAAGTCTGACCTCGGGCCGGGCTTGGGGAGTAGAAGATCTCCCAGAACCCCATCAACCAGGTATCAACCTATGGTGCAATTGCAGAGACCCACATCCTCGAAGAAGAAAACAAAGAGCATTCAGAGAAGACCTTGTGGATAATCACTGAATACTTTAATCTTTTCTTCTTCTACGACCCCTATTGTTTTTGTATGTTTTGTTTAATTTAATTTTTTTATTTTATTTTATTGCAATTATTGTGTTTACAGAGAACACACATATATGGATAACAATATAACAATCAACATTAGAAGACCTCGTCCAGCTCCTCGGAGGTTGGGTGCGTACCCAGGATACAGCACGCATTACCTTTCTGAACTGCGACACTGAGGCGCTGGAACAGGAAACTGGCCGCTCGTGGGTCTCTAGTTTTCCCAATGAGTTCCTCGCCTACCTCCTTTAAAAACTTGTGTGCACATTTACCCCAGGCGCCCAGAGTCTCAGAGCCTATCGCACGAACCTGTGACAATGCTCTAGGTCTCTGTACTTCTTGATTTTCTGGGTCTCCCTGAAGGTGGCTGCACCACCTCCCTCTGCTGAGCTGAAATGTAGATAGGTATCAGCCAATGTAGATGCACATGTTTAATCCCATACGACATGTTTACTTTCCCTCCATGGCTGCAGGGTGACTCCATCTGGGCGTTTTTGGCTGTTGTTAGGTCTGCATAACTGAGGTTCTCATTGTGCTGGACACCCAGCAGTAGCCAAACTTCTCTTGATGATGTCATTGACTGCTTCATGTCTGGCAATCTTTCCCTGTGTCTTACGACAGATGAGACAATGGCTGCCATATTGGTCTGCCCGCAAATACACCGGTGTTCGGTGGAGATAGTGGCGGCAAGGCGCAGGGCTACACCAATATTTAGGACCCGATATACCAGGCCGGTGCCCAAGGCGGAATTAGGGACTGCCAACAGGAAGTCCCCAGCATGGGGGGCTTGCACAGCTAGGAGACGCACTCTGTCCTTCCCAGAAGCTGCCTCCAGCAATGCTTTGGCGATGTTCTCCACTATGGGACTATCCCATTTTGTCTGTTTGCCGTCGTTTGGAAAACTTGGTCGGGTGTGTGAATTGGCAAGAGTGTCCCACTGATCAGCTCCTTCCACAAATTTGGGATCACGAATCCCAATGGAGTTCCTTAGGTATTCTGGTAGTATTTCATTCACTAATTCACTTGCAGCACTGGTCGAGGATAGGAATGCCGGCAATGATAACTGTGTCGCCTTGCGAATACCTATAGCCCCGAGTCTAACTGGGAGCGTTGCTTGGTCCCACTGGTCATCTTGAAGGGAGAGGTTTAACACTTTCATAGTTAATGACTGTAGGAGTGAATCGTATTCCTTTAATTTAGGGCTGTCAAAGGAAGGAACATACCTGAGGAAATAGGTAAGTCTGGGCAAAACCAGGCACCTTGTAAGAAGGTACAAAGAATCGTGAGCATCCAAAGCCCCTATTCTTTTCTCCATCCTCCTCAGGTCGTTCAGCTTTTCTTCGAGGACTACCTCAATGGCGTTCGAGCCCAGAGGTGCCCCTAGCAGCACACTGTTTGTGGGAGCGATCACTGGAGCTCCTGGCAATAAGATTCGTACTGCATCTATGATTGGTTGGCTGGATGAGATGATTTCATACTTTGATGGGTTTAGTGTAAGGCCTAACACCTCTCCCTGCGATTTCACCAGCAGAAGATCTCCTAGCAGGGATTTCTGTGTCCCTGCAAGAGTGCCATCGTCCAGGAGTCAGATGTTGAATTCGCTGGACAACCTGCTTATAACCTCTTTAACTGCCATGCGGAAAAGGAAAAGGGTAAGTGGGTCTCTCTGCTGGACACCTTCTGCAGAAACAACTTCATGTTCCCCAAACAACAGTGTCGATTCCTTACAGTACCCTGCTGAAACGAAGGGAAGTAGACAAGAAAAGCTTGTTCGAACTGCTTCCAGTACCACATCCCTTTTTACCTGGTTGAAAGCAGTTATAAAGTCTAATTTAATTATTGCCCTATTTTCTGGGAGGTGCTTAATATAGGCTCGCGCTGCATGAGCTGCTGTTTCACAGCCATGGGGGACACCAAAACCTAGTTGATGGAGTCGAAGCCTCGTTGCAGCGTCTAAGCTAATTTTTCTGACAGCTGCCCTAGCAACAAGACGCCGAAGTGTGTTACCCACGGCAATGGGTCTGACTCCACCATCCTTCTTCTAATGTGAACAAAGGGATGTTCCGAAGAAGAAGGGTTTAATTGTATCTGGGATCAGCCCAGAGAGGCAGTCGTTGACAAACTTCGTGATCTCTGACAGTAGTGTCTCGGCACCTTCGCCGAGAACTGGGTTTGTCATCTCCTTGAGGTGCTGAGGACTTACTCCAGTGTATCCCCCTGCTGAGCCTGGTGGAAATGATGTGATGGCTTTGTATACCTCTGACGCTTGGAGGAATAGAGGTCCCATGTCTTGGACATTTGTGTCCCAAGCAGTGGGTTCCCATGGTACTCTGGGAGGGTGCTTCTCTCTCAGTGAGTCGGCAGTAGCGGTATTTCTAGGGGCGATTGTTTCTTCACTGGTAAGTAACCTAATTGCTCCTACTGTGTTGCTCTTTCAATTTTTTGGGTCACTTGTGTTCCTAGTTTAAAATTGTCATTGGAACTATTGGATCTGCTACGACGGTTTTCGTTGAGGAGAGATGGGGATCAAGTTGTCAGCTCTGGGGAAATTATATATTGCCCTGGTGACTGATGAGGCTAGTGACTTGCCTCCTCTTGCAGGTACGCCTAAGCAAATATTGCCAAACAGGAGTAAGTTATGCCATGCTTTGATGGTGGCCGCGGCATTGAGATTTTCAGACCGCTCATTCACTTTCCTTAGAAGGTCTGTATATATCCCTGCTGCAAATGGGTGCGCTGCATTAGGAATGTGGGGAAGAGTTCTGGTGGTGGATGCTTTGATGGCCCCCAGGAGGTCATCTGTTGACATGAAGTTTGCTGGGATGTGTGGGGGTGCCGTGGGGACCTGTGGGCCTTCTCTCTCTACAGGTACCGTCCATGAACCCTCACAGCCGTTGTGTTGACGTAGGGTTCCAACGTTTCTAGGGCTGTGAGATTCGTCACAAACCCGACACTTTCCTCTTGGTCTGGGTGCGCCTCTGGGTGCATTGGACTCAGGACCGTGTTCTTGGGTGAGGGGTTCCAGGTTAGTTGGGGGAGTACACTCCAACCCCCGGGCGAGCTGAGATATCAGCGTGGATGGGAGGGTGGACACGGTTGGTGGCAGAAGGGGTGGACACGGGTGGTGGCGGCAGGGGTGGACACGGGTGGTGGCATAAAATTAATTAAAATAAATGTATATGTGTGTGTGTATATATATATATATATATATATATATATATATATATATATATATATATATATATATATATATATATATATATATATATATATATATATATATATATATTAGTATATTTTGGTAGCAGTCTTTCCTGTAGACATATATTATTAAATATGACCGAAAAAATAAGATTAATAATTCTAACACGAATTTTCTCAATCTTTCGTACATTTCTTTTCACTGTTGGAGGTAATTCAAAAATCAATTCTCCAAAATTCATTTTTATTTCTAGTCTGACGCGACACGAGCGCGTTTCGTAAAACTTATTTCATTTTCAAAGACTTTAGTTTACAAATACACAACTGAATAGAACTTACATGTCTCCGATTTTGTTTATATCTACATTTGAGTGAGGTGGATGGGGTGAGGTGGCATTAATAGGGTATTAATTTCATCAACACAAGAAAGAACACGAAACAATGGGTATTGAAATGGAAGTGATTGTAGAAAGCCTATTGGTCCATATTTCTTGATGCTTCTATATTGGAGCGGAGTCTTGAGGTGGGTAGAATATAGTTGTGCATTAATTGGCTGTTGATTGCTGGTGTTGACTTCTTAATGTGTAGTGCCTCGCAAACGTCAAGCCGCCTGCTATCGCTGTATCTATCGATGATTTCTGTGTTGTTTACTAGGATTTCTCTGGCGATGGTTTGGTTGTGGGAAGAGATTATATGTTCCTTAATGGAGCCCTGTTGTTTATGCATCGTTAAACGCCTAGAAAGAGATGTTGTTGTCTTGCCTGTATACTGGTTTTTTTGGAGCGTACAGTCCCCAAGTGGGCATTTGTAGGCATAGACGACGTTGGTCTCTTTTAAAGCGTTCTGCTTTGTGTCTGGAGAGTTTCTCATGAGTAGGCTGGCCGTTTTTCTGGTTTTATAGTAAATCGTCAGTTGTATCCTCTGATTTTTGTCTGTAGGGATAACGTTTCTATTAACAATATCTTTCAGGACCCTTTCCTCTGTTTTATGAGCTGTGGAAAAGAAGTTCCTGTAAAATAGTCTAATAGGGGGTATAGGTGTTTTGTTATATATATATATATATATATATATATATATATATATATATATATATATATATATATATATATATATATATATATATATATATATGTACCTAGTAGCCATAACGCACTTCTCGGCCTACTATGCAAGGCTCGATTTGCCTAATAGGCTGAGTGATTTTCTTTGGTTTCAATAAATTGTTTCCAATTGTTTTTTTGAATTCTTATCATTATATTATATCACGAACATAAATTTTTGACTTAGTTATGTTAATATAGGTTAGGCTTAGATAGGGTAAGTTAGTGATTTTCTTTATTTTCAAAATTTTGTTTCCTATTGGTTTATTTGAAATATTATTATTATATTATATTAAAAACATATATTATTGACTTAGTTATGTTAGTTTAGGTTAGGTTAGGTTAGGTAGGGTTGGTTCGGTTTGGTCATATATCTATGTTAGTTTTAACTCAAATTATATTTCATCTATAATGAAATGGATAGCTCTATAATTTCATAGGAAAAAAATCGAAAAATATATAAATTAGGGAAAAATTGGTTTATTAGGCAAATCAAGCTTTGCATAGTAGGTCGAGTACTGCGTTCTGGCTTCTAGGTACACCATACTTATATATATATAATGTTCGTTTATTCAAAATCGCTAATCTCCGAAAGTTCTTCACCGATTGCTTTGAAATTTTTCACACAACGTTCCATTCACATCTGAGTGGGTTTTTATATACATACTATACAGATGTCACGTCTGTGACAGGAAAAAACAGGCTTTTTTGAAAAACTGTGTTTTTCCATGTGTTTTTTATGTAAGGGAAATCTTTGAAACCACTTTACCGATTTCTTAGAATTTTTGACACAACGTTGCGTTCGAATAATCGAGTGTTTTTGTATACCTACTATACACATGCCTTAGCTGTGACACGAAAAAAACATGTTTTTTTAACAGCGATATCTGTTGGACATTAGAGCAACACACTGTAATCTCCGAATGTTCTTCACTGATTGCTATGAAATTTTAACACAACGTTCCATTCGAATACGTGCGTATTTTTATATACCTGCTATATAGATGCCATACCTGTTACGGGTAAAAACATGTTTTTTTTTTAAAACAGCGCCATCTATTGCACATGTTAACAACATGCTATACTACATATGTTATGATTCCATTTCAATGTTTCCAATTTCATTGATGAATTTAATTTTCAAATGATTTCGATTTATTTTCATTATGATTAAATTATTTTGTGTGACACTGTGCTGGAATGGAATTATGCTGCTTACCATACTCTTCATTTCATAAGTAAAAGTATAGATGTCACATCTATGCCAGGTAAACACATTCTTTTTTAAGAAACAGCACAATCTGTGGCACGTAAGAGCAAAACACGCTGTAATAAATATGTTATGATTCAATTTCCGGCATTCCGATTTCATTGATAAATTGAATTTTCATAGATTTCGATTTCTTTCCATTTTGATTTATTTATTTTGTGTGAAATTGCATTGGAATTGAGCTGTGTTGTTTACCATACCGTTCATTTCGTGAGTATCTTATTTTTTATTTTTTCACTGATTTTCATTTCGTTTTTAAACAAAATATTATTTTTTTTTCTTATATTCAAGTGATGGGAACATCAGATCATTTGATGTTCCCAAATTTCTGATGGGGAACATTAGATCATTTGGGAATGCATCGGACAAGGGAGTGGGGAATGGTGAGGAGGACGAGGGGACAGGAAGGGATGATTGTGGGAAGGACGAGGGGACAGGGGAGGGAGTAATGGTGGGGAGAACGAGGGGACAGGGGAGTTGGGGTCGAGGGGACATTGGAGTGGAGAATGGTGGGGAGGATAAGAGGACATGGGAGTGGGGGATTATGGGGAAGACGAGGGGATGGTTAAGGAGGGGAATGGTAGGGAGAACGTGGGGATTGGGGAGTGGGAGATTGGGGGGAGGACGAGGGGACAGTGAAGTGGGAAATGGTTAGTAGGACGAGAACACAGTAGAGTGAGGAGGACAAAGGGATGGGAAAAGGGGGGGATTGGTGGGGAGGACGAGGGGACGTGGGAGTGTGGAATGGTTGGGAGGACGGGGGGATGGGGGAGTGGAGAATGGTTAGGAGGACGAGGACACGGTAGAGTGGGAGATGGTGGGGAGGACAAAGGGATGGGGGACGGGGGGATTGGTGGAAGGACGAGAGGACGCAAGAGTGAGGAATGGTTGGGAGGATGAGGGGATGGGGGAAAGAGGAATGGTGGGGAGGACTGGCACAACAGGGGAAGGTTGCTGTTGCTCAGCAACACACATGCGTTGCTGAGCCACAGCAACGCGTGGCTGGGTACAGCTAGTGTATAAATAAAAATGGAAATGTTCATTTGTGCATAACCGCTAATCTCTGAAAGTTCTTCACCGATTGCTTTGAAATTTTCACACAACGTTCCATTCGTATCCGAGCAGGTTTTTATATACATACTATATACTTGTCACGTCTGTGACGGTAAAAAAAAAAGCATGCTTTATCTGAAAAACTGTGTTTTTCATGTGAGGGAAATCTTCGAAACCTCTTTACCGATTGATTTGAAATTTTGACACAACGGTGCATTCGAATAGGCGCATCTTCTAATATATCTACTTTATACCTGCCTCACCTGTGACAGGAGAAAACATGCTTTTTTGAAAAACAGCGCCATCTGTTTGATGTAAGAGCAACATACGCCGTAATCTCTGAAAGATCTTCACCGAATGCTCTGAAATTTTGACACAACATTGCATTTGAGTAGGCGCGTCTTTTTTTATACCTACTATATAGATGCCATCCCTGTGGCAGGTAAAAACATGCGTTTTTTCAAAACAGTGCCATCTGATGCACATAATAGCAACATGCATGCTATACTATATATGTCACGAATTCCATTTCAGTGTTTCCAATTGCATTATTACATTTTATTTTCAAAGATTTCTATTTATTTTATTTTTTATTTAATCATTTTGTGTGACATTTTGATGGAATTGAGGTGTGTAGTTTAGCATACCGTTCATTTCGTAAGTATAAGTATAGATGCCACACCTGTGGAGGGTAAAACTATGTTTTTTTTTTTAAACAGCGCCATCTGTTGCATGTAAGAACAACACATATGCTATACTTAATATGTTACAATTCCATTTCAATGTTTCTGACTGCATTGATAATTTGAATTTTCATAGATTTTGATTTATTTTAATTTTGATTAAATTATTTTGTGTGAATTGCATTGGAATTGAACTGTGTTGTTTACCATACCATGCATTTCGTGAGAATAGTTTATTTTTTTATATTTTCATATTTTCATTTCATTTTTAAACTGCTTTATCCCAATTTTCTGATGGGAACATCAGACCATTTGGGAAGGCATCGGACGAGGGAGTGGGGAATATTGGGGATGACCAGGGGACGGAAGTGAGAGATGGTGGGGAAGGACGAGGGGACGGGGGGAGTTTGGGATGGTGTGGACGAGGGGATGGGGAATGGATTATGGTGGGGAGGACAAAGGGACAGGAGAGTGTGGCATGGTGGAAAGGAAGAGAATATTTTCGAGTGGAGAATGGTAGGGAGGATGAGGGAACAATGGAGTGGGGAATATTTGGAAGGCCGAGGAGATGGGTGAGGGGGAGGAATGGTGTGGACAATTGGGGGACAGGGAAGGATACTGTGGCTCAGCAACCACTGAGCTGAGCCACAGCAACGCGTTGCCGGGTACTACTTGTATATATATATATATATATATATATATATATATATATATATATATATATATATATATATATATATATATATATATATATATATATATTTATATATATATATATATATATATATATATATATATATATATATATATATATATATATACATATATATGTATATATATATATGTATATATATATATATGTATATATATATATATATATATATATATATATATATATATATATATATATATATATATATATATATATATATATATATATATATATATATGTTATTAAATATGACCGAAAAAGTAAGATTAATAATTCTAACAGGAATTTTCTCATATTTCTTATGTTTCTTTTTGCTATCGATGGTAATTGAAAAATCAGTTCTCCAAAATTCAGTTTTATTTCTACTCTGATGCGACACTTGAACGCGTTTCATAATAACTTATTACATTTTCAAAGACCTTACTTTACACACACACACACAACTATATCCTGCAAACACTAAACAGAGTTTTACTATGCTATCATTTAAACAGCTTTGGGGCAACACATTTGTTGTTCCTCACGTGTGCCCCAAAGAATGAGGTGATTTGGTAAAATGCTATGCCCAAGATTACTATCCGAGTGCCGGCGGTGGGGTGGTTCAAATAGCCTCGGCTATCACCTCATTTTGTCCGGTCGTGATGGTCAAGTGGATTAAGGCATCTTGTACATACCAGTTGCGTTGCTCCTGGGAGTATGGGTTCGAGTCACTTCTGGGGTGTGAGTTTTCAGTTGCATATTGTCCTGGGGACCATTCAGGCTTGTTCGCATTTGTGTTCCTCACGTGTGCCCCAAAGAATGAGGTGATTTGGTAAAATGCTATGCCCAAGATTACTATCCGAGTGCCGGCGGTGGGGTGGTTCAAATAGCCTCGGCTATCACCTCATTTTGTCCGGTCGTGATGGTCAAGTGGATTAAGGCGTCTTGTACATACCAGTTGCGTTGCTCCTGGGAGTATGGGTTCGAGTCACTTCTGGGGTGTGAGTTTTCAGTTGCATATTGTCCTGGGGACCATTCAGGCTTGTTCGCATTTGTGTTCCTCACGTGTGCCCCAAAGAATGAGGTGATTTGGTAAAATGCTATGCCCAAGATTACTATCCGAGTGCCGGCGGTGGGGTGGTTCAAATAGCCTCGGCTATCACCTCATTTTGTCCGGTCGTGATGGTCAAGTGGATTAAGGCGTCTTGTACATACCAGTTGCGTTGCTCCTGGGAGTATGGGTTCGAGTCACTTCTGGGGTGTGAGTTTTCAGTTGCATATTGTCCTGGGGACCATTCAGGCTTGTTCGCATTTGTGTTCCTCACGTGTGCCCCAAAGAATGAGGTGATTTGGTAAAATGCTATGCCCAAGATTACTATCCGAGTGCCGGCGGTGGGGTGGTTCAAATAGCCTCGGCTATCACCTCATTTTGTCCGGTCGTGATGGTCAAGTGGATTAAGGCGTCTTGTACATACCAGTTGCGTTGCTCCTGGGAGTATGGGTTCGAGTCACTTCTGGGGTGTGAGTTTTCAGTTGCATATTGTCCTGGGGACCATTCAGGCTTGTTCGCATTTGTGTTCCTCACGTGTGCCCCAAAGAATGAGGTGATTTGGTAAAATGCTATGCCCAAGATTACTATCCGAGTGCCGGCGGTGGGGTGGTTCAAATAGCCTCGGCTATCACCTCATTTTGTCCGGTCGTGATGGTCAAGTGGATTAAGGCGTCTTGTACATACCAGTTGCGTTGCTCCTGGGAGTATGGGTTCGAGTCACTTCTGGGGTGTGAGTTTTCAGTTGCATATTGTCCTGGGGACCATTCAGGCTTGTTCGCATTTGTGTTCCTCACGTGTGCCCCAAAGAATGAGGTGATTTGGTAAAATGCTATGCCCAAGATTACTATCCGAGTGCCGGCGGTGGGGTGGTTCAAATAGCCTCGGCTATCACCTCATTTTGTCCGGTCGTGATGGTCAAGTGGATTAAGGCGTCTTGTACATACCAGTTGCGTTGCTCCTGGGAGTATGGGTTCGAGTCACTTCTGGGGTGTGAGTTTTCAGTTGCATATTGTCCTGGGGACCATTCAGGCTTGTTCGCATTTGTGTTCCTCACGTGTGCCCCAAAGAATGAGGTGATTTGGTAAAATGCTATGCCCAAGATTACTATCCGAGTGCCGGCGGTGGGGTGGTTCAAATAGCCTCGGCTATCACCTCATTTTGTCCGGTCGTGATGGTCAAGTGGATTAAGGCGTCTTGTACATACCAGTTGCGTTGCTCCTGGGAGTATGGGTTCGAGTCACTTCTGGGGTGTGAGTTTTCAGTTGCATATTGTCCTGGGGACCATTCAGGCTTGTTCGCATTTGTGTTCCTCACGTGTGCCCCAAAGAATGAGGTGATTTGGTAAAATGCTATGCCCAAGATTACTATCCGAGTGCCGGCGGTGGGGTGGTTCAAATAGCCTCGGCTATCACCTCATTTTGTCCGGTCGTGATGGTCAAGTGGATTAAGGCGTCTTGTACATACCAGTTGCGTTGCTCCTGGGAGTATGGGTTCGAGTCACTTCTGGGGTGTGAGTTTTCAGTTGCATATTGTCCTGGGGACCATTCAGGCTTGTTCGCATTTGTGTTCCTCACGTGTGCCCCAAAGAATGAGGTGATTTGGTAAAATGCTATGCCCAAGATTACTATCCGAGTGCCGGCGGTGGGGTGGTTCAAATAGCCTCGGCTATCACCTCATTTTGTCCGGTCGTGATGGTCAAGTGGATTAAGGCGTCTTGTACATACCAGTTGCGTTGCTCCTGGGAGTATGGGTTCGAGTCACTTCTGGGGTGTGAGTTTTCAGTTGCATATTGTCCTGGGGACCATTCAGGCTTGTTCGCATTTGTGTTCCTCACGTGTGCCCCAAAGAATGAGGTGATTTGGTAAAATGCTATGCCCAAGATTACTATCCGAGTGCCGGCGGTGGGGTGGTTCAAATAGCCTCGGCTATCACCTCATTTTGTCCGGTCGTGATGGTCAAGTGGATTAAGGCGTCTTGTACATACCAGTTGCGTTGCTCCTGGGAGTATGGGTTCGAGTCACTTCTGGGGTGTGAGTTTTCAGTTGCATATTGTCCTGGGGACCATTCAGGCTTGTTCGCATTTGTGTTCCTCACGTGTGCCCCAAAGAATGAGGTGATTTGGTAAAATGCTATGCCCAAGATTACTATCCGAGTGCCGGCGGTGGGGTGGTTCAAATAGCCTCGGCTATCACCTCATTTTGTCCGGTCGTGATGGTCAAGTGGATTAAGGCGTCTTGTACATACCAGTTGCGTTGCTCCTGGGAGTATGGGTTCGAGTCACTTCTGGGGTGTGAGTTTTCAGTTGCATATTGTCCTGGGGACCATTCAGGCTTGTTCGCATTTGTGTTCCTCACGTGTGCCCCAAAGAATGAGGTGATTTGGTAAAATGCTATGCCCAAGATTACTATCCGAGTGCCGGCGGTGGGGTGGTTCAAATAGCCTCGGCTATCACCTCATTTTGTCCGGTCGTGATGGTCAAGTGGATTAAGGCGTCTTGTACATACCAGTTGCGTTGCTCCTGGGAGTATGGGTTCGAGTCACTTCTGGGGTGTGAGTTTTCAGTTGCATATTGTCCTGGGGACCATTCAGGCTTGTTCGCATTTGTGTTCCTCACGTGTGCCCCAAAGAATGAGGTGATTTGGTAAAATGCTATGCCCAAGATTACTATCCGAGTGCCGGCGGTGGGGTGGTTCAAATAGCCTCGGCTATCACCTCATTTTGTCCGGTCGTGATGGTCAAGTGGATTAAGGCGTCTTGTACATACCAGTTGCGTTGCTCCTGGGAGTATGGGTTCGAGTCACTTCTGGGGTGTGAGTTTTCAGTTGCATATTGTCCTGGGGACCATTCAGGCTTGTTCGCATTTGTGTTCCTCACGTGTGCCCCAAAGAATGAGGTGATTTGGTAAAATGCTATGCCCAAGATTACTATCCGAGTGCCGGCGGTGGGGTGGTTCAAATAGCCTCGGCTATCACCTCATTTTGTCCGGTCGTGATGGTCAAGTGGATTAAGGCGTCTTGTACATACCAGTTGCGTTGCTCCTGGGAGTATGGGTTCGAGTCACTTCTGGGGTGTGAGTTTTCAGTTGCATATTGTCCTGGGGACCATTCAGGCTTGTTCGCATTTGTGTTCCTCACGTGTGCCCCAAAGAATGAGGTGATTTGGTAAAATGCTATGCCCAAGATTACTATCCGAGTGCCGGCGGTGGGGTGGTTCAAATAGCCTCGGCTATCACCTCATTTTGTCCGGTCGTGATGGTCAAGTGGATTAAGGCGTCTTGTACATACCAGTTGCGTTGCTCCTGGGAGTATGGGTTCGAGTCACTTCTGGGGTGTGAGTTTTCAGTTATATATATATATATATATATATATATATATATATATATATATATATATATATATATATATATATATATATATATATATATATATATATATATATATATATATATATATATAGACATATGTCGTACCTAGTAGCCAGAATGCACTTCTCGGCCTACTATGCAAGGCCCGATTTGCCTAATAAGCCAAGTTTTCCTGAATTATTATATTTTCTCAATTTTTTTTTCTTATGAAATGATAACGCTACCCATTTCATTATGTATGAGGTAAATTTTTTTTATTGGAGTTAAAATAAACGTAGATATATGACCTTACCTAACCAACCCTACCTTACCTAACCTAATCTATCTTTATAGGTTAGGTTTGGTTAGGTAGCCGAAAAAGTTAGGTTTGGTGTGTGTGTGTGTGTACTCACCTAGACAACTAGGTGAGTACACACACACACACACACACACACACACACACACATATATATATATATATATATATATATATATATATATATATATATATATATACATATATACATATATATATATATATATATATATATATATATATATATATATATATATATATATATATATATATATATATATATATATGCATATATATATATATATATATATATATATATATATATATATATATATATATATATATATATATATATATATATATATATATATATATATGTGTGTGTGTGTGTGTGTGTGTGTGTGTGTGTGTGTGTGTGTACTCACCTAGTTGTCTTTGCGGGGGTTGAGCTCTGGCTCTTTGGTCCTGCCTTTCAACTGTCAATCAACAGGCGTACAGATTCCTGAGCCTATTGGGCTCAGGAATCAAGTGTCATATCTACACTTGAAACTGTGTATGGAGTCAGCCTCCATCACATCACTTCCTAATGCATTCCATTTGTCAACCATTCTGACACTAAAAAAATTCTTCTGTTTTAATCCTTCTCATATTTTTGGCATCGTCCACAAACATTGAGAGAAATGAATCGATAACCTCCGGGAGATCATTTACATATATCAGAAACAAGATAGGACCGAGTACAGAGCCCTGTAGGACTCCACTGGTGACTTCTCGCCAGTCGGAGGTCTCACCCTTCACCGTAACTCTCTGCTTCCTATTGCTTAGGTACTCCATTATCCACTGGAGCACCTTACCAGCTACACCTGCCTGTCTCTCCAGCTTATGTACCATCCTCTTATGTGGTACTGTGTCAAAGGCTTTCCGACAATCCAATAAAATGCAGTCCGGGCAGTCCTCTCATTCTTGCTTATTCTGTGTCACCTGGTCGTAGAATTCTATTAAGCCAGTCAGGCAAGATTTACCCTCCCTGAACCCATGTTTGCGATTTGTCACGAAGTCCCTTCTCTCCAAATATGTTACCAAGTTTTTTCTCACGATCTTCTCCATCACCTTGCATGGTATACAAGTCAAGGACACTGGCCTGTAGTTCAGTGCCTCTTGCCTGTCGCCCTTTTTGTATATTGGGACCACATTCGCCCTCTTCCATATTTCTGGTAGGTCTCCCATCTCCAGTGACTTACTATGCACTATGGAGAGTGGCAAGCAAAGTGCCTTTGTACACTCTTTCAGTACCCGTGGCGAGATCCCGTCTGGACCAACAGCCTTTCTAACATTCAGGTCCAGCAAGTGTCTCTTGACCTCCTCTCTCGTAATTTCGAACTCTTCCAAGGCCACCTGGTTTACTTCCCTTTTTCCTAGCACTGTGACCTCACCTTGTTCTGTTGTGAAGACCTCTTGGAACCTCTTGTTGAGTTCATCACACACCTCTTTGTCATTCTCTGTATACCTGTCCTCGCCTGTTCTAAGTTTCACTACCTGTTCTTTCACTGTTGTTTTCCTTCTGATGTGACTGTGGAGTAGCTTTGGTTCGGCCCTGGCTTTGTTTGCTAAACCATTTTCAAAACATTTCTCTGCTTCTCTTCTCACCCTGACATACTCATTCCTGGTTCTCTGGTATCTCTCTCTGCTTTCTGGTGTTCTGTTATTCCGGAAGTTCCGTTGTGTGCTTTCCACACCCTTTTGTTCAGTTTGTTTGCTTCTATACATGCCCTATTATACCATGGATTCTTCTTTTGCTTCTCGGATTTTTCCTTTTGGGTCGGGATGTATCTGCTTACTGCCTCCTGACACTTTTGGGTGACATAGTCCATCATATCTTGTACAGACTTAGCTCTAAGGTCTGTGTCCCAAGGTATTTCCCTTAGGAAGCTTCTCATCTCCTCATAATTTCTCTTTCGGTATGCCAGCCTTTTGTTTCCTAGTTCTTTTTAGGGGGGGGGGGAATAATTCCTAGCTCTACCAGGAACTCAAAGTTCAATACACTGTGATCACTCATTCCCAAGGGTGCTTCCATCTTGACTTCCCTAATATCCCACTCATTTAGGGTAAATATCAAATCAAGCATTGCTGATTCATCCTCTCCTCTCATTCTTGTTGGATCCTTGATGTGCTGGCTTAGAAAGTTTCTTGTTGGCACGTCCAACAGCTTAGCTCTCCATGTTTCTGGTCCTCCATGCGGGTCTCAATTCTCCCAATCTATCTTCCCATGGTTGAAATCTCCCATGATTAGTAGTCCAGATCCATTCCTGCTAGCAACAAAAGCTGCTATTATGTTAATGGTGGCCATATTGTTTCTATCGTATTCCTGTCTGGGTCTTCTGTCATTTGGTGGTGGATTATATATGACTACAACTATAATTTTTTGCCCTCCAGTTGTTATTGTTCCTATTATGTAATCACTAAAACCTTCACATCCCTGAACAACCAACTCCTCAAAATCCCAGCCTTTTCTTACCAGCAGGGCTACACCACCATCACCTCTTCCTTCTTTCTCTTTCCTCATAACATAATAGTACTGTGGGAACACTGCATTTGTTATTGTTTTCGTCAGCTTTGTTTCTGTGAGAGCTATTATGTCTGGGTTTTCCTCTAGTACCCATTCTCCAAGTTCATTTGCTTTATTTGTAATTCCATCTATGTTAGTGTACATTGCCTTGAGGTTCACTTTCTTCTGTCCCTTCTCAAATCTCCTCCTTGGTGAGTGTTCTGCTGGTGGAGGAAGCAGTGCCATGGGTGTGAGGATTTGTGAGGTGGATACCAGGGTTGCAGAGGATACTGGGATGAGGGGTGCGGGGTCAAGTGAAGGGGGTTACCTTGAGGTTACCTTGAGGTGCTTCCGGGGCTTAGTGTCCCTGCGGCCCGGTCGTCGACCAGGCCTCCTTGTTGCTTGACTGATGAACCAGGCTGTTAGATGCGGCTGCTCGCAGCCTGACGTATGAGTCACAGCCTGGTTGATCAGGTATCCTTTGAAGGTGCTTATCCAGTTCTCTCTTGAACACTGTGAGGGGTCGGCAAGTTATGCCCCTTATGTGTAGTGGAAGCGTATTGAACAGTCTCGGGCCTCTGATGCCGATAGAGTTCTCTCTCAGAGTACCTGTTGCACCTCTGCTTTTCAACGGGGGTATTCTGCACATCCTGCCTTGTCTTCTGATCTCGTGTGATGTTATTTCTGTGTGCAGGTTTGGGACCAGCCCCTTCAATATTTTCCACGTGTAAATTATTATGTATCTCTCCCGCCTGCGCTCAAGGGAGTACAGATTTAGGCTCTTTAGTCGGTCCCAATAGTTTAGGTGTTTTACTGAGTGGATTCTAGCAGTAAAGGATCTCTGCACGCTCTCCAGGTCAGCAATTTCTCCAGCTTTGAAAGGGGCTGTCATTGTGCAGCAGTACTCCACTCTAGAGAGCACAAGCGTTTTGAAAAGTATCATCATCGGTATAGCATCTCTAGTGTGAAAAGTTCTTGTTATCCAACCTGTCATTTTTCTTGCAGTTGTGACGGCTACTTTATTGTGTTCTTTAAAGGTAAGGTCTTCCGACATGAGTACACCCAGATCCTTTACATTGCCTTTTCTCTTCTATGTTATGATTTGCCTGGGTTTTGTACGTGGTTTCTGTTTTTATATTTTCAATTTTTCCGTAGCGCATGTGCTGGAACTTATCCTCGTTAAACACCATATTATTTTCTGTAGCTCATAGAGAGACCTGATCTACATCTAATTGGAGGTTTGCCGTGTCCTCTATGTTGCCAACTCTCATGAAAATCCTAGTGTCATCTGCAAAGGATGATACAGTGCTATAGGTTGTGTTCTGGTCTATGTTCGATATGAGGATGAGAAAAAGTACTGGAGCAAGCACAGTACCCTGGGGGACTGAGCTCTTCACGGTTGATGGGCTGGATTTTATTTTGTTGACTATTACACATTGGGTTCTGTTAGTCAGGAAATTGTAGATCCATCTGCCTATTTTCCCGGTAATTCCTTTTGAACGCATTTTGTGTGCAATAACACCATGTCACATTTATCAAAAGCTTTTGCGAAATCTTTGTAAATTACATCAGCTTTTTGTTTGTCTTCCATAGCATCTAATGCCATATCATAGTGGTCCAGCAACTGCGACAGGCAAGAGCGCCCTGTTCTGAAACCATGTTGTCCAGGGTTATGGAGATGCTGTGATTCCATGTATTATGTGATCTTGCTTCTTAGCACTCTCTCAAAAAATTTTATGATGTGCGATGTTAGTGCTATCGGTCTGTAATTTTTTGCCTCTGCCTTATTTCCTCCTTTATGGAGTGGTGCTATCTCTGCTGTTTTTAGTATGTCAGGGATAACGCCAGTATCTAGGCTTTGTCTCCACAGAATGTGAAGGGCCTGCGATAGTGTTTTTTTACAGTTCTTGATGAATATGGAGTTCCAAGAATCCGGGCCTGGTGCAGAGTGCATAGGCATACTGTTTATGGCTTCTTCAAGGGACAGGGAGGGTATGGTTTTTTTTTTTTATTATTATTTTTTTTTTTATTATTATTATTTTCTACCACAGACGTGGCCACACATTTACAATGCTAACCAGCATATATAAATTTTCTTCTGTCCTCCATGGACAGGGTTAGAGAAATGTTAAACATAGAGTTCAAGGGTTTATTGAACACTCGACCACAGAAGGTGATTCGGTGCTTTTAAAATGCTAAGCTAACCTACATACATAAATACATAGATACACAGATTTACGTATGCCCTACATAAAGTGATTTATGTGTCTTTTACATAGTGTCATTAATGTACATTCACAAAGGTGAAATGTAATTCTGATCAGCTTCCATATATACTTTATACCCATACATATACATACATATATACACACACATGCATTCACATACATCTGTCTCATTTACTCTGACAGGGTGAGATAGCTGATAAAGAAACTAGTGTGCAGTTAAGCACTTAATCACTGAAGGTGATGAAGGTGCTTTTACAAGCTCAGGTTATATAGTTACATCATATAACATTGAATGATATATTGAATATAACATTGAATAAATGATATATTACATGGTCAATCTTGGATACAAGTCCAATATCAAGTGTTCCAGTACTCATATAGTAATTACAGAGTTCAGCATACTTTAGCCCAGGAGGGCGAAAGTCAGTCAGTATGGGACATTCTACAATATAACGTTCAAGAGAGTGCATGTTTTCTCTTTCACAAAGTTGACACATTGTGTACTCGACATTTGGGTTTTGAGAAAGCTGCCAGATACGTCTATATCCCAGGCGTATTCTGGCCACTATAACATCACATTGCCGGGTTCTTGTTCTATTAGTCCCATATGTGAATATCTCCTCACGATATCTATCATAATATTTAATGCTACAACTTTCAGGTCTTTGTGAATTTGTTAGGTCGGTGAGATTTTCATTAGATATTTGTTTAAGTATTCTCTTTGTCACTGCTAATGAAACACCCATATGAAACACCCACCCAAACACCCACTCAACACCCTAAACACCCATATCAATTTCTACCACTGGTTTTCTGCAGGCTGTCTTAGCAAGCATATCAACAGTGGGGTGAAAGGGGCGGGAGGACAGGAAGAAAAGGGGGGTTTCCTATGCAGAGGAGGGTGGTGGGGTTGCCCTCCCCGCTGGTGTTACTGGGTAGCTGGTTGTGGGTTCCCCCCTCGCCTCTGGAGGTGATGTGTTGGGAGCTGTGGTTTCCTGGTTTTGCCCTCTCGCCCTGCGCTTCTTCCCTGTGTGTGTGTGTGTGTGTGTGTGTGTGTGTGTGTGTGTGTGTGTGTGTGTGTGTGTGTGTGTGTGTGTGTGTGTGTGTGTGTGTGTGTGTGTGTGTGTGTATGTATGTTCAGTTTATATATAATTATAAAAAAAGAGAATGAGAGTTTAATTCTTCTATTCATATTTCAACATATCAGCAGTTGACAAGCTGGCATTGGCTTATTTAATCTTATTATTTTTATATTTGAAATATGAGTGTTAACACTTCCAGTGTTAAGGTCATCTAACCTCACCTCTTCACGGTCGATATTGGGGAATCCCACGAAGTTTTAAAAAATTACAAAAACAAGATGAAAAATGATTTAAAATATTTGAACAACTTTTTCAAGAAAATTAATCGAAAATAAAAGATAGTATTGAGCATTTTTCGACAATTATGATTCAAACTTCGCTGGAACGCGTCAGTATTATTAGTCCACCCAGTACACAGCAATGGGATACTGAAAGTATGAGATGTGCTATGAGTGAAGACAATTGTCCCACATACGAGAGAGAGAGAATGGTGAAAATAAAGAGAGATTACAGTTTACTCTGTGAGAAGCTCAAATTGTATTATTAGACATATGATCATGTAATACTAATAATGCCCACAATATTTTTTATCATTTATTTATCAAATGTCTTACCACCCCAGATTTACCATCGCACGGAATAGTCACTAGAATAAATGTTGTTTAATTAAAAAAAGTGTATCTATGATATTTTATATTTTGTTACTCTAACTATTCTTAGTATTATTATTTGGTTTAATTTATTTATATATTTTTCACCTAATCAAACTGAAATAAGTAAAAAACTGATAATAAACCATAAGAAATAGACAATAAAAGGAGAATCTTCACCACTCATACCATAATCTATGGTTGTCTATAAGATTAATAACAATAATTATAATGAAAATGTTTTGGTTCATATTGTACCTCAAAATTATAATTTCTTTATACAACAAGGCCAACTCATCTACGATCCTACTTCCCGTCAAAATTATAATGCATGTTGTACATTATCAGACTTTCCTCAATGGCATATGTTTTTTCTGTGGAAGAATCAACTACTTCTCTAACCATCCCACAATAAACAAACATGTTTATTGTGGGATGACCTCTTGGTGATGACCTCCAGGTGACCTCTTGAATATATGAAAAGTAGCATATATACATTAATGGCATATCGTTTACAGACACACTATCTAAAAAATCCACTAACACTTCTCCATCATCTCATACTCACTGGGCATAGAAAATTAATACAAAATGAGAACTAATGGCAAAAATATTTGTTTACTATATTTACAAGATCCCTGAAGAAATCAACGTTATCCTAAACGAAAACGAGGAAGGAAAAAAGGTAATAATGATAATAGTATTTCAAACATACTGTAAATTCAAAATGGGTTGCATTTTTTTTTTAAAGAACGTAATGTCCCGTAACAATAAATACCTCTATTGTGTATTAATCATATACATAATATATAATATACCAGGATGATCAATAGGTTGCTGGAAGTCAATTAAAGCATGATAATCAGGAGGTACCAGGCTGTTTTTGCAAGCATATCAACATTGTCAAGCCTTGAGAGACCAACATGTGATGGTATTCATAGGAATTTAATTTCAAATCAGTAATATTTGAATGAATGTTTTATCTGCTAAAGAAAACAGAAAACCTCGTACAGGCAGCTCCTGCAATGGTGCTGGAACCAAAAGTATTCGCGTTTGCCTTTTCATTGGAAAATTCCAGCACCGTAGAGAAAGGGCACCTGCTGCATGGGGTAACAGCTTCTCCTCCATATCGACCTACCCAGGCTTTGCACCCTGGGGAAGTTACTCCAGCCTCGACAACCAGAGCGCAACTCCATAGTCTCCCAAGATTGCAGGATGCCTTCTACTATCACTGGTTACTGCAAGGTTATCAGTCGTTACTGTAAGGTTATCAGTGCTTACTGCAAGGTTATCAGTGCTTACTGCAAGGTTGTCAGTGCTTACTGCAAGGTTATCAGTCGTTACTGTAAGGTTATCAGTGCTTACTGCAAGGTTATCAGTGCTTACTACAAGGTTATCAGTGCTTACTGCAAAGTTGTCAGTGCTTACTGCAAGGTTATCAGTGCTTACTGCAAGGTTATCAGTGCTTACTGCAAGGTTATCAGTGCTTGCGGCAAGGTTATCAGTGCTTACTGCAAGGTTATCAGTGCTTACTGCAAAGTTGTCAGTGCTTACTGCAAGGTTATCAGTGCTTGCTGCCAGGTTATCAGTGCTTACTGCATGGTTATCAGTGCTTACTGCAAGGTTATCAGTGCTTACTGCAAGGTTATCAGTGCTTACTGCAAGGTTATCAGTGCTTGCTGAAAGGTTATCAGTGCTTACTGCAAAGTTGTCAGTGCTTACTGCAAGGTTATCAGTGCTTGCTGCAAGGTTATCTGTTATACTCAAATTCTGTCAGTTGAAATGTAACCAATCACAGGCGAGTAGGCCTCTGACGTCATGCCAGACAGAGGAGCATCAGGCATGCTCCCAGCAGCCTCAGTCATCCTCACAGACTCAGAGTAGAAGGACCTCGGCTAGGCAGATATATACCTTGCTATCTCAGTCAATAAATATATACAGAAGCGACTACTGTGTCTACATTCTACCCGAACAAGGCAAACGAATACTGGTAGCAGCAGTGGGACCCAGAAATTTTTTCTGGAAACAAAAGTTCAAGTACCCAGCATCGCCTCGTGTTCCAGCCGCCGCCACCGCCACCGCCACCGCCATAAGCCGCCATCCTGCCACCCACGCATCAAATATTGTGCCAGACCGGGGTCCTGCCATCAACCACTACTCCAGGCCAACGTTCAGAAGTAAGGGTCAATATTTTCCTGTGAGAACGCTCATTCATCAGTGAGGAGGAAGGAAGCTTCCCGCGCCAGCCATTTTTTTTAACCTCGCGCCACCACGTGGGAACCACCTAGTGCACCCACCACCACCACCGCCACCCAAGCTGACAGTATCTAAGCTTTGTGAGTGTTCAAGCTACTGAAATCGTGGTCAATCATCGTCGCAACTATCAACTGACCATCGTATGTACTGTATTGTTCCTTGAGAATATTTGGTGGACTGCAATTGTTTGACTAGTGTCGCCTCCCCAGGCTCACACCTCGCCTCCCTCTCCAGCTCACACCTCGCCACCAGCCCCTGCTACATCATTTTGTGTGAACTCCTGCCTCCCAATCGTGTTTCTCCACCGACATCGTCGTAATATCGTCGTCGTCAGAATTTATCTTCGCACTTCCAGCATCAACAGTGTGGGGTCCCTGAGTTTCGCGCCATCGCCGCCAGGAGCGCTGCCATCGCACCAGTTTGTAAACAAGCCCTCACATGGTCCTCTTCACACGTCTGGTCACCGTTTTTCGTTTTGGCCACTGTTATATTGCAAATCCTGCAGCCCTGAGTTAAGTAAATATGAGCTAAGATATCGTGTGCTATGATTTAATGAGGTTTAACGTAAATATATCCAAAATATCTTATGAATTAATCTTTCAGTGACTTGTTAAATATTGGAGCCGGTTTAGTACTCCAGAGGCCCACAGTTTCTCTGAGACATTTCAATATTCCCTGCATATGATTCCATTATTCATTAATTGTTACTAGTGTCATTACTGAATTCAAAGGTGAGAGAAGTAAGAAATAATTGTTTCTAGCAGTTATATACATTCCTGTGTCCAGTTTATGTGCTACATCCATATTTCTTGCATTGCCACTTGTTGTGTTGAATCTTTTTAATGAAATTTTGCAATTGCACTTCCAGTTTTTATATTCTCAATTGCTGTGCTTAGTCTGGTTTAATTAATTTACATACATCTAATTCCAGTCATTTTTTTAATGAAAGATTGCTAAATTTAGTTTAGAATTGCTTGTTCTTAATTATTTTCTTGCCTAGCCCAATTTAATAATTTTATTTCTGCCATTTTTTACTTTAGCCAAGTTGATATTTTTTTGTGTGTTTATTTTTGTGTATACTATTTCTGATGCCAGGTGCACTTAATTATAATCTGCGTTCAAATATTACTTCCACGGCTGTGACAATGCCTACCACTGTTGAAACCCCTTCAGAATCAATGGGAACAGTTGCTCGTCCCAATGGCCAGAGATCAGCTCAGGAAATGGCTATTCCTCTTTTTGCTGGGGAATCGCGTTTATTAGAATCATGGTTTAGTAAGGTTGAAGCGAAAACAGTTGCACGTTTTTCTAAGCCTACTGATGCCGAATACTTAGCAATTGCACGGTCAGCCGTGGACACAACCAAAGGTGATGCACGTTTTGTTGTTGATGAGAAAGCCATTGTTAGCCTCCAGTCTTGGCCTGAATTTAAGGATTTCTTTCGCCGTTGCTTTGTTAATAAAGGAGACCTTGACCCATATAGGTTAGTCAAGAAAATTGCCAATGCCACCATGCAGCCTGGTGAATCGTTTAATGCGTTTACTAGCCGTCTCGATCAGTATCTGTATGCCTTAGTTTCTGCTATGAATAATTCAACTTGGTTAGATAAAGACAATAATCTGTCCCCTGAGGCTATGGCCAAAATGATAGCATTTGATACTTTAATGCATTTTGCCCCCGAGCATACAAAACCAATCGTTGAGCAACAAAATTTTGGTGTTAAACATGAAATTGGTGAAGTATTTGAGGCTATTAACAATGCCGCAGATAAACTAGCTCCCCGAAGTGCTCAACTGTTGCCACCCTCTGATGCTGTAAATGTAGTCACAAGCTCTCAGCATCCTCCCACAAATTCTCAAAACTCTTGGTCGCAGAAGCGTACCCATGCTCGTAGCCCCCAGTCAAATTCGCCGCCTCATAAAATGCCGAAACGCCATAGTCCACAACCATCCACTCCCTCATGTTGGCATTGTGGTAAGAGTAACCACCTTGCAAGGGACTGTTGGTCCGCCCCTAGATCATCACCTCCTAGACAATTCTCTCGGCCCCCTCATCAATCTAATCATTCTAGGCTTCCATATTGCACGTACCATAAACAAGTTGGTCACCACACTGCGGATTGTAGAGCTAGGCAAAGGACATCTCCACCTCGTAACTCCCATGGTTAGTCTTGGCGAGGCTCACAGCGTCCAAGACATTATCAGAACTCTCGTAATTACAACTCCCAGCCCAGCTATAATGCAACTTCAAATTATAATGCTCAGTCACAGAATGCTGGAGCTCAGAATGTTCACTCCATGTCGTCGGGAAACCCCCAAGGCCATCCGCTAACCAATTCAAGCTAGCCAATCCTAGTGCCCTCCCTGTGTATTCAGTAGCTACCCAAAATAGATTTGGACACTTGACAGAGGAGGACACTGACTCTAGACCAGTTGTAGATGTTGACGGATCCACAGTAAATTTGACACAAACAAGACACAGATATCCCAGACAACATAAGTCAAAAATAGTAACTTGTCCAGTCTCAAGTGATGGTCCCCTTGTATCAGCCATTGTACATGGTAGAGTTTTAAAAGTTATTCTTGACTCAGGTGCAAAAATTAATATTGTCAAGCCCTCAGCTCTTAGAGACATTGAAAGTATGCACCCTACTATTTTAAAACAGTCACACATACCTTTTCTAAGTGGTATTTCAGGAAATAAAGTAAAAGTTCAGGGTGAAATTGACCTCCCACTCAAGTTCAATGATGTCACATTGTCTATAACATGTTTAGTTGTTGACATTATTCATTTTCCTGGAGACATTCTCTTAGGTCTGTACACCATGATTGATGAAAATATTGCATTGTTTCCCCATCGTTGGAACATAAGTATCAAAGACCATGTCATACCCTTGTGTAGCATCTATCGACAAGGCCACGAGTTCAATCTTCAATCAGATTATGTTAATTTTGTTGACACCCGCCTTGCAAGCGTAGGTTTGTCAGATCATTGTCGTGGTAGCATACCCGAGAAAACAGGCACTCGATTGAAGCATAGTAGTTGTGCAGTTGTTAAGGAGAATGAGTATCGGGACTTTCTGGAAGGGGACGCCCTAACGGATTCTCGTTGTCTCGCTCGCCTGGCAGCTTCCATCTCTGAAGTCAGTGGTTCCATGGCTACTGACACTGTGCTACACCCTCATTCTCTCACCAGAATAAGAGTTAAGGTTCAGGGAGTGCCTGAATTGTCGGATGTGATTGCGGAAAGTGAAACATGTAAAGTGAATGGTACATTTGTTGAACCCTCCTGGCACACAGTGCAGGATGGTACTGTCACACTTTTTATCGCAAACACAAGTAATGCCGATATCCATCTCCAGTCTGGTACCCATGTTGTAGATTTTGCCTATTACTCGTTACCGGTGCGAGTTGTGGATGATGTCTCCATGGATCATACTGTTTGTACACTCACACCAGGAGAACAGGGATCTCAGCCAGAGGTGCAAGCGCAACACCTCAGTCCTACTGATTTTCCTGACTCTGTGGCTCAGCTTTTGAAAATTTTGAACAAGAATAGAGCTGTTGTTGCTCTACCAGGAGAAAAATTAGGTCTCACTCCTCTCATTACACATAAAATTCCCCTTGAACAAGGAACTACGCCTATTTATGTACCAGCTTACCGTCTTCCCCATTCTCAGAGAGCAGAAGCAGATAGACTTGTAGAAGAAATGTTACAGAGTGATGTAATTGAATCGAGTAATTCGCCATGGAACGCTCCATTGATTCTTGTACCAAAGCGAGATGGGACTTGGAGACCTGTAATCGATTATCGCAAGCTTAACAGAGTAACAATACCTGATCGTTTCCCACTTCCAGTTCTAAATGATTTGTTGCAAAGTATTGGTCGAAACAAAGTATTCTCAACGTTAGATTTGTTGCAGGGATTCTGGCAAATCCCCCTTGATGAGGAAAGTAAACAATTGACAGCCTTTAGTACTCCCAATGGTCATTTTCATTTCAAAAGAATGCCGTTTGGTTTGCGTAGTAGTCCAATAACCTTTTCACGGCTCATGACAAATCTATTTCGTAGATTGATAGGAAGTACGCTTCTAGTTTACCTTGATGATCTCATAATCATGTCGCAAGATGTTCAGACTCATTTCCAGAACCTTGAAAAGGTACTTGCAAAGCTCGCTGAAGCTAATTTAAAAATAAAGCTTGCAAAATGTTCATTTTTAAAGCAAAAGATTAATTTCCTAGGTCATACAGTTACACCTTCAGGTATTACATTGAATGAATCAAAAATTATTGCTGCCCGTGATTTTCCAACACCTCGTACCGCAGAAGCCGTAAGACAGTTCACAGGTCTTGTAGGATTTTATCGTTCATTTATTGCTGGATTCTCTATTATAGCCGCTCCGCTTTACAAGTTGCAAAGAAAAGATGAACCCTTTGTTTGGGGAGAGGCCCAGGATCAGTCATTCAAAAAACTCAAAGCAGCCTTGATTTCGTCACCTGTCCTTAGGTACCCAGATTTTTCTAAACCTTTTACGTTGGTTACAGATGCTAGTGACATAGGTCTAGGTGCTGCATTACTTCAAACAGAAGGTCACAGAGATCACGCAATAGCTTATGCTAGCCGTACTTTATCTAAAGAAGAGAAAAATTATAGTGCAACAGAACGAGAAGCCTTGGCAGTTGTTTGGGCACTTAAACATTTCAAGGATACAATTTATAATTACCCAGTTCATGTTCTTACAGATCACCAACCATTAATTCCCTTGTTCAAAAATAAGAATCCAGTTGGAAAGTTTGCTAGATATTTGCTCACAATTCAAGAATTCAATCCCACATTTGGATATATTCCAGGAAAGCAGAATGTTGTAGCCGATGCGTTTTCTCGACACGTAGCTGCGATTCAGTTAAATTACCCAGCATTAGATGCTACAGTAGTAGAAACAGAACAGAGACAAGACCCCATATGGGCACCCGTCATTAAATTTTTGACTAAGCAAGACACTCGCCCGATTCATAAACCGCCAGTACCATTGAAAGAACTAGTTATGTTGGACAATTTACTGTGTAGAGTAGTAAAGCTAGGGACAGCCTCGAGGAAATGTTGTCAGTTAGTTGTTCCAGCTGTCTTGGTACCAACTGTGTTAAAAATTATCCATGATGCTCCTGCAAGTGCACATCCAGGAAAGGATCGTACACTCCAACAAGGTCGATTGAAATATTTTTGGCCAAAAATGGCTAAGGAGATTGCTCATTATGTTGACAGATGTTTAACTTGTTTACAGCACAAGGGACATGTTTCAGGACCTAATCCAATTCAGGTGTACCCAGCAACTAAAGCTCCTTGGGAACGAATATCGATGGATTTATTGACAAATTTTGCGGAAACAGAGAAAGGGAACAAACATTTGCTTGTAATGGTCGATAATTTTTCACGGTTTTGCGAACTAGTTCCTATCCCGAACAAAACAGCAGAAACCATAGCCAGCGCATTCCATGACCAAATAATTTGTAGATATAGTATGCCTAAAGTAATCCTTTCAGATAATGGACCAGAATTCAGTAATAGTATTCTAACTAGCTTGTGTGATTTATATAACATCAAAAAATGTAGCATTATGCCTTATCATCCGGCAAGTAATGGACTAGCTGAACGTACTAACAGGAAAGTGTTAGATGCCTTGAGAGTCACGTTGAATTTTGATAACAACAATTGGGATGATTTTATACCCTTAATTCAGTGTGCTATAAATTCTTCAATTAATGTTTCTACTGGTGACACACCTCACGCTATTCTTTATGGTACAGATAAGATCCTCCCTAATGAATTGATTAACGTACCTCCTACTCCCTTATATAACGTAGATGATTTTGTTCAAGTGAAGCGTAGACAAATGTAACTAGTATTCAAGAAAATACGAGAACAACTGTCCAAAGCAACAGCCGAGTTCACTCTAGCAAGGAATGCACGAGCTAAACCCAGTAAAATAACTATTGGATCTGTAGTAATGATACTTAACCAACACAGGTCTGGTCCTATGTACAAGTTAACTAAGAAATTTTTGGGTCCATATAAGGTAATCGAGCTTATTAAAGGTAACAAATACAGACTTAAGAACTTGTTAACAGGAGAGTATATAA
The DNA here is from genome assembly GCF_040958095.1 of Procambarus clarkii. NCBI lineage: Eukaryota > Metazoa > Arthropoda > Malacostraca > Decapoda > Cambaridae > Procambarus > Procambarus clarkii. The sequence continues at coordinate 32,353,326 of NC_091174.1, forward strand.
ATGAACATTTAGACCACATGAAGTTAGCTAAAATGACTGTTGACGAGACTGATGAGGAAGATGACAATGAACTTACCCAGACAGATACTCCTACTCGGACACCACCTTCTGTGGTTGACAGACCACTTGATGTTCAGCAACCCCATACTAGCAATTATAATCTTAGATCTAGACCTCTCGTTTCAACCGTGCACTCACCACATGTCCATTGGCTAGATGTTAACGAGGATATCTCTCAAGATGATAGTTTGTCGCATGAAGTTTCATCTGTTCCGGACCTTCAGTCAGAGCCAGAGTTGTATAGTGCTCTGGATGAGCTAGGTGTAGATATCCGCAGAATTTATAATTGAATGCACTCTGCAGTTATTCTGTTTGTTTTGAAAAAAAAAAAAAACTCATTTGCAGTATTTCTACCACATGTGTCTTATTATTACCATTATATATAATGTATAGTTTTTCTCAACTTTATTTTGTTATGAATTAGATGCCATTGTTAAGTCTACTACCATTTGTATTTTTACAGTGCTTGTCATAAGAGTTATTATTGTTCTAGCAACCACATTGAGGCCAGTGAATCCTGACTGCTATCACGCAGATGTTAGTCTTCTTGATCCAGGTCTTGTATATGCTTGTAAATATATTGCACATTATATATATTGTACATTGGTCTTGTAAATATATTGTATTATTTCAGAAAAAAAAAGAGAGAGAGAAAAAAAAAAAAAAAAATCATTATCTATCTTGAAATTCAATTGTGGTTGTTAGGTCAGAACTTTGTTCCATTAATGTAATAATTGTTTAATTTTGTATGGTTTTCAAGCATATGCCATTGACACATGTTAATAATTTTGTTTAGGCAATACCTTGAGTTGTATTGTTCATATCTGATCAGTAGACATACACATGTTCTTAATACTCTGGTTTAATCAAAGAATTGTTACCATGATTTTCACCTATTATGATGAATTTTTTTTGGTGCATATATGCCGAGTTGTTTGTATTACGCACACCTGATCTTCTTTCAATGTTTTATTATGCAAATTTCACATGTAAGCCATTATTGTATGCTACCGAGGTCCTTTCAGTATCATTGTAACTATATAGCTAGCCAGAGCTTGTCGACAAGGGACGTCGACTTGGTAGCGTGTCCGAGCGGTGTTATACTCAAATTCTGTCAGTTGAAATGTAACCAATCACAGGCGAGTAGGCCTCTGACGTCATGCCAGACAGAGGAGCATCAGGCATGCTCCCAGCAGCCTCAGTCATCCTCACAGACTCAGAGTAGAAGGACCTCGGCTAGGCAGATATATACCTTGCTATCTCAGTCAATAAATATATACAGAAGCGACTACTGTGTCTACATTCTACCCGAACAAGGCAAACGAATATATCAGTGCTTACTGCAAGGTTATCAGTGCTTACTGCAAGGTTATCAGTGCTTACTGCAAGGTTATCACTGCTTACTGCAAGGTTATCAGTGCTTGCTGAAAGGATATCAGTGATTTTTAGGGTATAATTAGTGACTGCTAGATTATCAAAGGTTACTGCTTGGTAATTAGTGATAACTGCTCGGTTATCAGTAGTTACTGCTAGAATATCAGTGGTTATTGCTAGGTTATCAGTGGTTACTGCTAGGTTATCAGTGGTTACTGCTCGGTTATCAGTGGTTACTGCTCAGTTATCAGTGGTTACTACTAGGTTATCAGTAGTTATTGCTCGGTTATCAGTGGTTACTGCTATGTTATCAGTGGTTACTGCTAGTTATCAGTGGTTACTGGTCGGTTATCAGTGGTTACTGCTCGGTTATCAGTGGTTACTGCTCGGTTGTCAGTGGTTACTGCTCGGTTATCAGTGGTTACTGATAGGTTATCAGTGGCTATGTGTTTGTCAGTCTTTAATTGTTTATGTTGATCAATGCTCATTTTGTTCGTGTAGAATAATACACAGTGCTCCGGGGCTACAAGTAGGACATTGTTTATTTGCTGTTTAGAGGTCAGTGGTCAGTTGTGAGGTGACGGTTATTAGTCAGTTACTTCTTGTAGGTCAGTGATCAGTTGCGACGTGTAGGTCAGTGTTCAGTTGCCACGTGTAGGTCAGTGATCAGTTGCCACGTGCAGGTCAGTGTTCAGTTGCTACGTGTAGGTCAGTGATCAGTTGCCACGTGTAGGTCAGTGATCAGTTGCCACGTGCAGGTCAGTGTTCAGTTGCCACGTGTAGGTCAGTGATCAGTTGCCACGTGTAGGTCAGTGATCAGTTGCCACGTGCAGGTCAGTGTTCAGTTGCTACATGTAGGTCAGTGATCAGTTGCCACGTGTAGGTCAGTGATCAGTTGCCACGTGTAGGTCAGTGTTCAGTTGCTACGTGTAGGTCAGTGATCAGTTGCCACGTGTAGGTCAGTGATCAGTTGCCACGTGCAGGTCAGTGATCAGTTGCGACGTGTAGGTCAGTGTTCAGTTGCCACGTGTAGGTCAGTGTTCAGTTGATACGTGTAGGTCAGTGTTCAGTTGCCACGTGTTGGTCAGTGTTCAGTTGCCACGTGTAGGTCAGTGATCAGTTGCCACGTGTAGGTCAGTGTTCAGTTGCCACGTGTAGGTCAGTGTTCAGTTGCCACGTGTAGATCAGTGATCAGTTGCCACGTGCAGGTCAGTGATCAGTTGCCATTTGTAGGTCAGTGATCAGTTGCCACGTGTAGGTCAGTGATCAGTTGCCACGTGTAGGTTAGTGATCAGTTGCCACGTGTAGGTTAGTGATCAGTTGCCATGTGTAGGTCAGTGATCAGTTGCCACGTGTAGGTCAGTGTTCAGTTGCTACGTGTAGGTCAGTGATCAGTTGCCACGTGTAGGTCAGTGATCAGTTGCCACGGGCAGGTCAGTGATCAGTTGCGACGTGTAGGTCAGTGTTCAGTTGCCACGTGTAGGTCAGTGTTCAGTTGATACGTGTAGGTCAGTGTTCAGTTGCCACGTGTAGGTCAGTGTTCAGTTGCCACGTGTAGGTCAGTGATCAGTTGCCACGTGCAGGTCAGTGATCAGTTGCCATGTGTAGGTCAGTGATCAGTTGCCACGTGTAGGTCAGTGATCAGTTGCCACGTGTAGGTTAGTGATCAGTTGCCACGTGTAGGTTAGTGATCAGTTGCCATGTGTAGGTCAGTGATCAGTTGCCATGTGTAGGTCAGTGTTCAGTTGTCACGTGTAGGTCAGTGATCAGTTGCCACGTGTAGGTCAGTGTTCAGTTGCCACGTGTAGGTCAGTGTTCAGTTGCCACGTGTAGGTCAGTGTTCAGTTGCCACGTGTAGGTCAGTGTTCAGTTGCCACGTGTAGGTCAGTGATCAGTTGCCACGTGTAGGTCAGTGATCAGTTGCCACGTGTAGGTCAGTGATCAGTTGCCACGTGTAGGTCAGTGTTCAGTTGCCACGTATAGGTCAGTGTTCAGGTGCCACGTGTAGGTCGCAGGGGTAAAAGACTCGTCTCGTCTTAACGAGCGATTTAAACTGAGTTCGTATTCTGGCCGGGGAGGATTGACTAGACGCCAATCCTTAACAGCACGTCTCTCTTCACACAACAGTGAATTGGTACCTGGCTCATAAGCGACTTGGCGACTCTATTCCAGGGAAAATTTGGACTAATTACCTGCTCCAAACGCTGTGCGTGCAAGTGGCTTAACAAAAATGTAAGAATTGATATATATATATATATATATATATATATATATATATATATATATATATATATATATATAATATATATAATATATATATATATATATATATATATATATATATATATATATATATATATATATATATATATATATATATATATATAATGTCGTACCTAGTAGCCAGAACGCACTTCTCTGCCTACTATGTAAGGCCCGATTTGCCTAATAAGCCAAGTTTTCATGAATTAATTGTTTTTCGACTACCAAACCTACCTAACCTAACCTAACCTAACTTTTTCGGCTAACTAACCTAACCTAACCTAACCTATAAAGATAAGTTAGCTTAGGTTAGGTAGGGTTGGTTAGGTTCGGTCATATATCTACGTTAATTTTAACTCCAATAAAAAAAATTGACCTCATACATAATGAAATGGGTAGCTTTATCAATTCATAAGAAAAAAAGAGAAGATATATTAATTCAGGAAAACTTGGCTTATTAGGCAAATCGGGCCTTGCATAGTAGGCCGAGAAGTGCGTTCTGCCTACTAGGTACGACATTATATATTTATTTATATATATATATATATATATATATATATATATATATGTATATATATATATATATATATATATATATATATATATATATATATATATATATATATATATATATATATATTATATATGATTTCTGTGTTGTTTACTAGGATTTCTCTGGCGATGGTTTGGTTGTGGGAAGAGATTATAAGTTCCTTAATGGAGCCCTGTTGTTTATGCATCGTTAAACGCCTAGAAAGAGATGTTGTTGTCTTGCCTATATACTGGGTTTTTTGGAGCTTACAGTCCCCAAGAGGGCATTTGAAGGCATAGACGACGTTGGTCTCTTATAAAGCGTTCTGCTTTGTGTCTGGAGAGTTTCTCATGAGTAGGCTGGCCATTTTTCAGGTTTTATAGTAAATCGTCAGTTGTATCCTCTGATTTTTGTCTGTAGGGATAACGTTTCTATTAACAATATCTTTCAGGACACTTTCCTCCGTTTTATGAGCTGTGGAAAAGAAGTTCCTGTAAAATAGTCTAATAGGGGGTATAGGTGTTGTGTTAGTTGTCTCTTCAGAGGTTGCATGGCGTTTCACTTTCCTTTTTATGATGTCTTCGACGAAACCATTGGAGAAGCCGTTGTTGACTAGGACCTGCATTACCCTACAGAGTTCTTCGTCGACTTGCTTCCATTCTGAGCTGTGGCTGAGAGCACGGTCGACATATGCATTAACAACACTCCTCTTGTACCTGTCTGGGCAGTCGCTGTTGGCATTTAGGCACATTCCTATGTTCGTTTCCTTAGTGTAGACTGCAGTGTGGAAACCTCCGCTCTTTTCCATGACTGTTACATCTAGAAAGGGCAGCTTCCCATCCTTTTCCATCTCGTAAGTGAAACGCAATGTTGACATTTTTACACAGGTACCTGATGCCAGACATCTGCAGGAGCTGAAGGAGGCGTTTGAGCAGAGTTCCGTGCTGCGTTTCACTTACGAGATGGAAAAGGATGGGAAGCTGCCCTTTCTAGATGTAACAGTCATGGAAAAGAGCGGAGGTTTCCACACGGAGGTTGCTATTTAACAGAGGCCGCAGCTCCTTTATATATAAGGATTCCATTACTCTCAAATCTGACTGGCCATTCATACAAGTGTCCAGAATTTTAAAATCAGATTCCAGCAGAGAATGATCAAACTCATAACAATGGTTTCTAATCTCCAAAAATGCTGGTTTAGACAATGGTAATCCAGTCCTAAAAGATAATCCCCGGTGCTCAAGTATCCTAATCTTAAAGTTCCGAATGGAACTCCCGATATATCCAGCATTACAGCTGGAACAATTATACATATATACGACATTGGAGCACAGGGGGGTAGGCACTTTATCTTTAAATTTAAAATAAGAGCCTATGGTATTTGTGTTGACAAAAATAAATCTAAAGTCTACTTGAGGATAACAATGCTGCAACAGTCTCCTCAAACGACTCCTTACAGAAAAGCTAATACTGCCATAAAATGGTAATTTAATATATTTAAGATCCCTTTCCACTGTAGTAATCCTACACGATGGGTGAAACTTCTTATTTAAGAAATTCCTTATAAAGGTATAAACCATATGCAAAGGATAACCATTATTTGAAAAAAAATTCACAAGAAAATTAATTTCTTGATCAAAGTTATTCCAGTTTGAACATAAAACAAAGGCCCTATTCAGTAGAGTGTTAATTCCATTTTTCTTAAAAATATCAGGAACAAAAGAATTAAAATTTAAACCTAAACCAGTAAAAGTTGGTTTCTTAAAAACATTAGTATTGAACCCATTAAGGTTATTCACTTTGACATCAAGAAACGACAATGAATTATCAACTTCACACTCTGCAGTAAAACGTATATTACTATGTTGTGCATTAAGATACTCTCTAAATTTCTCAATATGACATTGGTCCTTAAATAACAAAAAAGTGTCATCTACATATCTCCTGTACAAGACTGGTTTAAAGGCCAAAGGACAATTATCAAGCCAATTTATTTCATGAAAACTCAAAAAAGCAGTAGCCAGTGCAGGACCTAAAGGAGACCCCATTGCTACTCCATCAATTTGTTTATAATATTTATTATTAAAAATAAAGATGGAGTCTTTAACCGCTATTTCTAACAGCCGTCTGAATATTTTACTACAAAATCCAGACACTAAGTTAGTGTCAGCAAATCATTGATTTACACAGATATCAATGGTTTCCAACAAAGGAATATTAGTAAAAAGTGATTCAACATCGAAACTGGCCATTATAGTTGGGAACTCAAAATTTAAAGAGAAAAGTTCTTTTACAAAATCCTGAGAATTTCTCACAGTAAATTCATTATGCGTTAATGGTTCTAATAATGGAACCAGAAACTTTGCCAGTTTATAATTAAAAGTGCCAATCGCTGAGAAAATAGGACGAATCGGTATACCTGTTTTATGAACTTTAGGTAACCCATATAAGATGCCTGGCTTAGAGCCAGTTGCAAGTAATTTTGTATAATCAAAAAGAGAGTCTTTCAGACTTCTTAAAACTCTATTCAGTTTATCCTCACATTTCAAAATATACGAAAAAGGGTCTATAGCAACCAACGTAAATTTAGAGGGGTCTTCTAACAACCTTTCAACCTTATTCACATACTCTAACTTGTCCAAAACCACTATACCTCTACCTTTATCTGGTCTAGTAATGCAAATACTCCTATCATTCTTTAAGCTATTAATATAATCCAATTTCCTTTTGTCAAAAGGAGGGAATGTAGATTTATATTTACCAAAGTCTTTAAAGACTTCATGTGCTAAGGAGGAAACAGTACTGATGATATTGGTCCAACTATAATTTGTACCAGTCCTTAGGGTACAAGTTTTCAATGTATTGCATAACCGCTCAAAACCTAAAAAATGATTAACAAATTTAGGTTTTTTACACGTCAACCCGAAGTCTAACCCCAGAGAGAGAAGTTCTTTCTCAATGGGGGACAAAATTCTCTTTGAAAAATTGAAAACCACCTTATCAGGGTCCACCGAATTAAATGAAGGTATACCCAAGTTCCGCATTTTCTTCCCGTGAATAAGTCTACATTTTTCAACCCTTTTATCATTATAATTTTTCTATTTACATTTTAAGGATGCAAAATCAACCCAGGAAATCAAAATCTTGAATTTCTCCAAGTTCACGTGCAATTCACTTTTCAACTTATTTACCCGCTTCTGCTTTTCAGAAATTTCAAAGTCCAACAATCTTAATAACCAAGAATTATATTCACTTGTTAACGCAAATTTGTCGGAATACACTTTAAACCTGAGAAATCTTGGGACCAAACGATGCGCCTTACAGGTTTGTAGAAATTCCAAATCCAAATGAGCCTTCTTAACTGCGAAATCCACTTTTTCTATTCTTCTGTATAAAGTAACTACAGGTCTTCCATATCGTTTTAATAAAATATTTATGATCGATGTTCCCTTCGGGAATCTTAATTTTAAGATGAATAGGAAAACCAGGGATTTCCCTGGTTTACCACTACAATTTTGTCCCCATTGCTTCTGAGACACTCGGCGCCTGGGGTAAAAGTGCTACCAGTTTTTTGAAGGAACTGGGTTCTAGGCTCATTGAAACAACAAGGGACCCAAGAGCTGCAAGCTTTCTTTTCCAGCGCCTCAGTGTGGCGATACAGAGGGGAAATGCGCACTGCATCCAGGGTTCCTGCCCCGCCATCTGAGGAGCTGGAGGAACTCGACAACCTATGATACCCATCTTTGTAACCCATATGTAACTCCTTTTTTGTAACAAAGTTCAAATAAAGTAAATATATATGTGTACATACAAAAGAATGGGGGTGGTAGAAGATAATATTAGTGTTCAGTGAGAAACCACAAGGTCTCCTCTGAATACTTTTTATTTTCTTCTCCGAGGCTATGGGTCCCCAGATTGGCACCAGAGGTGGTACCCTCACAAACTATATATATATATATATATATATATATATATATATATATATATATATATATATATATATATATATATATATATATATATATATATATATATATAAATATATATATATATATATATATATATGTATACATATATATATATATATATATATATATATATATATATATATATATATATATATATATATATATATATATATAACTGAAAACTCACACCCCAGAAGTGACTCGAACCCATACTCCCACAACTGGTATGTACAGGGATGCCTTAATCCGCTTGACCATCACGACCGGACATAAGGAAGTGATAGCCGAGGCTATATGAACCACTTCCCCGCCGGCACTCGGATGGTAATCTTGGGCATAGCATTTTATCAAATCACCTCATTCTTTGGGGCACACGTGAGGAACACAAATGCAAACAAGCCTGAATGGTCCCCAGGACTATATACAACTGAAAACTCACACCCCAGAAGTGACTCGAACCCATACTCCCACAACTGGTATGTACAGGGACGCCTTAATCCGCTTGACCATCACGACCGGACATAAGGAAGTGATAGCCGAGGCTATATGAACCACTTCCCCGCCGGCACTCGGATGGTAATCTTGGGCATAGCATTTTATCAAATCACCTCATTCTTTGGGGCACACGTGAGGAACACAAATGCAAACAAGCCTGAATGGTTTGACCATTCAGAATGGGGACCATTCAGGCTTGTTTGCATTTGTGTTCCTCACGTGTGCCCCAAAGAATGAGGTGATTTGATAAAATGCTATGCCCAAGATTACCATCCGAGTGCCGGCGGGGAAGTGGTTCATATAGCCTCGGCTATCACTTCCTTATGTCCGGTCGTGATGGTCAAGCGGATTAAGGCGTCCCTGTACATACCAGTTGTGGGAGTATGGGTTCGAGTCACTTCTGGGGTGTGAGTTTTCAGTTGTATATAGTCCTGGGGACCATTCAGGCTTGTTTGCATTTGTGTTCCTCACGTGTGCCCCAAAGAATGAGGTGATTTGATAAAATGCTATGCCCAAGATTACCATCCGAGTGCCGGCGGGGAAGTGGTTCATATAGCCTCGGCTATCACTTCCTTATGTCCGGTCGTGATGGTCAAGCGGATTAAGGCGTCCCTGTACATACCAGTTGTGGGAGTATGGGTTCGAGTCACTTCTGGGGTGTGAGTTTTCAGTTGTATATAGTCCTGGGGACCATTCAGGCTTGTTTGCATTTGTGTTCCTCACGTGTGCCCCAAAGAATGAGGTGATTTGATAAAATGCTATGCCCAAGATTACCATCCGAGTGCCGGCGGGGAAGTGGTTCATATAGCCTCGGCTATCACTTCCTTATGTCCGGTCGTGATGGTCAAGCGGATTAAGGCGTCCCTGTACATACCAGTTGTGGGAGTATGGGTTCGAGTCACTTCTGGGGTGTGAGTTTTCAGTTGTATATAGTCCTGGGGACCATTCAGGCTTGTTTGCATTTGTGTTCCTCACGTGTGCCCCAAAGAATGAGGTGATTTGATAAAATGCTATGCCCAAGATTACCATCCGAGTGCCGGCGGGGAAGTGGTTCATATAGCCTCGGCTATCACTTCCTTATGTCCGGTCGTGATGGTCAAGCGGATTAAGGCGTCCCTGTACATACCAGTTGTGGGAGTATGGGTTCGAGTCACTTCTGGGGTGTGAGTTTTCAGTTGTATATAGTCCTGGGGACCATTCAGGCTTGTTTGCATTTGTGTTCCTCACGTGTGCCCCAAAGAATGAGGTGATTTGATAAAATGCTATGCCCAAGATTACCATCCGAGTGCCGGCGGGGAAGTGGTTCATATAGCCTCGGCTATCACTTCCTTATGTCCGGTCGTGATGGTCAAGCGGATTAAGGCGTCCCTGTACATACCAGTTGTGGGAGTATGGGTTCGAGTCACTTCTGGGGTGTGAGTTTTCAGTTGTATATAGTCCTGGGGACCATTCAGGCTCGTTTGCATTTGTGTTCCTCACGTGTGCCCCAAAGAATGAGGTGATTTGATAAAATGCTATGCCCAAGATTACCATCCGAGTGCCGGCGGGGAAGTGGTTCATATAGCCTCGGCTATCACTTCCTTATGTCCGGTCGTGATGGTCAAGCGGATTAAGGCGTCCCTGTACATACCAGTTGTGGGAGTATGGGTTCGAGTCACTTCTGGGGTGTGAGTTTTCAGTTGTATATAGTCCTGGGGACCATTCAGGCTTGTTTGCATATATATATATATATATATATATATATATATATATATACACACATAAATATACGAAGCTTAAGCAAGAAAGAGAAGGATGGGTGCATTTTTCTGGACTGTCGGAAAGCCTTTCACACAGTACCCCATAAAAGGCTGATGTATAAGTTGCAGAAACAGGCAGGTGTAACTGGTAGGGCAAGACCGTTCATTTCATAAGTATATATATTGATGCCACACCTGTGACAGGTAAAACTATGCTTGTCTTGAAAACCAGCGCCATCTGTTGCATGTAAGAGCAACACACATGCTCTACTAAATAGGTTACAATTCAATTTCAATGTTTCTGATTGCATTAATCAATTGAATTTTCATAGATTTTGATTTATTTTCATTTTGATTTCATTATTTTGTGTGAATTGCGTTCGAATTCAGCTGTGTTGTTTACCATGCCATTCATTTTGTGAGAATAGTTTATTTTTTATTTTTTTCATATTTTCTTTTCTTTTTCTAACTCTTTTTCTTATATTTCAGTGATGGGAGCATCAGATCACTTGATGTTCCCAATTTTTTATGGGAACATCAGACCATTTGGGAAGGCATCATACGAGGGAGTGGGGAAATGGTGGGGATGACGAGGGGATGGAAGTGAGAGATGATGAGGAGGACGAGGGGACAAGGGAAGGCGTAATGATAGGGAAGGACGAGGGAATAGGGCAGTTTGGGATAGTAGGTATGAGGGGATAGGGGGAATGGAGAATGATGGGGAGGACAAAGCGACAAGGGAGTGGGGCATAGTGGGAAGGAAGAGGGAATTTTGGAGTGGGGAATTGTGGGGAAGACGAGGGGACGGTGGAGAGTGGAATAGTTGGAAGGACGAGGAGACGAGTGGGGACGGAAAGGTGGGGAAGACTGAGGGACAGGGAAGGTTACTGTGTTTCAGCAATGAACATGCATTGCTGAGCCACAGCAATGCATGGCTGGGTACTACGAGTAATATATATATATAAGTTCAGTGTTCATTTGCTATTATGCTCAAAAAACATTATTTTAACGTTATTCCACAAAATAACATATGATTCATATATAGTCCCTGAAATATACAGGAATTGTTATCATGAATTATTACTATAAAACTACTCTTTCATTCTCTGGTGAGCCAGGAGGAAGCTCGAAGGTGCCGCCACCCGCTTACTTCCCTCTGGAGCAGGAGCGAACATGACCTCAACATGATGAATGCTCTCATATTAACCCTCCAGCAGCTCGTCCTGGTGGCCACTTCCCCTCTGACAGTCACCAACCTCCAGCATTTCTCAGGTATTTGAATACTTGGATCATTACGACGTCCGATATTTTAAGCTTTTATCTTTACATGAATTTCTCTCAAGATCAGTTTTGTGTGATTGTGAGAAAGAATACGGTGTTACCAATATTCAATTATTATATATATATATATATATATATATATATATATATATATATATATATATATATATATATATATATATATATATATATATATATATATATATATATATATTGTGATGATAATCTCCTTCAAGAGAGATTGAGCCTGCTCTTCCCTCCTAAGTACGTCCCTAACAACAATACGACTAATATAGAAGATATATCCAACAAGTACAACACCAAGGTTTGCCCAGAGAGCAAACGTATTCAGCACCAGGAACACCTGTTCCACCTCCACCACTCAAACCAGCGAACTACCTGTCCGTCGCCTGCTCATCGCTGATTGGCTGGTGCTAGTCGCACCTGCTCCCTCCACCCGCCACACTAGTTGACGTCTGAGCCACCACGACCTACAGACCTCAGAATATCCCGTGCTTTCCACAAGTTAACACGTCTCATTGGTAGACTAAGCTCTGGCTTACGTGTACTAAGAGAGGTGGCAGCTTAAAGCCAATATTCCTGCACCCATATATTTCATTGTATATTATTCACTTGTTATTACTCACTTGTATTAACGTAACTTTTCATTTTGCCAGTGATTATTCTTATTATTTTGTTTGATTGATTTATGTTACAGTTTTTAAGTCCATTTTATTCATGTTTTGCTTTTCTAACGTAATTAAAATTTCATTGTTAAATTTACTTGTGTTTTGTGTGTCTTCCCATTACCTTACCACAGACGAAGTTCCAGATTTTCTCATTTTTGTTTCTTTATGTGACGAGGCCATACCCCTAGCTTTTGAAACAGCCGAACACCAACACGTTACCGTCACAATATATATATATATATATATATATATATATATATATATATATATAGGGGGGTACCACCTCTGGCGCAATTATAGGGACCCACAGCCTCAGAGAAGGGAACACAGAGCATTCAGGGAAAAACTTGCCATTTAACTCTGAATACGTAAGAGTGTTCGCTTCTCCTACCACCCCCCTTTTTTATGGTGTACATTTTATTATGCAAGTTATACAGTTACATATCTGATTTTATACAAAAAATTAACATTAAGAGGACACAAAAAAAAGTTCGCTTCCTAGAGGCTGTAGATTTCCTCGAACTCCTCCGACGCCGGGCAGGAACCGAGGATGCAGAGAGCATTTCTCCTCTGGATCGCGACACTGAGGCGCTGAAAGAGAAAACTTGCTGCTCTAGGGTCTCTTGTGGTGTCAATGAGCTTGGAACCAAGATCGTTAAGAAACCTTCTTGCACTCTCTCCCCATGGGCCTAGTGTCTCAATCAGACCCTATTAGAACAAAGTTGTACCGATGATCTAATTGCCTGTACTTGGCTGACTTGTCTCTTTCTCTGCGTGTCGCCGCGGCTCCTGCTGTGCCGGCAGAGAGGTTGATGTATGTGGTTGCCAGGGTGGATACACAAGTATAGTCCCATGCCAACTGTCTGCCACCCTTCCACGGTCGCAGTGTGATTCCGTCTGGTCGGCCGGCAAAGCTAACAGAGTCACGGTTAAGTAGGTTGCGGGGCTCTCTCTCCACTGGACACTGAGCAGAGGCAAGGCTTCTTTTAATGATGTCATTGACTTCGTCGTGTCTAGTGTGCCAGCCACCAGATTTTCCACAGTGCAGGCCATGCAATCCATATGCGTCAGCATCTGCCTCACCGCAAATACACCTGTGAACAGTGTGGATAGGGGCAGCAAGACAGAGAGCGACTGCAATACGGAGCTCCTGCAGATCAAGACGTGTGCCTGTTGCAGACATAGGGACTGCCAAAAGGATGTACACGGCATGGGGAGCCTGCACTGCTGTGAGGCGTGCACGATCACTGGGGGTTGTTGCTGCCTCCAGCAAAGCTGTGGCTTCTTTGTCTACTATGGGGCTGTCCCAACTGGATTGTTTTTTGGCTTTCGGTATGGCTGGTCTGAGTGCTGGGTCTGAGTTTAGTTGCTGCATTTGGGCGGGCTGCTTTTGGGATGTGTGGTAATGTTCTAGCAGACGTCGCTATGATCGCTTGGGTGAGGTTTTCAGATGAGATTAGGTTAATGGGAGTCTCTTCCCTAACTGCCAATGGCAGCTGGCCATTGCTTCCCTTTGGAAGCTGGTGGGAACCACTGCATCTTACCTCGTTGACGGTATGAAAGCGGATGACACCACCGTTGGAGTTTATGGCGGTGTTTTTGTTGCATACTCGACAAAACCCTCTTTTAGGAGTAGTTGTTGGCATCTCAAGGCTTGTTGAGTCCTGCCCGACCGCTGGGACCCCTTCCATTTGCTCGGTTGGGAGAGTTAAACTGTGCATTGTTCTATAGAGGGGGGATAGAGATTTAAATAAAGATTGATAACCCAAATGAATTTTTCATGGATATGATACCAACATCAAATCATATATCAGACGTCTCCCTATCCCCACTAGATTTTGAAGAACCCATAAACAGTATGCCTATGCACTCTGCACCAGGCCCGGTTTCTTGGAACTCCATATTCATCAAGAACTGTAAAAAAACACTATCGCAGGCCCTTCACATTCTGTGGAGACAAAGCCTAGATACTGGCGTTATCCCTGACATACTAAAAACAGCAGAGATAGCACCACTCCATAAAGGAGGAAATAAGGCAGAGGCAAAAAATTACAGACCGATAGCACTAACATCGCACATCATAAAAAATTTTGAAAGAGTGCTAAGAAGTAAGATCACAAAATACATGGAATCACAGCATCTCCATAACCCTGGACAACATGGTTTCAGAACAGGGCGCTCTTGCCTGTCGCAGTTGCTGGACCACTATGATATGGCATTAGATGCTATGGAAGACAAACAAAATGCTGATGTAATTTACACAGATTTCGCAAAAGCCTTTGATAAATGTGACCATGGTGTTATTGCACATAAAATGCGTTCAAAAGGAATTACCGGGAAAATAGGCAGATGGATCTACAATTTCCTGACTAACAGAACCCAATGTGTAATAGTCAACAAAATAAAATCCAGCCCATCAACCGTGAAGAGCTCAGTCCCCCAGGGTACTGTGCTTGCTCCAGTACTTTTTCTCATCCTCATATCGGACATAGACCAGAACACAACCTATAGCACTGCATCATCCTTTGCAGATGACACTAGCATTTTCATGAGAGTTGGCAACATAGAGGACACGGCAAACCTCCAATCAGATGTAGATCAGGTCTACATCGTAGACCTGATCTTCTGTAGCCTCTATGGGCTACAGAAAATAATATGGTGTTTAACGAGGATAAGTTCCAGCTCATCCGCTACGGAAAAATTGAAAATATAAAAACAGAAACCACGTACAAAACTCAGGCAAATCATAACATAGAACGAAAAGGCAATGTAAAGGATCTGGGTGTACTCATGTCGGAAGACCTTACCTTTAAAGAGCACAATAAAGTAGCCGTCACAACTGCAAGAAAAATGACAGGTTGGATAACAAGAACTTTCCACACTAGAGATGCTATACCGATGATGATACTTTTCAAAACGCTTGTGCTCTCTAGAGTGGAGTACTGCTGCACAATGACAGCCCCTTTCAAAGCTGGAGAAATTGCTGACCTGGAGAGCGTGCAGAGATCCTTTACTGCTAGAATCCACTCAGTAAAACATCTAAATTACTAGGACCGACTAAAGAGCCTAAATCTGTACTCCCTTGAGCGCAGGCGGGAGAGATACATAATAATTACACGTGGAAAATAATTGAGGGGCTGGTCCCAAACCTGCACACAGAAATAACATCACATGAGACCAGGAGGCATGGCAGTATGTGCAGAATACCCCCGTTGAAAAGCAGAGGTGCAACAGGTACTCTGAGAGAGAACTCTATCAACATCAGAGGCCCGAGACTGTTCAATACGCTTCCACTACACATAAGGGGCATAACTGGCCGACCCCTCACAGTGTTCAAGAGAGAACTGGATAAGCACCTCCAAAGGATACCTGATCAACCAGGCTGTGACTCATACGTCAGGCTGCGAGCAGCCGCGTCTAACAGCCTGGTTGATCAGTCCAGCAACCAGGAGGCCTGGTCGACGACCGGGCCGCGGGGACACTAAGCCCCGGAAGCACCTCAAGGTAACCTCAAGGTAAGGGGCAAACACGCTGGGTCATTGCCAAGCAACTGCCAGCAACTGGGTGTGGAGGCATCAACTGGGTGTGGAGCCACCAACTGGGTGTCGGGCCAGCAACTGGGTGTCGAGCCAGCAACTGGGTGTGGAGCCAGCAACTGGGTGTGGAGCCACCAACTGGGTGTCGGGCCAGCAACTGGGTGTCGAGCCAGCAACTGGGTGTGGAGCCAGCAACTGGGTGTGGAGCCAGCAACTGGGTGTCGGGCCAGCAACTGGGTGTGGAGCCAGCAACTGGGTGTGGAGCCAGCAACTGGGTGTGGAGCCAGCAACTTGGTATGGAGCCAGCAACTGGGTGTGGAGCCAGCAACTGGGTGCGGAGGCATCAACTGGGTGTGGAGCCAGCAACTGGGTGTGGATAAAGCAACTGGGTGTGGAGGCCGCGGCTGGGTGTGGAGGCATCAACTGGGTGTGGAGTGCTATGATCTCAGCCTACAGGAGAAACGAGTCTCCCTCTTGAGAGTTATTCAGCAAGCCTGACCTAACTAGAAAGTATAGGAAATATAGAGGCGATAACACATATGGAAAATAGTTGGTAGGATTTAAAGAACAATTTAAGATTATGGGCAGTGAAGAAGAAAACAGATAAATGCCTGGCTAGGGGATGTGGACATTTTGCTGGAGGCGTGGGTCTCGCTTCTGGAGGGCTTTGACCTCACTTGAGGCCAGACATCGCAGGGGGAAAGCCGCGCTCCGTTGAGCTCCCGTCAGAAAGGAACCCCTAGTGATATATCTCGAAGAGAAGAGAAGTGTGCAGACGTACGAGCGGGGGACGTGTGGTCTTAAGTCCTGGGCGACGAGAAGTGTTTATTAAACTGCACAGAGGCATTATTGTGGGCCGTGGAAGCACCCTGACTAAGCTCTGTCAGAGGGATAGCGCCCTCGACTAGACAATCTGTGGTAAGCACGATTTAAGCCAGTTCATGGTGATTGCTTGTAGTTGGTCGTGTGCCCAGCGACAGAAGCAATGTTTATTGATAAGTTAGACATGTTTTGGTAAGGCAGAAGGCCTGAAATGAGAGAGTGGAGACGGAGGAACACGGAGCGACCTCCGTCTCCTCTGAGCGCTGGCAGGCAACTGAGGGAGCCCGGCTCCTGACGGTGGAGGACCCTCCCAGTGCGAGGGCCGCCAGGCGAGGTGGAGCATGGACCCGCCCAACGGGGGAGTCCACTCTCACTGCATGTAGAGGACAGATAGAGGTTTGAGGCAAACATATTGTGTGATTATTTTTGTTTATGTGTTAAAGGGGAAACAATTTTATTGGAGTGTCGATGGGTTGCAGGTTTGTCTTTGGGGAAGAAGTTGCTGAGAACTTCAAAGCCAGCACAGATGAAGTAATTGATGAGACTCCAAGGTAGTGGAGGAGAGGACCTCGAGCTGTGAGGAGAAGCAGTGAAGAGGAGTGTCACGTGCTTCTGCAGAGGTGGTGAAGCACCATAGTTGCTCGAGGAAACTTCATGGTGTAGCAGCCAGGAGAGCTGTGGAGGACCCTAGCAGAAGGGTGAAGCACCGTAGTTGCTCAAGGAAACTTCACGGTAGCAGCCTGGAGGAGCTGCAGAGGATCCTGGTAGTTAAGCCCAGAAGAACCTGAAGAGATCAGGGCAGTGAACTTCCAGATGTGGAAGGGAAGTTCTGGTGGATTACTTGTAGGGAGTTGATAGTGTTTGGTTGTCATTAGCGTGCAAGACGCAGTGAGAGGTGAGTGATTGTTTGCATTCTTATGTCAAGAAGTGTTTTATACTGAAGTTTAGAGTTAAAGTCGTAGGCTGGATTACCTACAGATGTATGTGTTCTAGGACTGATAGAGTGATCGATTGATCATTGTTGTGTATCAATGAACATTTATACTGATATATGTTATTGCATTCACATGCTGATTTTCTTCGTACACATCTATAGATACATATATATATTCTCTTACTGATGGTGCAACAGTGTTTGTAGACTTGATCAACTTGAGGAGGTTGATAGTATCAGGTGGTGAACCAGGAGATAGGATACCACTTGATAAGCTGATGATAGAGTTCTGATGGTGTTGGAGTGCAACCTGATTGTAATATTGTAGAGTATAGGATTCATTATTATTATATGTGTGTATGTATTGTGTATGTGGTTTGTCCAGTAAATGTATTCCAATTTGCTGGTGTTTGCCCTTGTCCTAGTGAGGCTTCCCAGGAGGTAGTAAAGAAGGAGCGAAAGAACCAAGAACCACTGCTGTGGACAGGGTAGAAGGTAATACTAATAAGTCAAAGGGGGATTGAGGAGAACATATCACCTAAGGAGAGAGTGGGGAGTCACAGCGGCTCGAGTGGGTGTGTGCACGTGACAACGAGGCTAAGTGTTGGAGCCGCATCCCCTAAACGTGTGACGTTGAGCCTCTCTCCAAGAGCCAGAAACGCCTAGTGTGATCTCCAAGTGAGGTATAAGCACTCTACCGAGTTGTGGGTTGGGTTGTCCGTAAAGGAGGAACAATGACGACAACACAACCAACACATGGAACTATAATAGGAGGCATCAACTGGGTGTGGAGGCCGCGGTTGGGTGTGGAGGCATCAACTGGGTGTGGAGGCAGCAACCGGGAGTGGAGGCATCAACTGGGTGTGGAGGCATCAGCTGGGTGTGGAGACATCAGCTGGGTGTGGAGGCCGCAGCTGGGTGTGGAGGCATCAACTGGGTGTGGAGGCATCAGCTGGGTGTGGAGACATCAGCTGGGTGTGGAGGCCGCGGCTGGGTGTGAAGGTCGCGGCTGGGTGTAGAGGCATCAACTGGGTGTGGAGGCATCAGCTGAGTGTTGAGGCATCAGCTGGGTGTGGAGGCCGCGGCTGGGTGTGGAGGCCGGTGGGGTGAGGGTCAGCTCAGGTAGTGAGGTACGGGGGGGGGGGGGTCGGTTTGGGGGGGAGGCGTGGTATCGAGTGGGCTATACACATGACACACAATATACATTCATATATATGTACACCAGGGTATGTATGACACTGAGAATATGGGGTTGGCACTCTGTTATATGTATGACACTATAAACTGGGGTTGATACTTTGTGGGGTGTATGGCACTGAGTATCGGAGTTGGCACTTTGAGATGTATATTTCACTATGGCACTATATATACATGGTATTCACTTTGTATGTCGGGGCCGCAAAATATACACTAAACAGACAGAAATTGTTCACTATCATTCACTGAGCCAGCCTCCTCCGCCTGACCGGTGAGCGGGTGTTCTTAGTGACGCGTTACTCTAAGGTTCACTTTCCCTCACGCGCCTCCCTCCGCCCCCGCCCTTCCCCATCGCGCCCCTGCCGTTAAGGTGGTAGGCCTCCCTCACTGGCACTGTTGCTGGTGAGTTCAAGCTCATTTATATATATATATATATATATATATATATATATATATATATATATATATATATATATATTGTGACGATAATCTCCTTCAAGAGATTGAGCCTGCTCTTCCCTCCACAAATGCGTCACTACAAATATATAAAACTACTATGGAAGAAATGTCCAACAACGACAACAACATCTCCAAGGTTTGCCAGAGAGCAAAACGTATGCAGCCAGGAACACCTGCTCCAGCTCAAACCGCCAAACTACCTGTCTTGTTGCCGGCTCCTCGCTGATTGGCCGCCGGTCTGGCTGCAACTGCACTCACCCACCATACTACTTGATGTCTGGGGCCGCCACGACCTCAGTCCTCAGAATATTCAGTGCTTTCATACGGTTAACACTTCTTCCTGGTAGACTAAAGCTTTGGATTACGTGTACTAAGAGAGGTGATAGCTTAAAGCCAATATTCCTGCACCAATATTTACGTTATTTGCACTTCTTGTTATTGCTCACTTGTCTTAACGTAACTTTTCACTTTGTCATTTAAATTATTCTTATTATTTTGATTGATTGATTTTATTATACGAATTTGTATGTCCATTTTATTCATGTTTTGTTTATTTAACGTAATTAAAATTTCATTGTTAAAATTTACTTGTGTTTTGTGTGTCTTCTCCTTACCTTACCACAGACGAAGTTCCAGATTTTCTATTTTTTTTTTATTCTATGTGACGAGGCCATACCCCTAGCTTTGAACAGCCAAACACCAACGCGTTACCGTCACATATTAAATGGGGGCCTGTCCTAGGAGCTTCACTCAGGTACTGGTGCCAAGTGGTAATTTATGGTAAGCGTATTTAACTTTGTTAACGTAGCTTTTACTATTTTTCATATTCAATTTCATTTTTATATGGTGCAGTGTATTGTGCATTACGAGAGTAACATATGGTGAAGGTGAGACAACTTTGGATTACGTGGTGACTGTAGGCCTCAGTCATACTCTTAATTGGTCATCTCTCCCTCCGTGTTATTACTCGTGTTTACCATCTTTGTCCCTTGGATATTTCTCATTTTGACAGATCATCATATTGGTACCCTGGTACTGTGGTCTGCCCCGGGTCAAGAGCACCCAATCTTCTGCAATCTGACTGTAGGAGGACAAAGAGGGCCATAGTTCCTCTAGCTCGAACTTTAGTTGCTGAATTGGGACCTCAGCAGCAGTTCTCGTCACCAGTGGACACCTCGCACCCCTACACGTCAGTCAGAGATGATGATACATACAACGGTAGGGAATTAGCTTACTTTTTCAGAGCACAAAAGTTCGCTAATTCTGTAAGTATCATATTAAATTCAGTAGGAAAAACTTGCTTTATGTCCTATAGAGACTTGGCAAGGTATGCCTACATCCTTGGACTACCAATTTTACTTTTGAGGCAATTACTGTTTCATTTGTTTTTGAAACTCTGTTTCATTTGTTAGTAGGATTTTCTTGCACTTATCCTCTTACATGAGTACCGGGTACAAGATTTCCTGCGCCTTTGATTTAAATTAATCATTTAACATCTTGTACTTAACTTTAATTGTTAAAGATCCCACAGGATAGGTACCAGTTGCCACGTTGTCCTGTTTCTGACATTCACTATTGAATATTCGTTGTACCTTTATTTGCTAATTTCACCATGTTTCGTCTCCAAGCTTTCCGTGCAAATCCAGCAGGTGAAATAGGGACTTTAAGTCGTGCCAAGAGGACTGAATTACAAACTCTTGCACATGAGTATCAACTAGAAGTTCCCTACCAAGCCAACAAAAATGACCTACACAACCTGTTGCTGGATTACTATTTAGAGCAAGGTAAGATAGACTCTGAAACTCATGAAACTTACTATATTGCAGATAAAACTGATTTGGCAACGATGAAACTCAAACTAGAGCTGGCAAAGATTGAACGTGAGCAGCAAAGAGAAGCAGCTGCCATACGAAGGGAAGAACAAGAACGTGAGGCTGCCTTAAGAAGGGAAGAAATCACCCTCAGAGAACGTGAAACTACTTTGAGGAGAGAAGAACAAGAACGCGAAGCTGCCTTGAGGAGAGAAGAACACGAACGTGAGGTCGCATTACTCCGTGAACGTGAACGAGTACAGCTTGAAACCAAACAACGCGAGTTGGAGATGCAACGCGAACATGACAAGCAACAAGCAACTCTGGCTCTAGAGTGTCGTCAACGCGAAATCGCCTTGGAAACTTCACACTTCACTCAACGCCAGCAAGCTACTGCCAATCTTCCCGTCAGTTTTAATATATCACATGCAAGTAAGTTAATGCCATCCTTTGTAGAAGCAGAAGTTGATGTGTTTTTTACCACCTTTGAAACCCTTGCTAATCAACTCAGTTGGCCTGTCGACCAATGGGCCACACTTCTCAGAGTCCATCTTACAGGTAGAGCTGCAGTCACACTCAGTACTTTGGCGTCTGAGAATGACTACCACACTCTGAAACAAGCAGTGTTGGACGCCTACCTCCTCTCTACTGAAAGTTATAGAAGGAAATTCCGTGACCACCTGAAGGCAAGTACCACTACCTTCCTTGAGTTTGCTAACACAAAACGGAGATATTTCATGAAATGGCTGGAAGCAGCACATGTCTCTACTTCTACAGAACTCGTCAACCTGATGCTTGTTGAAGAATTCTTGAGACGTGTGCCGCCTCCTGTCCGTCTCTACTTAGCAGATAAAGAAGAAACCGACTACCTGAAGTGTGCTAAGTCGGCTGACACTTACAGCCTCATCCACCGGCTGACACCCGAACCATCCTCCAGTAAGAAGTCGTGGTACAGTTACGAGAAAGTGAGCCCCGATCAAGCTGGTTCGCAACTGTACTGCAAGTATTGTAGACTCTATGGACATACCATAGACAAGTGTGGTAAGTCTCAATACAAGGGAACCACTGACCCACAGAAACCCAAACCAACTCCTCCTAAGTCCGGTAAGCCTGTGATGAATGTTGGTGTTGATGTTAATGATCTTTCTCTTTTCAGTAACCACCTGTATACTGGAACTGTCTCTGCCAACGGTTCAAATCCGGAGGGACGTTTCAAATTGAAGATCTTGAGGGACACAGCGGCTCTTCAATCGATCATCTTGAAGTCGGCTGTGCCCAACATCGTCTACACCGGAGAAACTGTCTTCATCACTGACCTCACTGCTACCACTCCATACCCTCTCGCCAGAGTCCACCTGGATTGTCCCTACGTGAACGGGGAAGTCCAAGTCGCCGTCAGGGAAAAGCCTTTTCCCATGCCTGGAGTGCAACTTCTCCTAGGCAACGACTTGGCAGAAGACCTGCAACCGACCAACCTCATCGTCATGGACAAACCCCAGGTGTGTAACTCTGTGCCAATAAACCCTATTCTAGAGTATGTTCCAGCAGAGGTTCAAGAGAGTGATGAAGTTTCTCCTCCGGTTCTCGTGACCACCCGTACACAAGCCGCACGTCCACAGCCAGCTGACTCTACTGCTACCGCTGTCCCTCAAGACCCTCAGAAACTACCCCCGCATCTGACCAAGTTGGAGTTCCGTAAGTTGCAGAGGGAAGATCTTACTTTAACACCATTGTTTTTCCAGGCTGAGACTCAACCCGACAGTATTCCTGGGTTCTTCCAAGAGAACGACTTACTCTACCGCAGATATAGACCCAGTAAACTGAAGGAGGAGGACGATTGGGCCAGCATCGAACAACTTGTGATTCCCACCAGCCTGCGGCCCACTATTCTACACCTGGCCCACGGAGCATTCTCCCACTACGGCTTCAACAAGACTTACCATGGAATTCGTCAAGACTACTACTGGCCAGGTATGGTAAATAACGTCAAACAGTACGTAAAACAGTGTCATACATGTCAGATGGCAGGCAAACCGAACATCTCCATTCCCAGAGCGCCACTGATTCCCATACAGGTGCCTGCGGAACCTTTCCACAGACTCATAATAGACTGTGTTGGTCCTTTACCTCGGACCAGTTCAGGTAACGCCTACATCCTAACCATCCTGTGTCCTACCACCAGATTTCCCATAGCAGTTCCAGTGAAGAACATCACGGCTGCTACGGTTATAAAACATCTATTGAAGATCTTCACTCAATACGGATTTCCCAGGGAGATTCAAAGTGTGGTACCAACTTCACCAGTGATCTCTTCAAAAGGACACTGGAGGAGTTCAACATCAAACAGGTATTGTCCAGCCCCTATCGTCCTGCTTCACAGGGTTCTCTTGAACGTAGTCATCAGACCATCAAAGCACTCTTGAAAAAGTTTTGTAGTGAAACCTCGAAGGATTGGGATAAGCAGATTGACCTTATAATGTGTATTTTCAGAAGTCTCCCCAATGAGTCCCTAGGAGTATCTCCTTATGAGATGCTCTACGGCCGTAAGTGCCGTACTCCCCTTAAGGCTTTCAAAGACTCTCTCTCAGAGATGCCACCTTCAGTGAGCATCAGAATGTGCCCCAGTTTCTTCAAAACCTTCAACACATTCTAGAGAGAGTCCACCGTTTTGCCCATAATAATCTATTGAAAGCCCAGGTGAGAATGAAGACTCATTACGACCAGACCAGCAAAGTAAGAAAATTCATGCCGGGAGACTTCGTCCTTGCCTATTTCCCTATCCCAGGTTCACCTTTACAAAACAGGTTTTCAGGACCCTACTGCGTCAAAGAGTGCAGGAATAATAACAACTACGTAATAGAGACTCCAGATAGGCGGCGGAAGACCCAGCTGTGCCACGTCAACCTCCTGGAGCAATATAATGGTACTCCTCCCACTGTCCTAATTAACTATTCCACCTTCACAGAACCCTACATCCACAGTGAGACCTTCCCAGCTTCTCCTCCCGAAAGCACTGACAAGGAGTCAGCGCTTTCTAATTCCGAAATCCTTAATGATCTTCCCAAATACTTTCAGGATAATCATAGTGCACCTCTTGTCAAGATCTTCAGAGGACATCAAGAGTTGTTCCGAGATGATCCCCAAGAGTGTAATGTTACCCAGCACGACATCCAACTGCTCCCCGACACCCGGCCGGTTCGTCAACCCTTCTACCGAATCAGCCCGAGCAAGAAGGAAGTCATGCGTGCTGAGGTGCAGTACCTCTTGGATCATGGACTGGCTACACCTTGTGAGTCCCCCTGGGCCTCACCTTGTATCTTGGTGCCCAAACCCCAAGGTAAGGTGCGGTTATGTACTGACTATCGTAAACTGAACAATGTCACTGTCAAGGATGCTTACCCCTTGCCAAGGATAGATGACATCCTTGATGCCATTGGTAGTGCCCAGTACTTGTCCCAAGTGGACTTGCTTAAGGGGTACTATCAAGTGTGTCTAACGGAGCGCGCTAAAGAGATATCTGCCTTCATCACTCCTTTTGGACTTTTCAGATATGAACGCCTTCCTTTCGGACTATGTAATGCCCCGGCCACCTTTCAAAGAGCTGTCAACCGTGTCATCCAGGGCTTGGATAACACATACGCCTACCTGGACGATATCGTCGTAGCCTCCAACACCTGGAGTGAACATCTGCTCCAGCTGCGACGTCTGTTCTCCAAGCTCCTGACAGCCGGCCTCACCATCAACCTGGGCAAGTCCACTTTCGCGAAAGGTAAAGTGCGTTATCTGGGTCATGTTATTGGGAGTGGCAGCATAGCTCCGTTAGACTCACACACTCAAGCCATCCAACAGTATCCACAGCCTACCACCAGGAAGCAGCTCCTGCGCTTCCTTGGTCTTGCCTCTTACTACCGTAGGTTTGTGAGGAATTTCAGTACAGTCGCCACACCTCTAATTCTATTAACCAGTCCCAAGCAACGGTATAATTGGACCATGCAGCAAACCGTTGCTTTCGAACAACTCAAATTCCTCCTCTGTTCTAACCCCATTCTCGCCTCTCCAGATATCACCAAGCCTTTCGTCCTTCATGTCGACGCCAGTGGTACCGGCGTTGGTGGTGTCCTGATGCAACAACGAGGCGAGGAGGTTCTACCTGTCAGCTACTACAGCTACAAACTGAAACCACACCAGAGGAACTACAGCACTATTGAAAAGGAGCTACTATCCATCGTTCTGAACCTCCAACACTTCGCTCCGTACCTACAAGGCGCCAGGTCTACCACCATCTTCTCAGACCACAACCCTCTCTGCTTCCTACATCAAGCCCAATTCTCCAACCAGCGTCTTCTACGATGGGCTCTGTATTTACAAGACTTCAACCTGGAGATCCGCTATATCAAGGGTTCTGACAACACCATAGCCGATGCCCTCTCCAGAGTTTATGAAGTAGAAGCGACTCCATCCATTACTCCACCACATAACGACGTACTTCTTCCAGAACCGCAGGCTTCGGGGGAGAGTTGTGACAATAATCTCCTTCAAGAGATTGAGCCTGCTCTTCCCTCTACAAATACGTCGCAACAAACTATATAAAACTACTAGGGAAGAAATGTCCAACAACGACAACAACACCAGCAAGGTTTGCCAGAGCGCAAAACGTATGCAGCCAGGGACACCTGTTCAGACTCAAACCGCCAAACTACCTGTTGATCGCTACCGGCTCCGCTGATTGGTCGCCGGTCTGGCTGCAACTGCACTCGCCCCCCCCATACTACTTGATGTCTGGGGTCGCCACGACCTCAGACCTCAGAATATTCTGTGCTTCCGCGGTTACCACTCCTCCCGGCTAGACGTTAGCGTATACTGAGAGAGGTGGTAGCTTAAAGCCAATATTCCAGCACCTTACCTTTATTTTTGTATTGCACTTCTTGTTATTTTGTCTTAACGTAACTTTTCATTGTGTCATTTAATTATTCTTATTATTTTGATTGATTTTATTATACAAATTTGTTTGTCCATTTTTTATGTTTTGATTTATTTAACGTAATTAAAATTTCATTGTTAAAGTTTACTTGTGTTTTGTGTGTCTTCTCCTTACCTTACCACAGACGAAGTTCCAGTTTTTTCTATTTTTTTTTTTTATAACTATGTGACGAGGCCATACCCCTAGCCTTAAACAGCCGAACACCAACGCGTTACCGTCACAATATATATATATATATATATATATATATATATATATATATATATATATATATATATATATATATATATATATATATATATATATATATATATATATATATATATGTCGTACCTAGTAGCCAGAACGCACTTCTCAGCCTACTATGCAAGGCCCGATTTGCCTAATAAGCCAAGTTTTCCTGAATTAATATATTTTCTCTATTTTTTTTCTTATGAAATGATAAAGCTACCCATTTCATTACGTATGAGGTAATTTTTTTTTTAATGGAGTTAAAATTAACGTAGATATATGACCGAACTTAACCAACCCTACCTAACCTATCTTTATAGGTTAGGTTAGGTTATGTAGCCGAAAAAGTTAGGTTAGGTTAGGTTAGGTAGGTTAGGTAGTCGAAAAACAATTAATTCATGAAAAGTTGGCTTATTTGGCAAATCGGGCCTTGCATAGTAGGCAGAGTAGTGCGTTCTGGCTACTAGGTACGACATATATATATATATATATATATATATATATATATATATATATATATATATATATATATATATATATATATATATATATATATATATATGTATATATATATATATATATATATATATATGTATATATATATATATATATATATATATATATATATATGTATATATATGTATATATATATATATATATATATATATATATATATATATATATATATATATATCTGTACGTGGGTGTGGGTATCTGGCTAATGATTGGCCGAAGTGGGTTTCCAGGCTTGTGCGTCTTGACATTTCCATACGCATATCCAGGTTTATATTCCCCAATGATCTTTGGCAGGTGGAGTCCGGATTTCTTGGCGTTCACAGTTTCGATCAGTTCGTTGATCTTTGCTTTTAATTCGGCTGTAGTGTCCTTCGTTACCCTTTGGAACTTAGTTTGGTCAGAGAGTATGATGTTCATTTTCGCCAGATATTCGTCTTTTTTAAGAATGACATATATTGGCGACTTGTCACCTCTCCTGACAACTATCTCCTTGTTCTCACGAAGGCTTTTAGCTGCCGCTCTAAGCTCGGGGGACAGTATGGTGCTTCTGTAGTTGCCTCGATTCTTTCCTCCTTCTGCAATAAGTTCTGCTTGTAAGGTATCTTTGGTAGTGACCTTCTTTTGTGTCTCGAGGTCGAATATGTCGTCCAACAGAATTTCCAACTCCACTTTCCGGGCCATTTCACTCGGTCTGGACATAACATGACAGTTTATGCCCAAATTTAGGAGAGTGACTTGGTCCTCAGTGAGGTTAATTCCTGCAAGGTTCAGGAAGCCATCTCTTGGTCGTGGAATTGCCATAGGTCCTCCATATAATGTTGTTAGTTTCTTGATAATCCTTGTTTCAGTGCTGAGGTGATGTTGGTCTGTGAGGATGTCGAGGTGTTGTTCAATGCGGGTACGGATACTATGGTCGATGTTGCTATTTCTCCACTCGTTTGTAGCATGAAGTAGTTGCGTTTTTTTGTCTTTGATTTCATTCTCTGCCTTGTATATCTGATCACGAATCAGATCCTGGCGATATTTTATCGTGAAGGCTTGATTCCTTGCTGCTGGGTCGTGCACTTTAACATTAGTATATTTTGGTAGCAGTCTTTCCTGTAGACATATTTTATTAAATATGACCGAAAAAGTAAGATTAATAATTCTAACACGAATTTTCTCAATCTTTCGTACATTATGCTTCACTGTTGGAGGTAAATCAAAAATCACTTCTCCAAAATTCATTTTTATTTCTAGTCTGACGCGACACGGGCGCGTTTCGTAAAACTTATTACATTTTCAAAGACTTCACAAATACACAACTGATTAGAACTTGCGTTTCCCTGATTTTATATCTACATTTGAGTGAGGTGGGAAGGGTGATGTGGCATTACATTTGAGTAAGGTGGGAAGGATGATGTGGCATTAGAGGATATTAATAGGGTATTAAAAGTATCAACACAAGACAGAACACGAAACAATGGATATTGAATAGAAGTGTTTGTAGAAAGCCTATTGGTCCATATTTCTTGATGCTTCTATATTGGAGCGGAGTCTTGAGGTGGGTAGAATATAGTTGTGCAATAATTGGCTGTTGATTGCTGGTGTTGACTTCTTGATGTGTAGTGCCTCGCAAACGTCGAGCCGCCTGCTATCGCTGTATCTATCGATGATTTCTGTGTTGTTTACTAGGATTTCTCTGGCGATGGTTTGGTTATGGGAAGAGATAATATGTTCCTTAATGGAGCCCTGTTGTTTATGCATCGTTAAACGCCTAGAAAGAGATGTTGTTGTCTTGCCTATATACTGGGTTTTTTGGAGCTTACAGTCCCCAAGTGGGCATTTGAAGGCATAGACGACGTTAGTCTCTTTTAAAGCGTTCTGTTTCGTGTCTGGAGAGTTTCTCATGAGTAGGCTGGCCGTTTTTCTGGTTTTATAGTAAATCGTCAGTTGTATCCTCTGATTTTTGTCTGTAGGGATAACGTTTCTATTAACAATATCTTTCAGGACCCTTTCCTCTGTTTTATGAGCTGTGGAAAAGAAGTTCCTGTAAAATAGTCTAATAGGGGGTATAGGTGTTGTGTTAGTTGTCTCTTCGGAGGTTGCATGGCTTTTCACTTTCCTTCTTATGATGTCTTCGATGAAACCATTGGAGAAGCCGTTATTGACTAGAACCTGCCTTACCCTACAGAGTTCTTCGTCGACTTGCTTCCATTCTGAGCTGTGGCTGAGAGCACGGTCGACGTATGCGTTAACAACACTCCTCTTGTACCTGTTTTAATACCCTATTAATATCCTCTAATGCCACATCATCCTTCCCACCTTACTCAAATGTAATGCCACATCACCCTTCCCACCTCACTCAAATGTAGATATAAAATCAGGGAAACGCAAGTTCTAATCAGTTGTGTATTTGTGAAGTCTTTGAAAATGTAATAAGTTTTACGAAACGCGCCCGTGTCGCGTCAGACTAGAAATAAAAATGAATTTTGGAGAAGTGATTTTTGATTTACCTCCAACAGTGAAGCATAATGTACGAAAGATTGAGAAAATTCGTGTTAGAATTATTAATCTTACTTTTTCGGTCATATTTAATAAAATATGTCTACAGGAAAGACTGCTACCAAAATATACTAATGTTAAAGTGCACGACCCAGCAGCAAGGAATCAAGCCTTCACGATAAAATATCGCCAGGATCTGATTCGTGATCAGATATACAAGGCAGAGAATGAAATCAAAGCCAAAAAAACGCAACTACTTCATGCTACAAACGAGTGGAGAAATAGCAACATCGACCATAGTATCCGTACCCGCATTGAACAACACCTCGACATCCTCACAGACCAACATCACCTCAGCACTGAAACAAGGATTATCAAGAAACTAACAACATTATATGGAGGACCTATGGCAATTCCACGACCAAGAGATGGCTTCCTGAACCTTGCAGGAATTAACCTCACTGAGGACCAAGTCACTCTCCTAAATTTGGGCATAAACTGTCATGTTATGTCCAGACCGAGTGAAATGGCCCGGAAAGTGGAGTTGGAAATTCTGTTGGACGACATATTCGACCTCGAGACACAAAAGAAGGTCACTACCAAAGATACCTTACAAGCAGAACTTATTGCAGAAGGAGGAAAGAATCGAGGCAACTACAGAAGCACCATACTGTCCCCCGAGCTTAGAGCGGCAGCTAAAAGCCTTCGTGAGAACAAGGAGATAGTTGTCAGGAGAGGTGACAAGTCGCCAATATATGTCATTCTTAAAAAAGACGAATATCTGGCGAAAATGAACATCATACTCTCTGACCAAACTAAGTTCCAAAGGGTAACGAAGGACACTACAGCCGAATTAAAAGCAAAGGTCAACAAACTGATCGAAACTGTGAACGCCAAGAAATCCGGACTCCACCTGCCAAAGATCATTGGGGAATATAAACCTGGATATGCGTATGGAAATGTCAAGACGCACAAGCCTGGAAACCCACTTCGGCCAATCATTAGCCAGATACCCACACCCACGTACAGATTGGCGAAGCGACTCAACGGCCTGCTGACTCCTTATGTTCCTTGCGCCTTCAGCCTGAAGTCTCCAAAGGAATTTGTGGACTTACTGCGGGGCGCACGGGCCACAGGGATAAGAGCCTCGTTGGACGTAGAATCGCTGTTTACCAACGTACCTGTGGACGAGACAATATATATATATATATATATATATATATATATATATATATATATATATATATATATATATATATATATATATATATATATATATATATATATATATATATATCGTACCTAGTAGCCAGGACGCACTTCTTGGCCTACTATGCAAGGCCCAATTTGCCTAATAAGCCAAGTTTTCATGAATTAATTGTTTTTCGACTACCTAACCTACCTAACCTAACCTAACCTAACTTTTTCGGCTACCTAACCTAACCTAACCTATAAAGATAATTTAGGTTAGGTTAGGTATGGTTGGTTAGGTTCGGTCATATATCTACGTTAATTTTAACTCCAATAAAAAATGAAATGAATTACATAATGAAATGGGTAATTTTATCATTTCATAAGAAAAAAATTAGAGAAAATATATTAATTCAGGAAACCTTGGCTTATTAGGCAAATACGGCCTTGCATAGTAGGCTGAGAAGTGCGTTCTGGCTACTAGGTACGATATATATATATATATATATATATATATATATATATATATATGTCGTACCTAGTAGCCAGAACGCACTTTTTGACCTACTATGCAAGGCCCGATTTGCCTAATAAGCCAAGTTTTCCTGAATTAATATATTTTTTCTATTTTTTTTCTTATGAAATGATAAAGCTACCAATTTCATTATGTATGAGGTCAATTTTTTTTTATTGGAGTTAAAATTAACGTAGATATATGACCGAACCTAACCAACCCTACCTAACCTAACCTAACCTATCTTTATAGGTTAGGTTAGGTTAGGTAGCCGAAAAAGTTAGGTTAGGTTAGGTTAGGTAGGTTAGGTAGTCGAAAAACAATTAATTCATGAAAACGTGGCTTATTAGGCAAATCGGGCCTTGCATAGTAGGCTGAGAAGTGCGTTCTGGCTACTAGGTACGACATATATATATATATATATATATGTATATATATATATATATATATATATATATATATATATATGTCGTACCTAGTAGCCAGAACTCACTTCTCAGCCTACTATGCAAGGCCCGATTTGCCTAATAAGCCAAGTTTTCCTGAATTAATATATTTTCTCTAATTTTTTTCTTATGAAATGATAAAGCTACTCATTTCATTATATATGAAGTCAATTTTTTTTTATTGGAGTTAAAATTAACGTAGATATATGACCGAACCTAACCAACCCTACCTAACCTAACCTAACCTATCTTTATAGGTTAGGTTAGGTTAGGTAGCAGGAAAAGTTAGGTTAGGTTAGGTTAGGTAGCTTAGGTAGCCGAAAAACAATTAATTCATGAAAACTTGGCTTATTAGGCAAATCAGGCCTTGCATAGTAGGCTGAGAAGTGCGTTCTGGCTACTAGGTACGACATATATATATATATATATATATATATATATATATATATATATATATATATATATATATATATATATATATATATATATATATATATATATATATATATATGTCGTACCTAGTAGCCAGAACGCACTTCTCGGCCTACTATGCAAGGCCCGATTTGCCTAATAAGCCAAGTTTTCATGAATTTATTGTTTTTCGAGTACCTAACCTACCTAACCTAACCTAACCTAACCTAACTTTTTCGGCTACCTAACCTAACCTAATCTATAAAGATAGGTTAGGTTAGGTTAGGTGGGGTTGGTTAGGTTCGGTCATATATCTACGTTAATTTTAACACCAATAAAAAAAAAATTACCTCATACATAATGAAATAGGTAGCTTTATCATTTCATAAGAAAAAAATTAGAGAAATTATATTAATTCAGGAAAACTTGGTTTATTAGGCAAATCGGGCCTTGCATAGTAGGCTGAGAAGTGCGTTCTGGCTACTAGGTACGACATATATATATATATATATATATATATATATATATATATATATATATATATATATATATATATATATTTATATATATATATATATATATATATATATATATATATATATATATATATATATGTATATATATATACATACATGTGTGTATATCACGAAAATAAACACGTGATTAAGAATGTGACAATGTCAGACCGCGGAGGAAAAATGAAACAGGAAATTTCCTTAAGTACTTTCGTATATTAAAGACCTTCTGAAGATGTATTTAATATACGAAAGTACTTAAGGAAATTTCCTGTTTAATTTATATATATATATATATATATATATATATATACATACATTTTCCATTGACATTACATATACCATATGAAACAGATGGCATCAAGTACAAACATTTCACAGAGAGTCGTGATACTGTTGCACTACTGAGCGGAGGAGTGGAGGCTGTGTTGACCGCTGTTAACGATCCTCACTGTTCCTTGATGTTCTTCATGGACGGTTCATCAACCCTCAACACTGTGGCCAAGGTGAGTCTTCACGGACACTACCACAGCCCTCTGAACGGTGGCCAAGGTGAGTCTTCACGGACACTACCCCAGCCCTCTGAACGGTGGCCAAGGTGAGTCTTCACGGACACTACCCCAGCCCTCTGAACGGTGGCCAAGGTGAGTCTTCACGGACACTACCCCATCCCTCTGAACGGTGGCCAAGGTGAGTCTTCACGGACACTACCCCAGCCCTCTGAACGGTGGCCAAGGTGAGTCTTCACGGACACTTCCCCAGCCCTCTGAACGGTGGCCAAGGTGAGTCTTCACGGACACTACCCCAGCCCTCTGAACGGTGGCCAAGGTGAGTCTTCACGGACACTACCCCAGCCCTCTGAACGGTGGCCAAGGTGAGTCTTCACGGACACTACCCCAGCCCTCTGAACGGTGGCCAAGGTGAGTCTTCACGTACACTACTCCAGCCCTCTGAACGGTGGCCAAGGTGAGTCTTCACGGGCATTACCCCAGCCCTCTAAACGGTGGCCAAGGTGAGTCTTCGCTGTGGGAACCGACCTGTGAGATTTATATTTATTTGATTTATATGAATTTATATTTACGTTAATTTATATACTTCAATAGCAATTTGTATGATAATGAGTGGACTGTATTTCTGCAATAATTTCATAATCTCACAAATCGATCCTCTACACATTAGGGGGGTTTATATTAATTGAATTTATATATATGCAACCAATCAAACTACAGTATTAGACTACATACATTGAAGAGGTTCCTTATCTTATTTGTACAGCAGGCCTTAGTCCACCAGGTATAACCAGGATGTAGACACCACATTTTCCCTCTTTGAGGTAGCTTCCATCACCCTGGTAACTGATGCACAAAGCATGCTTCCTCGTCTTGACCTGTCAAAAGGGCGCTAGCTATGAAGCTAGAATCCTAGTATATGACAAGCTATATCAGAGAAAACACAGTACATGGAACCTTAAGACCTGGGCTTAATTACCTTTAGTATGAGGCTATCTTGTGCTCTAATTGGGTCACCCTATATCCACTGACATTAATGGCCATAAATGAAAGATAAATGGGTTTCGGAAGAACACTTAACTTGTTTTGTTGACAGCGTGTTGATAATGGTACACCTTTGGTTTCCATAACACTTCGTCCAAGTAAATTTAACAGGAGCCGTATTTGCTCCCCTGAGCCTCTGGTCTAAGATATAAACAATGGCTGCCCCTCCTTCCTCACTGACGCCTGGCTTACATTGTCCAGATGACAGAAAGTGATAGAAGGGTCACATTTACTCTACTTTAATATTGATAATTAAGATAATTTATATGAGATGTTTTTATGATGGTAAAGTCCAAAGACTAATGTATTTAAGAATAATTCCCAGCAGAATAGCTGGTGAATTTATAATAGTATGTGGTGATGATATCCCATTTTCTATAGACGGTAATTCCACTACAGGTTACATTTTCTATGGGTAACTTGTTTATACAATACAGCAGCAATTATTATCTGTCTGTATGATATTATTATGTGGTGTTGCATTTCGGCCAAGGTGAGTCTTCACGGACACTACCCCAGCCCTCTGAACGGTGGCCAAGGTGAGTCTTCACGGACACTACCCCAGTCCTCTGAACGGTGGCCAAGGTGAGTCTTCACGGACACTACCCCAGCCCTCTGAACGGTGGCCAAGGTGAGTCTTCACGGACACTACCCCAGCCCTCTGAACGGTGGCCAAGGTGAGTCTTCACGGACACTACCCCAGCCCTCTGAACGGTGGCCAAGGTGAGTCTTCACGGACACTACCCCAGCCCTCTGAACGGTGGCCAAGGTGAGTCTTCACGGACACTATCACAGCCCTCTGAACGGTGGCCAAGGTGAGTCTTCATGGACACTACCCCAGCCCTCTGAACGGTGGCCAAGGTGAGTCTTCGCGGACACTACCCCAGCCCTCTGAACGGTGGCCAATGTGAGTCTTCACGGACACTACCCCAGCCCTCTGAACGGTGGCCAAGGTGAGTCTTCATGTACACTACCACAGCCCTCTGAACGGTGGCCAAGGTGAGTCTTCACGGACACTAACACAGCCCTCTGAACGGTGGCCAAGGTGAGTCTTCACGGACACTACCCCAGCCCTCTGAACGGTGGCCAAGGTGAGTCTTCGCGGACACTACCCCAGCCCTCTGAACGGTGGCCAAGGTGAGTCTTCGCGGACACTACCCCAGCCCTCTGAACGGTGGCCACGGTGAGTCTTCACGGACACTATCACAGCCCTCTGAACGGTGGCCAAGGTGAGTCTTCACGGACACTACCCCAGCCCTCTGAACGGTGGCCAAGGTGAGTCTTCACGGACACTACCCCAGCCCTCTGAACGGTGGCCAAGGTGAGTCTTCGCGGACACTACCCCAGCCCTCTGAACGGTGGCCAATGTGAGTCTTCACGGACACTACCCCAGCCCTCTGAATGGTGGCCAAGGTGAGTCTTCACGGACACTACCACAGCCCTCTGAACGGTGGCCAAGGTGAGTCTTCACGGACACTACCACAGCCCTCTGAACGGTGGCCAAGGTGAGTCTTCACGGACACTACCACAGCCCTCTGAACGGTGGCCAAGGTGAGTCTTCACGGACACTACCCCAGCCCTCTGAACGGTGGCCAAGGTGAGTCTTCACGGACACTACCCCAGCCCTCTGAACGGTGGCCAAGGTGAGTCTTCACGGACACTACCCCAGCCCTCTGAACGGTGGCCAAGGTGAGTCTTCACGGACACTACCCCAGCCCGCTGAACGGTGGCCAAGGTGAGTCTTCATGGACACTACCCCAGCCCTCTGAACGGTGGCCAAGGTGAGTCTTCGCGGACACTACCCCAGCCCTCTGAACGGTGGCCAAGGTGAATCTTCGCGGACACTACCCCAGCCCTCTGAACGGTGGCCAAGGTGAATCTTCACGGACACTACCCCAGCCCTCTGCACTGTGGTAACGGTGAGAATGGGAAGACGTTGGCGCGCATTATTATACAAGTCACATAATTATCGGATAATAAATTGATTTTTTATTAATTTTAAAATTAATGACCCCGTTTGCATCCTCACAGACTCCTCGAAGTTTAGTTCTGTGACGGAATATGAGTGATTGGTCAGCAAAAAGTGATAAGATATATAAATTATTAAATTAATCTTTCCATTTTTATTTTTCGACCTATCATCAGCAATGTGACATCTTCAGGAATACACTCAACAGGTTACCACAGTGTCACCAGCAGGTTACTACAAAGTCACCAGCAGGTTACTGCTATGTCACCTGTGAACTGTTAAGGTATCATCACCATCGTCGGAGTATAGAGGGGCAATTTCAGCGCCATCTATGGGTCTGCACTCGAACCCCCCCCCCCCCCCCTCTGATATTGGATGCTATTTGGACAACGCCATCTATTGGTGGTGGCATGACAGCAATGAATGGCTCCTGTTTCCTGCCCTGATCAGAAATAGAGGTCGACGTAGATGACCTCTGGTGGATGGCAGGTCATGATCAACGTCATCTGTTGTACCTACAGAGCATAATGTCAACTCCCCGGTGAGTGAGTGTTTCTTCATGGTTTCCCCAGTGTACCGTCCATGTAATTGAGGACGTTTTTGTCCACATAAGTGACATATGGAGGTGAGTGTACTGATGAAGGCAGTTTACCTTGGGCAGTCCACGAGCCCTCAGCTTGGTCCTGGAAGAAGACTGAGTAAGCCGCCGTCGAACTGAGCAGTGTGTTAGCTGCTAAATTATGCAGTGTTGATAAGACATCAACGTATCCGGGATTGGCTTAGGAGAGTAACGAACGACTGTGATGTGCCTATTGTGAAGCGTTGCTAGTAGGCTGCTAGAGGCTTCTGCCAGCGGTTAGCTACCCCTGTATATGGTTGTTTGTGACCCCTGTCAGCATCTTGCTGAAGTTCTCTGCCAGTGGGTTGCTGGAGAACGAAAGTGGGGTGTAGGCACCCTGTGAGACTGAGTCGGTGGACTGGTCCACATAAAAGGTGAACTCGCCAGCGTTTGTCAGTACACGTGCTCAAGGTACTGGATGGTGGAAACGCTGGTGTTGGTGATCACTGCCAACATAGTAGTGTCCCGAGTGAAAGTGCCATTACTCAATATACGTGTAGTCATAATCTATTTTATCCAAAATATTTTTTTTGGTGATGGTAAATATATATTTTTATTGGTGAAGGAAATTATATTATAGAAAAGAATAGTGTATTTTTTATCGCCCCCACCCTTAATCTTTATTGCAATATACAACCATTTCTTGAAAGCATACTACCGATATGGGGTCGGGTACTATAATAGAGGTTACAACATCAAGAACCACCCGGTTACTGGTGCATAGTGGCCACAACAAGCAGGTTACTACTATGTCACCAGCAGGTTACTACCATGTCACCAGCAGGTTACTACTATGTCACCAGCAGGTTACTACCATGTCACCAGCAGGTTACTACAATATCACCAGCAGGTTACTACTATGTCACCAGCAGGTTACTACTATGTCACCAGCAGGTTACTACTATGTCACCAGCAGGTTACTACAATATCACCAGCAGGTTACTACTATGTCACCAGCAGGTTACTACTATGTCACCAGCAGGTTACTACTATGTCACCAGCAGGTTACTACAATATCACCAGCAGGTTACTACCATGTCACCCGCAGGTTTCTACCATGTCACTAGCAGGTTACTACTGTGTCACCAGCAGGTTACTACTATGTCAACAGCAGGTTACTACTGTGTCACCAGCAGGTTACTACCATGTCACCAGCAGGTTACTACCATGTCACCAGCACGTTACTACTGTGTCAGCAGCAGGTTACTACTGTGTCACTAGCAGGTTACTACCATGTCACCAGCAGGTTACTACCGTGTCAACAGCAGGTTACTACTGTGTCACCAGCAGGTTACTACTGTGTCACCAGCAGGTTACTACCATGTCACCAGCAGGTTACTACCATGTCACCAGCAGGTTACTACTATGTCACTAGCAGGTTACTACCATGTCACTAGCAGGTTACTACCATGTCACCAGCAGGTTACTACCATGTCACTAGCAGGTTACTGCCATGTCACAAACAGGTTACTACCATGTCACCAGCAGGTTACTACCATGTCACCAGCAGGTTACTACTATGTCACCAGCAGGTTACTACCATGTCACCAGCAGGTTACTACTATGTCACCAGCAGGTTACTACCATGTCACCAGCAGGTTACTACCATGTCACCAGCAGGTTACTACCATGTCACCAGCAGGTTACTACCATGTCAACAGCAGGTTACTACTGTGTCACCAGCAGGTTACTACTGTGTCAACAGCAGGTCACTACTGTGTCACCAGCAGGTTACTACTATGTCAACAGCAGGTTACTACTGTGTCACCAGCAGGTTACTACTATGTCAACAGCAGGTTACTACTGTGTCACCAGCAGGTTACTACTATGTCAACAGCAGGTTACTACTGTGGCACCAGCAGGTTACTACTATGTCAACAGGTTACTACTGTGTCACCAGCAGGTTACTACCATGTCACCAGCAGGTTACTACCATGTCACCAGCAGGTTACTACTGTGTCACCAGCAGGTTACTACTGTGTCACCAGCAGGTTTCTACCAAGTCACCAGCAGGTTACTACCATGTCACCAGCAGGTTACTACTGTGTCACCAGCAGGTTACTACTGTGTCACCAGCAGGTTACTACTGTGTCACCAGCAGGTTACTACCATGTCACCAGCAGGTTACTACCATGTCACCAGCAGGTTACTACTATGTCACTAGCAGGTTACTACCATGTCACTAGCAGGTTACTAATATGTCACCAGCAGGTTACTACCATGTCACTAGCAGGTTACTACCATGTCACCAGCAGGTTACTACCATGTCACTAGCAGGTTACTACCATGTCACTAGCAGGTTACTAATGTCACCAGCAGGTTACTACCATGTCACTAGCAGGTTACTACCATGTCACCAGCAGGTTACTACCATGTCACCAACAGGTTACTACCATGTCACCAGCAGGTTACTACCATGTCACCAGCAGGTTACTACCATGTCACTAGCAGGTTACTACTGTGTCACCAGCAGGCTACTACCATGTCACCAGCAGGTTACTACCATGTCACCAGCAGGTTACTACCATGTCACCAGCAGGTTACTACCATGTCACTAGCAGGTTACTACTGTGTCACCAGCAGGTTACTACCATGTCACCAGCAGGTTACTACCATTGCGCCAGCAGGTTACTACTGTGTCACCAGTAGGTTACTACCATGTCACCAGCAGGTTACTACCATGTCACCAGCAGGTTGCTACTGTGTCACCAGTAGGTTACTACCATGTCACCAGCAGGTTACTACCATGTCGCCAGCAGGTTACTTCTATGTCACCAGCAGGTTACTACCATGTCACCAGCAGGTTACTACCATGTCACCAGCAGGTTACTACTGTGTCACCAGCAGGTTACTACTATGTCACCAGCAGGTTACTACTGTGTCACCAGCAGGTTACTACTATGTCACCAGCAGGTTACTACTGTGTCAACAGCAGGTTACTACTGTGTCACCAGCAGGTTACTACTATTTCAACAGCAGGTTACTACTATGTCAATAGCAGGTTACTACTATGTCAACATCAGGTTACTACTATGTCAACAGCAGGTTACTACTATGTCACCAGCAGGTTACTACCATGTCACCAGCAGGTTACTACTATGTCAACAGCAGGTTACTACTGTGTCACCAGCATGTTACTACTATGTCAACAGCAGGTTACTACTGTGTCTCCAGCAGGTTACTACTGTGTCACCAGCAGGTTACTACTGATTCACCAGCAGGTTTCTATTGTGTCACCAGCAGGTTACTACTGTGTCACCAGCAGGTTACAACTGTGTCACCAGCAGTTTACTGCTATGTCACCAGCAAGTTAATACTGTGCCACCAGCAGGTTACTACTGTGTCACCAGCAGGTTACTACTGTGTACCAGCAGGTTACTACTCTGTCACCAGCAGGTTACTACTATGTCAACAGCAGGTTACTACTGTGTCACCAGCAGGTTACTACTATGTCAACAGCAGGTTACTACTGTGTCACCAGCAGGTTACTACTATGTCAACAGCAGGTTACTACTGTGTCACCAGCAGGTTACTACTATGTCAACAGCAGGCTACTACTGTGTCACCAGCAGGTTACTACTATGTTAACAGCAGGTTACTACTGTGTCACCAGCAGGTTACTACCATGTCACCAGCAGATTACTACCATGTCACTAGCAGGTTACTACCATGTCACCAGCAGATTACTACTATGTCACCAGCAGGTTACTACAATGTCACCAGCAGGTTACTGCCATGTCACTAGCAGGTTACTACCATGTCACCGTCAGGTTACTACTATGTCACCAGCAGGTTACTACCATGTCACCAGCAGGTTACTACTATGTCACTAGCAGGTTACTACCATGTCACCAGCAGGTTACTACTATGTCACTAGCAGGTTACTACCATGTCACCAGCAGGTTACTACCATGTCACCAGCAGGTTACTACTATGTCACTAGCAGGTTACTACCATGTCACTAGCAGGTTACTAATATGTCACCAGCAGGTTTCTACCATGTCACTAGCAGGTTACTACTGTGTCACCAGCAGGTTACTACTATGTCAACAGCAGGTTACTACTGTGTCACCAGCAGGTTACTACCATGTCACCAACAGGTTACTACCATGTCACCAGCAGGTTACTACCATGTCACCAGCAGGTTACTACCATGTCACTAGCAGGTTACTACTGTGTCACCAGCAGGCTACTACCATGTCACCAGCAGGTTACTACCATGTCACCAGCAGGTTACTACCATGTCACCAGCAGGTTACTACCATGTCACTAGCAGGTTACTACTGTGTCACCAGCAGGTTACTACCATGTCACCAGCAGGTTACTACCATTGCGCCAGCAGGTTACTACTGTGTCACCAGTAGGTTACTACCATGTCACCAGCAGGTTACTACCATGTCACCAGCAGGTTGCTACTGTGTCACCAGTAGGTTACTACCATGTCACCAGCAGGTTACTACCATGTCGCCAGCAGGTTACTTCTATGTCACCAGCAGGTTACTACCATGTCACCAGCAGGTTACTACCATGTCACCAGCAGGTTACTACTGTGTCACCAGCAGGTTACTACTATGTCACCAGCAGGTTACTACTGTGTCACCAGCAGGTTACTACTATGTCACCAGCAGGTTACTACTGTGTCAACAGCAGGTTACTACTGTGTCACCAGCAGGTTACTACTATTTCAACAGCAGGTTACTACTATGTCAATAGCAGGTTACTACTATGTCAACATCAGGTTACTACTATGTCAACAGCAGGTTACTACTATGTCACCAGCAGGTTACTACCATGTCACCAGCAGGTTACTACTATGTCAACAGCAGGTTACTACTGTGTCACCAGCATGTTACTACTATGTCAACAGCAGGTTACTACTGTGTCTCCAGCAGGTTACTACTGTGTCACCAGCAGGTTACTACTGATTCACCAGCAGGTTTCTATTGTGTCACCAGCAGGTTACTACTGTGTCACCAGCAGGTTACAACTGTGTCACCAGCAGTTTACTACTATGTCACCAGCAAGTTAATACTGTGCCACCAGCAGGTTACTACTGTGTCACCAGCAGGTTACTACTGTGTACCAGCAGGTTACTACTCTGTCACCAGCAGGTTACTACTATGTCAACAGCAGGTTACTACTGTGTCACCAGCAGGTTACTACTATGTCAACAGCAGGTTACTACTGTGTCACCAGCAGGTTACTACTATGTCAACAGCAGGTTACTACTGTGTCACCAGCAGGTTACTACTATGTCAACAGCAGGCTACTACTGTGTCACCAGCAGGTTACTACTATGTTAACAGCAGGTTACTACTGTGTCACCAGCAGGTTACTACCATGTCACCAGCAGATTACTACCATGTCACTAGCAGGTTACTACCATGTCACCAGCAGATTACTACTATGTCACCAGCAGGTTACTACAATGTCACCAGCAGGTTACTGCTATGTCACTAGCAGGTTACTACCATGTCACCGTCAGGTTACTACTATGTCACCAGCAGGTTACTACCATGTCACCAGCAGGTTACTACTATGTCACTAGCAGGTTACTACCATGTCACCAGCAGGTTACTACTATGTCACTAGCAGGTTACTACCATGTCACCAGCAGGTTACTACCATGTCACCAGCAGGTTACTACTATGTCACTAGCAGGTTACTACCATGTCACTAGCAGGTTACTAATATGTCACCAGCAGGTTTCTACCATGTCACTAGCAGGTTACTACTGTGTCACCAGCAGGTTACTACTATGTCAACAGCAGGTTACTACTGTGTCACCAGCAGGTTACTACCATGTCACCAGCAGGTTACTACCATGTCACCAGCACGTTACTACTGTGTGAGCAGCAGGTTACTACTGTGTCACTAGCAGGTTACTACCATGTCACCAGCAGGTTACTACCGTGTCACCAGCAGGTTACTACTGTCTCACCAGCAGATACTACTGTGTCACCAGCAGGTTACTACTGTGTCACCAGCAGGTTACTACCATGTCACCAGCAGGTTACTACCATGTCACCAGCAGGTTACTACTATGTCACTAGCAGGTTACTACCATGTCACTAGCAGGTTACTAATATGTCACCAGCAGGTTACTACCATGTCACTAGCAGGTTACTACCATGTCACCAGCAGGTTACTACCATGTCACTAGCAGGTTACTATCATGTCACTAGCAGGTTACTAATGTCACCAGCAGGTTACTACCATGTCACTAGCAGGCTACTACCATGTCACCAGCAGGTTACTACCATGTCACCAGCAGGTTACTACCATGTCACCAGCAGGTTACTACCATGTCACCAGCAGGTTACCACCATGTCACTAGCAGGTTACTACTGTGTCACCAGCAGGTTACTACCATGTCACCAGCAGGTTACTACCATGTCACCAGCAGGTTACTACCATGTCACCAGCAGGTTACTACCATGTCACTAGCAGGTTACTACTGTGTCACCAGCAGGTTACTACCACGTCACCAGCAGGTTACTACCATGTCACCAGCAGGTTACTACTGTGTCACCAGAAGGTTACTACCATGTCAGCAGCAGGTTACTACCATGTCACCAGCAGGTTGCTACTGTGTCACCAGTAGGTTACTACCATGTCACCAGCAGTTTACTACCATGTCGCCAGCAGGTTACTACTATGTCACCAGCAGGTTACTACCATGTCACCAGCAGGTTACTACCATGTCACCAGCAGGTTACTACCATGTCACCTGCAGGTTACTACTATGTCACCAGCAGGTTACTACTGTGTCACCAGCAGGTTACTACCATGTCACCAGCAGGTTACTACTGTGTCAACAGCAGGTTACTACTGTGTCACCAGCAGGTTACTACTATGTCAACAGCAGGTTACTACTATGTCAACAGCAGGTTACTACTATGTCAACAGCAGGTTACTACTATGTCAACAGCAGGTTACTACTGTGTCACCAGCAGGTTACTACTGTGTCACCAGCAGGTTTCTACTGTGTCACCAGCAGGTTACTACTGTGTCACCAGCAGGTTACTACTGTGTCACCAGCAGTTTACTACTATGTCACCAGCATGTTACTACTGTGTCACCAGCAGGTTACTACTGTGTCACCAGCAGGTTACTACTGTGTCACCAGCAGGTTACTACTGTGTCACCAGCAGGTTACTACTATGTCAACAGCAGGTTACTACTTTGTCACCAGCAGGTTACTACTATGTCAACAGCAGGTTACTACTGTGTCACCAGCAGGTTACTACTATGTCAACAGCAGGTTACTACTGTGTCACCAGCAGGTTACTACTATGTCAACAGCAGGTTACTACTGTGTCACCAGCAGGTTACTACTATGTCAACAGCAGGTTACTACTGTGTCACCAGCAGGTTACTACTATGTCAACAGCAGGTTACTACTGTGTCACCAGCAGGTTACTACTATGTCAACAGCAGGTTACTACTGTGTCACCAGCAGGTTACTACTATGTCAACAGCAGGTTACTACTGTGTCACCAGCAGGTTACTACTATGTCAACAGCAGGTTACTACTGTGTCACCAGCAGGTTACTACCATGTCACCAGCAGGTTACTACCATGTCACTAGCAGGTTACTACCATGTCACAAGCAGATTACTACTATGTCACCAGGTTACTACCATGTCACCAGCAGGTTACTGCCATGTCACTAGCAGGTTACTACCATGTCACCAGCAGGTTACTACTATGTCACTAGCAGGTTACTACCATGTCACCAGCAGGTTACTACTATGTCACCAGCAGGTTACTACTATGTCACCATCAGGTTACTACTATGTCACCAGCAGGTTAATTCCATGTCACTAGCAGGTTACTACTATGTCACCAGCAGGTTACTACCATGTCGCCAGCAGGTTACTACCATGGCACCAGCAGGTTACTACCATGTCACCAGCAGGTTACTACCATGTCACCAGCAGGTTACTACCATGTCACTAGCAGGTTACTACCATGTCACCAGCAGGTTACTACCATGTCACCAGCAGGTTACTACCATGTCTCCAGCAGGTTACTACTGTGTCACCAGTAGGTTACTACTATGTCACCAGAAGGTTACTACCATGTCACGAGCAGGTTACTATCATGTCACTA
Source organism: Procambarus clarkii (assembly GCF_040958095.1). Classification (NCBI taxonomy): domain Eukaryota; kingdom Metazoa; phylum Arthropoda; class Malacostraca; order Decapoda; family Cambaridae; genus Procambarus; species Procambarus clarkii. The sequence continues at coordinate 32,398,027 of NC_091174.1, forward strand.
GCAGGTTACTAATGTCACCAGCAGGTTACTACCATGTCACTAGCAGGCTACTACCATGTCACCAGCAGGTTACTACCATATCACCAGCAGGTTACTACCATGTCACCAGCAGGTTACTACCATGTCACCAGCAGGTTACCACCATGTCACTAGCAGGTTACTACTGTGTCACCAGCAGGTTACTACCATGTCACCAGCAGGTTACTACCATGTCACCAGCAGGTTACTACCATGTCACCAGCAGGTTACTACCATGTCACTAGCAGGTTACTACTGTGTCACCAGCAGGTTACTACCACGTCACCAGCAGGTTAGTACCATGTCACCAGCAGGTTACTACTGTGTCAACAGAAGGTTACTACCATGTCACCAGCAGGTTACTACCATGTCACCAGCAGGTTGCTACTGTGTCACCAGTAGGTTACTACCATGTCACCAGCAGGTTACTACCATGTCGCCAGCAGGTTACTACTATGTCACCAGCAGGTTACTACCATGTCACCAGCAGGTTACTACCATGTCACCAGCAGGTTACTACCATGTCACCTGCAGGTTACTACTATGTCACCAGCAGGTTACTACTGTGTCACCAGCAGGTTACTACCATGTCACCAGCAGGTTACTACTGTGTCACCAGTAGGTTACTACTATGTCACCAGAAGGTTACTACCATGTCACTAGCAGGTTACTATCATGTCACTAGCAGGTTACTAATGTCACCAGCAGGTTACTACCATGTCACTAGCAGGCTACTACCATGTCACCAGCAGGTTACTACCATGTCACCAGCAGGTTACTACCATGTCACCAGCAGGTTACTACCATGTCACCAGCAGGTTACCACCATGTCACTAGCAGGTTACTACTGTGTCACCAGCAGGTTACTACCATGTCACCAGCAGGTTACTACCATGTCACCAGCAGGTTACTACCATGTCACCAGCAGGTTACTACCATGTCACTAGCAGGTTACTACTGTGTCACCAGCAGGTTACTACCACGTCACCAGCAGGTTACTACCATGTCACCAGCAGGTTACTACTGTGTCAACAGAAGGTTACTACCATGTCACCAGCAGGTTACTACCATGTCACCAGCAGGTTGCTACTGTGTCACCAGTAGGTTACTACCATGTCACCAGCAGGTTACTACCATGTCGCCAGCAGGTTACTACTATGTCACCAGCAGGTTACTACCATGTCACCAGCAGGTTACTACCATGTCACCAGCAGGTTACTACCATGTCACCTGCAGGTTACTACTATGTCACCAGCAGGTTACTACTGTGTCACCAGCAGGTTACTACCATGTCACCAGCAGGTTACTACTGTGTCAACAGCAGGTTACTACTGTGTCACCAGCAGGTTACTACTATGTCAACAGCAGGTTACTACTATGTCAACAGCAGGTTACTACTATGTCAACAGCAGGTTACTACTATGTCAACAGCAGGTTACTACTGTGTCACCAGCAGGTTACTACTGTGTCACCAGCAGGTTTCTACTGTGTCACCAGCAGGTTACTACTGTGTCACCAGCAGGTTACTACTGTGTCACCAGCAGTTTACTACTATGTCACCAGCATGTTACTACTGTGTCACCAGCAGGTTACTACTGTGTCACCAGCAGGTTACTACTGTGTCACCAGCAGGTTACTACTGTGTCACCAGCAGGTTACTACTATGTCAACAGCAGGTTACTACTTTGTCACCAGCAGGTTACTACTATGTCAACAGCAGGTTACTACTGTGTCACCAGCAGGTTACTACTATGTCAACAGCAGGTTACTACTGTGTCACCAGCAGGTTACTACTATGTCAACAGCAGGTTACTACTGTGTCACCAGCAGGTTACTACTATGTCAACAGCAGGTTACTACTGTGTCACCAGCAGGTTACTACCATGTCACCAGCAGGTTACTACCATGTCACTAGCAGGTTACTACCATGTCACAAGCAGATTACTACTATGTCACCAGGTTACTACCATGTCACCAGCAGGTTACTGCCATGTCACTAGCAGGTTACTACCATGTCACCAGCAGGTTACTACTATGTCACTAGCAGGTTACTACCATGTCACCAGCAGGTTACTACTATGTCACCAGCAGGTTACTACTATGTCACCATCAGGTTACTACTATGTCACCAGCAGGTTAATTCCATGTCACTAGCAGGTTACTACTATGTCACCAGCAGGTTACTACCATGTCGCCAGCAGGTTACTACCATGGCACCAGCAGGTTACTACCATGTCACCAGCAGGTTACTACCATGTCACCAGCAGGTTACTACCATGTCACTAGCAGGTTACTACCATGTCACCAGCAGGTTACTACCATGTCACCAGCAGGTTACTACCATGTCTCCAGCAGGTTACTACTGTGTCACCAGTAGGTTACTACTATGTCACCAGAAGGTTACTACCATGTCACCAGCAGGTTACTACTGTGTCACCAGTAGGTTACTACCATGTCACCAGCAGGTTACTACCATGTCGCCAGCAGGTTACTACCATGTCACCAGCAGGTTACTACTATGTCACCAGCAGGTTACTACTAAGTCACCAGCAGGTTACTACCATGTCACCAGCAGGTTACTACTATGTCACCAGCAAGTTACTACCCTGTCACCAGCAGGTTACTACCATGTCACCAGCAGGTTACCACCATGTCACTAGCAGGTTACTACTGTGTCACCAGCAGGTTACTACCATGTCACCAGCAGGTTACTACCATGTCACCAGCAGGTTACTACCATGTCACCAGCAGGTTACTACCATGTCACTAGCAGGTTACTACTGTGTCACCAGCAGGTTACTACCACGTCACCAGCAGGTTACTACCATGTCACCAGCAGGTTACTACTGTGTCACCAGAAGGTTACTACCATGTCACCAGCAGGTTACTACCATGTCACCAGCAGGTTGCTACTGTGTCACCAGTAGGTTACTACCATGTCACCAGCAGGTTACTACCATGTCGCCAGCAGGTTACTACTATGTCACCAGCAGGTTACTACCATGTCACCAGCAGGTTACTACCATGTCACCAGCAGGTTACTACCATGTCACCTGCAGGTTACTACTATGTCACCAGCAGGTTACTACTGTGTCACCAGCAGGTTACTACCATGTCACCAGCAGGTTACTACTGTGTCAACAGCAGGTTACTACTGTGTCACCAGCAGGTTACTACTATGTCAACAGCAGGTTACTACTATGTCAACAGCAGGTTACTACTATGTCAACAGCAGGTTACTACTATGTCAACAGCAGGTTACTACTGTGTCACCAGCAGGTTACTACTGTGTCACCAGCAGGTTTCTACTGTGTCACCAGCAGGTTACTACTGTGTCACCAGCAGGTTACTACTGTGTCACCAGCAGTTTACTACTATGTCACCAGCATGTTACTACTGTGTCACCAGCAGGTTACTACTGTGTCACCAGCAGGTTACTACTGTGTCACCAGCAGGTTACTACTGTGTCACCAGCAGGTTACTACTATGTCAACAGCAGGTTACTACTTTGTCACCAGCAGGTTACTACTATGTCAACAGCAGGTTACTACTGTGTCACCAGCAGGTTACTACTATGTCAACAGCAGGTTACTACTGTGTCACCAGCAGGTTACTACTATGTCAACAGCAGGTTACTACTGTGTCACCAGCAGGTTACTACTATGTCAACAGCAGGTTACTACTGTGTCACCAGCAGGTTACTACCATGTCACCAGCAGGTTACTACCATGTCACTAGCAGGTTACTACCATGTCACAAGCAGATTACTACTATGTCACCAGGTTACTACCATGTCACCAGCAGGTTACTGCCATGTCACTAGCAGGTTACTACCATGTCACCAGCAGGTTACTACTATGTCACTAGCAGGTTACTACCATGTCACCAGCAGGTTACTACTATGTCACCAGCAGGTTACTACTATGTCACCATCAGGTTACTACTATGTCACCAGCAGGTTAATTCCATGTCACTAGCAGGTTACTACTATGTCACCAGCAGGTTACTACCATGTCGCCAGCAGGTTACTACCATGGCACCAGCAGGTTACTACCATGTCACCAGCAGGTTACTACCATGTCACCAGCAGGTTACTACCATGTCACTAGCAGGTTACTACCATGTCACCAGCAGGTTACTACCATGTCACCAGCAGGTTACTACCATGTCTCCAGCAGGTTACTACTGTGTCACCAGTAGGTTACTACTATGTCACCAGAAGGTTACTACCATGTCACCAGCAGGTTACTACTGTGTCACCAGTAGGTTACTACCATGTCACCAGCAGGTTACTACCATGTCGCCAGCAGGTTACTACCATGTCACCAGCAGGTTACTACTATGTCACCAGCAGGTTACTACTAAGTCACCAGCAGGTTACTACCATGTCACCAGCAGGTTACTACTATGTCACCAGCAAGTTACTACCCTGTCACCAGCAGGTTACTACCATGTCACCAACAGGTTACTACCATGTCACTAGCAGGTTACTACTGTGTCACCAGCAGGTTACTACCATGTCACCAGCAGGTTACTACCATGTCACCAGCAGGTTACTACTGTGTCACCAGCAGGTTACTACTGTGTCACCAGCAGGTTACTACTATGTCAACAGCAGGTTACTACTGTGTCACCAGCAGGTTACTACTATGTCAACAGCAGGTTACTACTGTGTCACCAGCAGGTTACTACTATGTCAACAGCAGGTTACTACCATGTCACCGTCAGGTTACTACTATGTCACCAGCAGGTTACTACTGTGTCACCAGCAGGTTACTACTGTGTCACCAGCAGGTTACTACTGTGTCACCAGCAGGTTACTACTGTGTCACCAGCAGGTTACTACTGTGTCACCAGCAGGTTACTACCTTGTCACCAGCAGGTTGCTACTATGTCACCAGCATATTACTACTGTGTCACCAGCAGGTTACTACTGTGTCACCGGCAGGTTACTACTGTGTCACCAGCAGGTTACTACTGTGTCACCAGCAGGTTACTAGTATGTTAACAGCAGGTTACTTCTGTGTCACCAGCAGGTTACTACTATGTCAACAACAGGTTACTACTGTGTCACCAGCAGGTTACTATTATGTCAACAGCAGGTTACTACTGTGTCACAAGCAGGTTACTACTATGTCAACAGCAGGTTACTACTGTGTCACCAGCAGGTTACTACTATGTCAACAGCAGGTTACTACCATGTCACCGTCAGGTTACTACTATGTCACCAGCAGGTTACTACCATGTAACCAGCAGGTTACTACTATGTCACTAGCAGGTTACTACCATGTCACCAGCAGGTTACTACTATGTCACTAGCAGGTTACTACCATGTCACCAGCAGGTTACTACCATGTCACCAGCAGGTTACTACTATGTCACTAGCAGGTTACTACCATGTCACTAGCAGGTTACTAATATGTCACCAGCAGGTTTCTACCATGTCACTAGCAGGTTACTACTGTGTCACCAGCAGGTTACTACTATGTCAACAGCAGGTTACTACTGTGTCACCAGCAGGTTACTACCATGTCACCAGCAGGTTACTACCATGTCACCAGCACGTTACTACTGTGTGAGCAGCAGGTTACTACTGTGTCACTAGCAGGTTACTACCATGTCACCAGCAGGTTACTACCGTGTCACCAGCAGGTTACTACTGTCTCACCAGCAGGTTACTACTGAGTCACCAGCAGGTTACTACTGTGTCACCAGCAGGTTACTACTATGTCACTAGCAGGTTACTACCATGTCAGCAGCAGGTTACTACTATGTCACTAGCAGGTTACTACCATGTCACCAGCAGGTTACTACCATGTCACCAGCAGGTTACTACTATGTCACTAGCAGGTTACTACCATGTCACTAGCAGGTTACTAATATGTCACCAGCAGGTTTCTACCATGTCACTAGCAGGTTACTACTGTGTCACCAGCAGGTTACTACTATGTCAACAGCAGGTTACTACTGTGTCACCAGCAGGTTACTACCATGTCACCAGCAGGTTACTACCATGTCACCAGCACGTTACTACTGTGTGAGCAGCAGGTTACTACTGTGTCACTAGCAGGTTACTACCATGTCACCAGCAGGTTACTACCGTGTCACCAGCAGGTTACTACTGTCTCACCAGCAGGTTACTACTGTGTCACCAGCAGGTTACTACTGTGTCACCAGCAGGTTACTACCATGTCACCAGCAGGTTACTACCATGTCACCAGCAGGTTACTGCTATGTCACTAGCAGGTTACTACCATGTCACTAGCAGGTTACTAATATGTCACCAGCAGGTTACTACCATGTCACTAGCAGGTTACTACCATGTCACCAGCAGGTTACTACCATGTCACTAGCAGGTTACTATCATGTCACTAGCAGGTTACTAATGTCACCAGCAGGTTACTACCATGTCACTAGCAGGCTACTACCATGTCACCAGCAGGTTACTACCATGTCACCAGCAGGTTACTACCATGTCACCAGCAGGTTACTACCATGTCACCAGCAGGTTACTACCATGTCACTAGCAGGTTACTACTGTGTCACCAGCAGGTTACTACCATGTCACCAGCAGGTTACTACCATGTCACCAGCAGGTTACTACCATGTCACCAGCAGGTTACTACCATGTCACTAGCAGGTTACTACTGTGTCACCAGCAGGTTACTACCACGTCACCAGCAGGTTACTACCATGTCACCAGCAGGTTACTACTGTGTCACCAGAAGGTTACTACCATGTCACCAGCAGGTTACTACCCTGTCACCAGCAGGTTGCTACTGTGTCACCAGTAGGTTACTACCATGTCACCAGCAGGTTACTACCATGTCGCCAGCAGGTTACTACTATGTCACCAGCAGGTTACTACCATGTCACCAGCAGGTTACTACCATGTCACCAGCAGGTTACTACCATGTCACCTGCAGGTTACTACTATGTCACCAGCAGGTTACTACTGTGTCACCAGCAGGTTTCTACTGAGTCACCAGCAGGTTACTACTGTGTCACCAGCAGGTTACTACTGTGTCACCAGCAGTTTACTACTATGTCACCAGCATGTTACTACTGTGTCACCAGCAGGTTACTACTGTGTCACCAGCAGGTTACTACTGTGTCACCAGCAGGTTACTACTGTGTCACCAGCAGGTTACTACTATGTCAACAGCAGGTTACTACTTTGTCACCAGCAGGTTACTACTATGTCAACAGCAGGTTACTACTGTGTCACCAGCAGGTTACTACTATGTCAACAGCAGGTTACTACTGTGTCACCAGCAGGTTACTACTATGTCAACAGCAGGTTACTACTGTGTCACCAGCAGGTTACTACTATGTCAACAGCAGGTTACTACTGTGTCACCAGCAGGTTACTACCATGTCACCAGCAGGTTACTACCATGTCACTAGCAGGTTACTACCATGTCACAAGCAGATTACTACTATGTCACCAGGTTACTACCATGTCACCAGCAGGTTACTGCCATGTCACTAGCAGGTTACTACCATGTCACCAGCAGGTTACTACTATGTCACTAGCAGGTTACTACCATGTCACCAGCAGGTTACTACTATGTCACCAGCAGGTTACTACTATGTCACCATCAGGTTACTACTATGTCACCAGCAGGTTAATTCCATGTCACTAGCAGGTTACTACTATGTCACCAGCAGGTTACTACCATGTCGCCAGCAGGTTACTACCATGGCACCAGCAGGTTACTACCATGTCACCAGCAGGTTACTACCATGTCACCAGCAGGTTACTACCATGTCACTAGCAGGTTACTACCATGTCACCAGCAGGTTACTACCATGTCACCAGCAGGTTACTACCATGTCACCAGCAGGTTACTACTGTGTCACCAGCAGGTTACTACCATGTCACCAGCAGGTTACTACCATGTCACTAGCAGGTTACTACTGTGTCACTAGCAGGTTACTACCATGTTACTAGCAGGTTACTACCATGTCACCAGCAGGTTACTACCATGTCACTAGCAGGTTACTACCATGTCACCAGCAGGTTACTACCATGTCACCAGCAGGTTACTACCATGTCTCCAGCAGGTTACTACTGTGTCACCAGTAGGTTACTACTATGTCACCAGAAGGTTACTACCATGTCACCAGCAGGTTACTACTGTGTCACCAGTAGGTTACTACTATGTCACCAGCAAGTTACTACCCTGTCACCAGCAGGTTACTACCATGTCACCAGCAGGTTACTACCATGTCACTAGCAGGTTACTACTGTGTCACCAGCAGGTTACTACCATGTCACCAGCAGGTTACTACCATGTCACCAGCAGGTTACTACTGTGTCACCAGCAGGTTACTACTGTGTCACCAGCAGGTTACTACTATGTCAACAGCAGGTTACTACTGTGTCACCAGCAGGTTACTACTATGTCAACAGCAGGTTACTACTGTGTCACCAGCAGGTTACTACTATGTCAACAGCAGGTTACTACCATGTCACCGTCAGGTTACTACTATGTCACCAGCAGGTTACTACTGTGTCACCAGCAGGTTACTACTGTGTCACCAGCAGGTTACTACTGTGTCACCAGCAGGTTACTACTGTGTCACCAGCAGGTTACTACTGTGTCACCAGCAGGTTACTACCTTGTCACCAGCAGGTTGCTACTATGTCACCAGCATATTACTACTGTGTCACCAGCAGGTTACTACTGTGTCACCAGCAGGTTACTACTTTGTCACCAGCAGGTTACTACTGTGTCACCAGCAGGTTACTAGTATGTTAACAGCAGGTTACTTCTGTGTCACCAGCAGGTTACTACTATGTCAACAACAGGTTACTACTGTGTCACCAGCAGGTTACTATTTTGTCAACAGCAGGTTACTACTGTGTCACAAGCAGGTTACTACTATGTCAACAGCAGGTTACTACTGTGTCACCAGCAGGTTACTACTATGTCAACAGCAGGTTACTACCATGTCACCGTCAGGTTACTACTATGTCACCAGCAGGTTACTACCATGTCACCAGCAGGTTACTACTATGTCACTAGCAGGTTACTACCATGTCACCAGCAGGTTACTACTATGTCACTAGCAGGTTACTACCATGTCACCAGCAGGTTACTACCATGTCACCAGCAGGTTACTACTATGTCACTAGCAGGTTACTACCATGTCACTAGCAGGTTACTAATATGTCACCAGCAGGTTTCTACCATGTCACTAGCAGGTTACTACTGTGTCACCAGCAGGTTACTACTATGTCAACAGCAGGTTACTACTGTGTCACCAGCAGGTTACTACCATGTCACCAGCAGGTTACTACCATGTCACCAGCACGTTACTACTGTGTGAGCAGCAGGTTACTACTGTGTCACTAGCAGGTTACTACCATGTCACCAGCAGGTTACTACCGTGTCACCAGCAGGTTACTACTGTCTCACCAGCAGGTTACTACTGAGTCACCAGCAGGTTACTACTGTGTCACCAGCAGGTTACTACCATGTCACCAGCAGGTTACTACCATGTCACCAGCAGGTTACTACTATGTCACCAGCAGGTTACTACCATGTCACTAGCAGGTTACTAATATGTCACCAGCAGGTTACTACCATGTCACTAGCAGGTTACTACCATGTCACCAGCAGGTTACTACCATGTCACTAGCAGGTTACTATCATGTCACTAGCAGGTTACTAATGTCACCAGCAGGTTACTACCATGTCACTAGCAGGCTACTACCATGTCACCAGCAGGTTACTACCATGTCACCAGCAGGTTACTACCATGTCACCAGCAGGTTACTACCATGTCACCAGTAGGTTACTACCATGTCACCAGCAGGTTACTACCATGTCACTAGCAGGTTACTACTGTGTCACCAGCAGGTTACTACCACGTCACCAGCAGGTTACTACCATGTCACCAGCAGGTTACTACTGTGTCACCAGAAGGTTACTACCATGTCACCAGCAGGTTACTACCATGTCACCAGCAGGTTGCTACTGTGTCACCAGTAGGTTACTACCATGTCACCAGCAGGTTACTACCATGTCGCCAGCAGGTTACTACTATGTCACCAGCAGGTTACTACCATGTCACCAGCAGGTTACTACCATGTCACCAGCAGGTTACTACCATGTCACCTGCAGGTTACTACTATGTCACCAGCAGGTTACTACTGTGTCACCAGCAGGTTACTACCATGTCACCAGCAGGTTACTACTGTGTCAACAGCAGGTTACTACTGTGTCACCAGCAGGTTACTACTATGTCAACAGCAGGTTACTACTATGTCAACAGCAGGTTACTACTATGTCAACAGCAGGTTACTACTATGTCAACAGCAGGTTACTACTGTGTCACCAGCAGGTTACTACTGTGTCACCAGCAGGTTTCTACTGTGTCACCAGCAGGTTACTACTGTGTCACCAGCAGGTTACTACTGTGTCACCAGCAGTTTACTACTATGTCACCAGCATGTTACTACTGTGTCACCAGCAGGTTACTACTGTGTCACCAGCAGGTTACTACTGTGTCACCAGCAGGTTACTACTGTGTCACCAGCAGGTTACTACTATGTCAACAGCAGGTTACTACTTTGTCACCAGCAGGTTACTACTATGTCAACAGCAGGTACTACTGTGTCACCAGCAGGTTACTACTATGTCAACAGCAGGTTACTACTGTGTCACCAGCAGGTTACTACTATGTCAACAGCAGGTTACTACTGTGTCACCAGCAGGTTACTACTATGTCAACAGCAGGTTACTACTGTGTCACCAGCAGGTTACTACCATGTCACCAGCAGGTTACTACCATGTCACTAGCAGGTTACTACCATGTCACAAGCAGATTACTACTATGTCACCAGGTTACTACCATGTCACCAGCAGGTTACTGCCATGTCACTAGCAGGTTACTACCATGTCACCAGCAGGTTACTACTATGTCACTAGCAGGTTACTACCATGTCACCAGCAGGTTACTACTATGTCACCAGCAGGTTACTACTATGTCACCATCAGGTTACTACTATGTCACCAGCAGGTTAATTCCATGTCACTAGCAGGTTACTACTATGTCACCAGCAGGTTACTACCATGTCGCCAGCAGGTTACTACCATGGCACCAGCAGGTTACTACCATGTCACCAGCAGGTTACTACCATGTCACCAGCAGGTTACTACATGTCACTAGCAGGTTACTACCATGTCACCAGCAGGTTACTACCATGTCACCAGCAGGTTACTACCATGTCACCAGCAGGTTACTACTGTGTCACCAGCAGGTTACTACCATGTCACCAGCAGGTTACTACCATGTCACTAGCAGGTTACTACTGTGTCACTAGCAGGTTACTACCATGTTACTAGCAGGTTACTACCATGTCACCAGCAGGTTACTACCATGTCACTAGCAGGTTACTACCATGTTACCAGTAGGTTACTACTATGTCACCAGAAGGTTACTACCATGTCACCAGCAGGTTACTACTGTGTCACCAGTAGGTTACTACCATGTCACCAGCAGGTTACTACCATGTCGCCAGCAGGTTACTACCATGTCACCAGCAGGTTACTACTATGTCACCAGCAGGTTACTACTATGTCACCAGCAGGTTATTACCATGTCACCAGCAGGTTACTACTATGTCACCAGCAGGTTACTACCCTGTCACCAGCAGGTTACTACCATGTCACCAGCAGGTTACTACCATGTCACTAGCAGGTTACTACTGTGTCACCAGCAGGTTACTACCATGTCACCAGCAGGTTACTACCATGTCACCAGCAGGTTACTACTGTGTCACCAGCAGGTTACTACTGTGTCACCAGCAGGTTACTACTATGTCACCAGCAGGTTACTACCATGTCACCAGCAGGTTACTACTGTGTCACCAGCAGGTTACTACTGTGTCACCAGCAGGTTACTACTGTGTCACCAGCAGGTTACTACTGTGTCACCAGCAGGTTACTACTGTGTCACCAGCAGGTTACTACCTTGTCACCAGCAGGTTGCTCCTATGTCACCAGCATGTTACTACTGTGTCACCAGCAGGTTACTACTGTGTCACCAGCAGGTTACTACTGTGTCACCAGCAGGTTACTACTGTGTCACCAGCAGGTTACTAGTATGTTAACAGCAGGTTACTTCTGTGTCACCAGCAGGTTACTACTATGTCAACAGCAGGTTACTACTGTGTCACCAGCAGGTTACTACTATGTCAACAGCAGGTTACTACTGTGTCACCAGCAGGTTACTACTATGTCAACAGCAGGTTACTACTGTGTCACCAGCAGGTTACTACTATGTCAACAGCAGGTTACTACTGTGTCACCAGCAGGTTACTACCATGTCACCAGCACGTTACTACTGTGTCACCAGCAGGTTACTACTGTGTCACCAACAGGTTACTACCATGTCACCAGCAGGTTACTACCATGTCACCAGCAGGTTACTACTGTGTCACCAGCAGGTTACTACTGTGTCACCAGCAGGTTACTACCATGTCACTAGCAGGTTACTACCATGTCATCAGCAGGTTACTACCATGTCACCAGCAGGTTACTACTATGTCACTAGCAGGTTACTACCATGTCACTAGCAGGTTACTACCATGTAACAAACTAGGCTGTTGTAAGAATTATTCCAGAAGGTTCCGGAAGTTTCGGGTAGAGACCTGACCTCTCAACGCACATTCCCCTGGGGATTAGCAGGTCTGAGTCACAAATGGCGGGCATCTTTGTTCATAGTTTTGTATAATGAACCATCCTATAGTATTCAGTAATTTAGAGAAATTAGCCTTTATTCATTTTGTTTTAAAATTGTATTGTATAATATTCCTGGTTACAATATCAAGAGTATTCTAATTATTTAGTTAAGTCACCATCAGTGACGTCACGAATCAGATCTAAGTTGTAAGGCGGAGTGACCGGCGGTCATAGGTCATCAGGGTTGACATGTCTACTATTTCTCAAAGTTCAATTAACCATTTTGGGGATCGGGAACAGCTCTGCCGTTAGATGCTTGTGTAATTTAATTTCAGTAAAATAATTCAACCAGTCTGGATCAATTAAGTACAACAGAGGTTAATTGTTATAACTTAAACCTTGCTAAGTAACTGGGTAAGCGATGCCGAACAATACAATGCTCTAGTCTGGGGTAGACCAGACAAGGACAGATCAGTGTGGACTCCAGATCTACTGGGAGAGGTCACCCATCTTACCTCTCCCAAGACCAGCCCCCAACATCTAGCTGGTTGCCCAAGGTATAGTTGCTATGGTTATGTATAGGGATAGTCTCATTGCCATTCAGGTCAAGTAGGGAGTGTTAAAGTGACAGGGAGTGAACATATTTAGATTTTGTTTTAGTTTTTTCCTTTAATAAATTAATTAGTTAATAATTTGCATTTTTATTATTTCCATGTGTATGTTCAAGTTATGTGAACTTGTCCTGGTCACGTGGTCCACACGAGGCAGAGTTGAATTGGGCGCCGATTCTAACATCGAATCGGAATTCATCATTACCGTGTAATTTATTCCACACTCAAGTTTCCGAGGTTATAAACTACTAGTGGGGATCAAGCCCCAAGGTTGATTAATTAGTATGATCGATCCAGACCTCGATCATTGCTCTTTGTTACTGGTCTGGTGGTGGCTGCGGAGGCGACTCTAGGGTTTTGCTCAAAGCCTAGGTCACGTCATACTGGTTGTAGAACCCTAAGTCGGTCAATTGTCTTAGGACCACGTGGTGTTGAGTTGGCTTTGGTAAAAGTTTTTGGAGTCCCTTGTAGAGAATAAAAAGTAAGAATACGGGTAGAGGGGGAAAAGAAGAAGGAAAGATAAGTAGAGAAACACCCTCCCCGTGTTACAATGGTGCACAGCGGTGGTTTCAACAATTTTGTTTGAAATTGTTGAAAGGCTCACGCGTCTAGCCATTCGAACACGTGCGCGGATGCTAAGGAGACAGCCGCGGGCCAGGATTAGCAGTGCGCCTCACAACAGTGCGTTTGAGTGGGGATTGGCGAATCTTGGGTCATGCGGGCTGATATGATTAAGGTTTAGTTAGTAAGATTAGGCTGTTAAGGTTTATTAAATAGGAGACCGCTCCGAGTTGATTGGACTGGGTACTATACTCGACCCATTGCAATTAATTCAGAGGTGTTGGGAGCCGCCATACTCTCAACAGCAGTTCCTTGTGGGCTGTCTGGGCGGATATATCTGTGGGACGCCAGTAGATAGTCCGAGGGCGTTATTAGACGACCCAAAACGCTAGGAAAAACGGAAATCCGTGAAGGGCGTTGCGGCCTCCGAGGGACGGACTAGTAACCTACCTAGCAGCGATTCAACAACTAAGTGATCGCACACTTAGTGGAGGTTGAGTCGTCCCTAGTCGTAATTGTTGCTGAAAGCTGCGTGTCGCTCTGTTGGAACCTAGTTGGTCGAGACCCCTAGGCTAGGTGTGGTACGGCGAGCCGGTAGGAGCAATTATAAGATTAAGTTGAGTGCATTTTTGAATTATGTATACTTAAATTTATAAAGTAATTCCTTTTATTTGCGTCGTTCTAGTGATTAATTTTTGTTTCCCTAAATTCAATCACCGGTTAAAATTTTTCCCAAGTGTTTAGCATTTTCTTGCATATTAGGCTAAGTGTGTACATTAAGTTTTGTTATTCCCTGTTGTATTAGTCTAAGTCAGAGGCGTTGTTGCTAGAGTGTAGTTAATCCTCTGGACTTAGGGCTATTGGTCGGTCACTATAGTAAGTGAAGGAGTTTAAGGGATAGTAAGTTGCGTGTAAATGCTTAATAGAGTCCGTGGAATATTTCTAAGTATTTCGGGATAAGTTTTCGGCTAAGTCAACGTCGGAAAGTCGTTAACTGTAATTAATTTGTATTCGTGGGTCACGTATATGATCTGGGTATCATTAGGAATCCCCAGTCGATGCGAGTGATATTTTCTAGTTTTTTACCAGTAAGACGGTAGGATTGTGTTTTTAGACTTAGAATTAACTTTTGTAGAAACGTAGGTGGAAAATTTTCTAAGTCCAGCTTGGGCTAGAATCTGACTTTTTGGCGGAAATTCTAATTTTCATGTTTCGTGTATATTCTAGGGTCAGTATTACCCTCTAGTGCGCGCAAGGGACATAATTCTGTTCTGAAGCATTAAACAGTGATAAGTACATTTTTGCCGAATTAAAGTATTTTTCGAGAAAATCGGGTTGTAATTTTGTCAGAGTCCATTTGAGGTGAAAATCTCGGATTTTGACGAAAATTCGAATTAGTGAGTGTTGAAACCGCCCGATGTGTCAGTATTGTTCTGTATACAACGTCAGTATTAAATAATAACTTATTTATATCTGGGAACGAGAAACCCAAATTTTTGCGAATTAAAGGAGTTTTGTGATATTTGGGGTGATATAATATTTTTCCCTCGGAGTCAGGAAAATTGGCAGAGTCCAGCAATTGAGTAAAAACGCAGTTTTTGATAAAAATTCAATTTTTGGTAAGCAAATATATGTCCTGGGTGTCTATATTAATTGCTAGAGCGGTTTATTAACGTAAAACTAGTTATTTTCCTTCAGAACAAAAATTTTGATTTTTCAGCGTTTAAGCGAAAAAGCGCGGGACTTAGTTTTTTTTCAGCGCAGCTGGTCCCGCTCCATCAGTCATCAGGGGCCACGCTGCTCACTTCAAGTGCGTTTAGTATGCAAGTACAGTAAATATTCTTTATTAATCCATCACGAGTGCTGCGCGTTAGTTGCGTTATCAGTTAAATTGTTTTATATAAATTAGATTCCTTAATTTTTTTAACGTAAAGGACTTAGGTGTCAGTAATAGAACTGCGGGATATTTCACGGTCAGACACGAGTGCGGGGCAGACACTCATTCATTGGATTCACTTCAGCGATTCTCTCGATAAATCGGTGTATTTCCTACTTTGGGAATTTAGCAGTTGTTTCTTGGAAAAGAGTTGTGATTTTTTTTTTATTATTTGTGTAAGATTGCGGTTGTAGTGAGTCCGGGTCGAGGGGGTACTAAAGGGTAGTTTAGAAGAGACATGGCACACCAGGAATCACAGAAAATGTTTAACCCAGATAGTGACCAGTCAGTAGGGACCAGTGGGAGTGGAAGTGTAGAGGACAGCACCTCTTCCGACACCACTGGGGACCGCTCAGGTACACCTCATCCACCACTACAACAACCCCAACCCCATCCTCAATTCCCGTACCAACCCCATCCTCAATTCCCATACCAACCCCATCCACAATTCCCATACCAGCCCCATCCTCAGTTCCCATACCAACCCTTCCCCCAACCCCAGGCCACTCCATACCCATTCCAACCCCAGGCCACCCCATACCCATACCCATTCCAACCCCAGGCCACCCCATACCCATACCCATACCCATACCCATTCCAACCCCAGGCCACCCCATACCCATTCCAACCCCAGGCGACCTCATACCCACCCCAACCCCAGGCGACCTCATACCCACCCCAACCTCAATCCACACCCCAATCTGAGGTCACCCACACCGTACCTCAACCCCAACCTCAATCCACACCCCAACCCGAGGCCACCCACACCATTCCTCAACCCCAACCTCCATCCACACCCCAACCCGAGGCCACCCACACCATACCTCAACCCCACCCTCCATCCACACCCCAACCCAAGGCCACCCACACCATACCTCAGCCCAAACCCCAACCTCAACCCAGTTCTCAACCCCAGGACCCACCCACTGCCAGTAGCCCCGCGTCATATAAACCGGGACTTGTGAGTCTGATTCCCGAGTTGACTCTGCCGACACTCAGAGGTAGGGAGTTGCCGCTTATTAAGGTGGAACGCAACCGCCGAGTGGAAGACTGGCTTTGTGAAATTGGTTCGATGCTGGAAGCTGTCCCAGAGGATAGTTCGAAAATTACTCTCGCTATGGGGGCTTGCGTGGACGTAGCCGGTCCACTGGCGAGACTTACAGAGTTTCAGCACCTGACGACTTGGCCTCAGTTTGTCCAAGCGATTAGGGACAGATTCAAAGACAAGGTTTCAGAGGATGAGGCTTACTTTTATCTCCAGTCACTTAAGAGGGATGACCGAAGCACTGTCAAGGATTTCGGGTCAATATTGAAGAGAAGGGTTGACGACCTCACTAAGGAACTGGGGTTAGATTCGAGTCAGGCAGAGCAATTCGCTAAACAATTGTTCTGCAAAACGTTACCTTCTGATATGGGGCCATTGTTACTTGCGGGGGGAACGGGTGCGAGTTATAAAGACCTAGTCCAACAGGCCGACAGAGCCCTAGACAGGCAGACGCGCGCAGGGACATCGGGCACTCAGTTGTCGCCATACGTAGAGGCGGTAAGTAAAGGCGAGGGAGCCAAGCCGGGTCACTGTGGCGCGGGTTCATCAGGCGGGAAGCAGCCCTCAGCGGCAAGTTCGAGCCACCCTGCGCGGGGTAACAACAGGGATCCGCGTAGGTGTTACTCCTGCGGGATGCGTGGGCATATACAGAGGGACTGTAAAGTCACTATTACGAGAGCATGAAAGCAGTCTCCTAGTGATGGTAGGCCTACTTTTGAGGTGAAAGTGGAAGGTGTGAGATTGACAGCTTTTGTTGATACAGGAAGCCAGGCGACGGTAATTAAAAAGTCAGCCTTCAGCAATTTTAAGTATGCACGTCTTCAACGTTGCGCAAAGACATTAACAGCGGTCAATGGGGAAAAGATTGAGATCGTAGGTCAAGGTACAGTTAATTTTGAGATTTATGGGGAATTGCAGCCTCACACATGTACGATCGTAGAGAACCTTGATTTTCCTGGTCACATCTTAATGGGAACTGATTTTCTGTCGCGATTTGATTATTCCTTGTCTGCTCAAAAAGGGGCTAGGAACTGCAGGTTGCAGTTGGGACAGACTTCCTACCCAGTGGAGATGATCGACCATCCCCCAGTTGTAGCTTCAATTAAGAGGAAGCTGAAATATAATGCGCACTATCCAAAATTGATTTTTAAGTCTCTTCCAGACACAGTTAAGAGGTCATGCGCCTTGCATGCATTGACCAAACAGAGTTGCCCACCACATTCTGTTAAATTTATTAAAGTAGCCGTGGGACGTCACATACAACCAGGTACCACCCTTCAGGTGGCTGGGAGATGTGATAGTTTATTAATTCCTCATCACTTAGTTGTAGTGCTCGATAAAGGTGCACTCATTCCAGTTGTCAATCTTTCACATAAGACTTTTCGCTTCAGGGCAGGTGATAGGGTATCTCAGGGAACCATGGTGGAGGACACAGAAATCCTTCACCATGAGTCAGCTGAGACGCCAGCCGTCACTGCACAATGTAGTGCACTGAACATGTTGAACACTAAAACACCATCCAAAGTACAATACGAGACGAGAAATGTTGCACAGAATGTAGAGGAAGTGGAAAAATTAATTTCAGCACTTGATTTGCAACATGTTGCACAGGCGGATAGGAAGGCACTGAGAGGAGTTTTACGAAAATTCCCGAAATTGTTTGCGACAGAGGATGACCAGATTGGTCTCCTTGAAAAGATCGAGCACACCATTCCAACTGGTGATCATTTGCCTGTGTACACGAGACAGTGGAGGTTGCCGGAACAGGCAAAGAATGTTATCAGGGAGGAGTGCCAGAAAATGTTGAGACAGGGCGTGATAGAGCCTAGTACGTCACCGTGGCTCTCTCCTGTTGTGCTAGTTCGGAAACCGGACGGTAGTTATCGTTTCTGTGTTGACTACCGGAAGGTGAACGAACTAACTAAGGGTGATGTGTATCCGTTGCCCCGAATACAGGAGATAATAGATCAATTTGGTGCTGCTAAGTATTTCTCAACTCTTGACGCAAAATCGGCGTATTGGGCGATTCCGGTGGCAGAACAGGCTAGGGAAAAAACAGCATTCTCGGATGGTAGGCACACTTATCAATTCCGTAGGATGCCGTTTGGTTTAAAGACAGCGCCCTCGTCGTTTCAGAGGGCCATCAACTTTATCCTTAGTCCGGTACTGGGTAGGCATTCTTTAGCGTACCTGGATGATGTTGTGATATATTCCAGGACGTTTGAGGAACACCTACAGGACTTGACTGAGACTTTGAAGTTGTTAGATCAGGCAGGTTTCAGGCTGAATGTTCAGAAGTGCACCCTGGCGGCTCAAAAATTCAAATTTCTGGGGTTCCAGGTGTGCCCAGACGGTATCCGACCTGACCCAGATTCTTGCCGCGCCATTGCTGACATGCCTACTCCAAGGACAGCAAAGGACGTGCGTAGGTTTTTTGGGGCAGCCGGATATTTTCGTCGTCATATTGAAGGTTTCGCTGGCATTTCAGCACCCCTGACTGATCTGACAAAGAAAAATGCGAAGTTTGTGTGAAAATCTGAACATGACGAGGCCTATCGCAAACTGAAAGACCAACTAATCACGACACCGGTATTGGCTATTCCTGATTTTGAGAAAGAGTGGGAAGTGCACACTGACGCCAGCGGTATTGCTATTGGCGGGTGCTTAATTCAGCGAGATGCGGATAATTTACCCCATCCAGTAGCCTATTTCAGTAGGAAGGCCAAAGGACCTGAAGTTCGTTATTCGGCTACGGATCGGGAGGCACTGGCAGTAGTAGAATCAGTTAGGTATTTCGAGCCTTACCTATTTCAGCGGCATTTTGTAATCTACACAGACCATCGAGCATTAACACACATATTTAAAAAGCGAACGAAATGCCCACGAATGTCACGCTGGTCTCACGAACTTTCGGCCCACTCGTTCCAGATCTTGTACAAGCCTGGTCCAGCCCATGTTGTGCCAGACACGCTAAGTAGAAATATAGCGGCAGTTCAGATTAATGAAAATATTGAAACCATTCCATCAGATAAAATGAGAGAATACCAGATGAGCGAGCCTAGATGGAAAGAGATTATTGAGTATTTAGAGGGAGGAAAATACCCGAAGAAGAAAAAGAAGTTACCTATTCATGATTTTGAAATGAAACAGGGCGTCCTGTATTATGTTAATAGCCAGAATGATAGGGCAGTATTTCAGCTAGTTATTCCGGACGCGTTGCGGTCATCAGCGTTAAAGCTTGCGCATGCTTCAAAAATTGCAGGGCATCCGGGGATCTTTAAAACGCACGTAAAAGCAAAGTCTCTATTTTATTTTCCAGGATTACTTTCTGAAGTAATCAATTTCGTGAAGTCGTGCCCTCGTTGCCAGAGGAGGAAAGGCACCCTTAAGGTACAAGCCCCACTTCAGGAATTCCCTGAAATTCGTGAACCGTTAGATCGTGTAGGGGCCGATTTGATTGATTTACATCACAGTCATTCAGGAAATAGATATGTGTTGGTACTAGTTGACCATCTGTCTAGATACACTACACTAGTTGCATTACCTCAGAAGGATTCTCGTACGGTTGCAGATGCGTTCTTGCGTAGGTTCGTTACTGTATTCGGACCTCCTAAAGTTTTAGTCTCTGACCGGGGTCAAGAATTCAATGGGAATATATTTAGAGAAGTTTGTAAGATTTTAGAGACAACTTCGGCTTTTACAACAGCCTACCACCCACAAGCAAACGGAATGACGGAACGGACTAATCGTTCAGTCAAGGATATGCTTGCAATCCTTGCTGAACATGATGCAAACACCTGGGATGAACACCTACCCTATGGTCAGTTCGCCTTGAATACTGCCATCCACCAATCAATTAACACCCAACCACTTCATTTGTTTACTGGTAATTCATGCAATTTCCCCTCAGGTCTGCTTAACAGACATAATGTTGCATACGGGGAGGACTATCCTTCAGAGGTCCTTGGAAAAATGAGAAATGCATGGAATATTGCAGCTGAAGCGTCCAAGAAGGCACGGACTCGGTATGCTCATTTTTATGACAAGAAAGTGCGCCCTCTTGAGTTGAAGGAAGGAAGCCTCGTATTGAGAGTGAATGAGGCTGCGCCCGCCAATCAGAGCAGGAAACTAGCTCCGAGGTGGAGAGGACCATATAGAGTAATTAAAAGGGCGGGGCCGGTTAATCTTGTTATAAAAGGAGTGTTCGAGGACCAGGTGGAAAGGACAATTCATGTAAATAAATTGAAACATTATCATGCTAGAGAGGAATTAGAACTGCCTTCAGCGGGTCTAGTTCCTGACTCAGCAGTGCTGACTCATGGCTTCACCGACGAGTCAGAAGATGAGGATGACCCTCTGTCATCGCTCATCAGTAGTCAGGTGCAGTCTCGCCACCCTATGGTGACGAGATCTCGCGCTGTACAGTAAAGTAACTTCCTTGGTTAGTATAATTTAGTATTCATTAGATTTTCCTGTAAAGGCAATGAGGTGTACTATGTCTATACTTGACTCAGGTAGCAACTTTTACCGTGCTCTGGGGTTCCACCTCCACCAAACCCAGAGTATATCTATGCTTCCGCTGTGTTGTGTCTGTCTGTTCCCAGGTCTGATTGGTACACCGACCCAGTTGTTCCAGCCACACGTGAACCCTTGTCTGTAAAGACCGAGGGGGGAGGCACGTTACACAAAGACCTCCCCCCACCAGACCCAGTAACCCATACATCAGTTACTTTGGGGGATGAGTGACTGTCCAAGAGTCACCCGGCCGACGACTCACGTCACTAACGAGGTTGTGAGGGCCAGCGAGCTGTCCACATTATAGCAGTCACCGGAGGTGCCATACAACGCCGGGGTAGCTGTCTCGAGATCACCACTACCCACCTGCTGCGTCATCAAGACTGCAGCCATTCCAGCAGTGTTGGAGGAGAGGTCAAGAAATGGAAAGCACGTAGCAGTACTCAAGAATTTCGCCGGAAGATTAATGATTACGTCATCTGAAGTAACAAGAAAGCGGAACTAAGGCGGTCACAGGTGGAAGGCACGGTTTCCCTACAGAGTACCGGGACTCGCCAATAGAAGGTCGCAAAATTGTCTCCTTTGGCCTAAAGTCGGCGGTACGAGGGTATACACAGTTGGTGTTTACGGCCTAGTAACCTGGTGACATCAAGAAACGCCTGAGATGACGTGAGCAATGATGGAAGACGAGATTCACCTGTTCTGCAAACAAGCAACCCGCCTCTACGACTTTCTGACACCACTCCTGCTAAGAGACACCATTGGTACATCCAGTCCTGCTCTGCTGTGGTCATCTGCGACGTCAAGTTTAACATCAAGACTGCCGTGTGAACTGTGATTGATATGAAGGCGTGTGGACTGTCGAGAGCAAGATTAATGGCCGAAGTAACAGTATTCTACAGCTGTCACTTGGCACTCAGCTCTACTACACTCTGTCGTCATTCAAGAGTACCGGATGGGAGTACAAGAGGACCAGGTATTGATGTCTACACATGGGGAGAAGCAAGATCGACACCGTCATCGTCAGCGACTACATTCAGCATCCAGCAGCATCGATTTTTTTTTCTCGATTACTCAATATGAACAATTGATACAAACAACAAAGTTGGCTCTGAACATCTGTGTAAAGAATATCTGGACACTTTTGTTTAAATGTTGAAAAACAGATTTAGAATCAATACTTTTTAAATGTTGAAAAACAGATTTAAAATAATTCTGGTATAATATATTAAAATTTTACTCTATAAATTGGTCAGTAATCAAAATCGAAGCCCCTGTGTAATTGTCTCAGCCCAGAACAAACGGTTATGGAAAATTATGTTGTGCTATTTTTTTCAGAATGTTTGAACACAGGAGAGGCGGACCAATATAAACATTGACACTCTTACAGTGAGTGAGAACACTTGGCTGTACAGTCAGCTGAAACCTGTGATATAGTATAGGAATTTTTGTTTATATTTTTAGATACATGTAATAAACATTAGGTGTGTTCCTTAGCATGTCAAGGTTGACATTGAGTGGGGAGTGGGTAGTACACGGATGTGAACTTGATAGTTCCGTAGTACGCTCCCGGATGACTGAAAGTTCAGTCTGAAGATATAACTTTAATGTTTGTTTGAGCACGGTGTGGCCGGGTCTAGAGGACACATGGACTTGGCTAGTGAAGAGCCAAGAGAGTTTAATAGCTAGTCTTTGATGGTAGAGTAGGGACATGTTATTTAGCTATGTCAGCAAGGATAGGATGTATGTTTCCTGATGTTAGAGGATTGCTGTCAGTTGACAGCTGAGAAATTTATGAAATGTGAACATATTTATTATGATGTTGGACTCCATTATTTGTCAAATTTTATTAGTTAGGTTAGCTTTTGTTTGTGGCATGAGTTGAATTGTGGGTTTGGATACTAAACCTCGTGATTTTTAACAAATTAACAAGGTTTACTAAGTGCTTGTGCGGGGGGGTTGTAACAAACTAGGCTGTTGTAAGAATTATTCCAGAAGGTTCAAGAAGTTTCGGGTAGAGACCTGACCTCTCAACGCACATTCCCCTGGGGATTAGCAGGTCTGAGTCACAAATGGCGGGCATCTTTGTTCATAGTTTTGTATAATGAACCATCCTATAGTATTCAGTAATTTAGAGAAATTAGCCTTTATTCATTTTGTATTAAAATTGTATTGTATAATATTCCTGGTTACAATATCAAGAGTATTCTAATTATTTAGTTAAGTCACCATCAGTGACGTCACGAATCAGATCTAAGTTGTAAGGCGGAGTGACCGGCGGTCATAGGTCATCAGGGTTGACATGTCTACTATTTCTCAAAGTTCAATTAACCATTTTGGGGATCGGGAACAGCTCTGCCGTTAGATGCTTGTGTAATTTAATTTCAGTAAAATAATTCAACCAGTCTGGATCAATTAAGTACAACAGAGGTTAATTGTTATAACTTAAACCTTGCTAAGTAACTGGGTAAGCGATGCGGAACAATACAATGCTCTAGTCTGGGGTAGACCAGACAAGGACAGATCAGTGTGAACTCCAGATCTACTGGAAGAGGTCACCCATCTTACCTCTCCCAAGACCAGCCCCCAACATCTAGCTGGTTGCCCAAGGTATAGTTGCTATGGTTATGTATAGGGATAGTCTCATTGCCATTCAGGTCAAGTAGGGAGTGTTAAAGTGATAGGGAGTGAACATATTTAGATTTTGTTTTAGTTTTTTCCTTTAATAAATTAATTAGTTAATAATTTGCATTTTTATTATTTCCATGTGTATGTTCAAGTTATGTGAACTTGTCCTGGTCACGTGGTCCACACGAGGCAGAGTTGAATTGGGCGCCGATTCTAACATCGAATCGGAATTCATCATTACCGTGTAATTTATTCCACACTCAAGTTTCCGAGGTTATAAACTACTAGTGGGGATCAAGCCCCAAGGTTGATTAATTAGTATGATCGATCCAGACCTCAATCATTGCTCTTTGTTACTGGTCTGGTGGTGGCGGCGGAGGCGACTCTAGGGTTTTGCTCAAAGCCTAGGTCACGTCATACTGGTTGTAGAACCCTAAGTCGGTCAATCGTCTTAGGACCACGTGGCGTGGAGTTGATTTTGGTAAAAGTTTTTGGAGTCCCTTGTAGAGAATAAAAAGTAAGAATACGAGTAGAGGGGGAATAGAAGAAGGAAAGATAAGTAGAGAAACACCCTCCCCGTGTTACAACCATGTCACCAGCAGGTTACTACCATGTCACTAGCAGGTTACTACCATGTCACCAGCAGGTTACTACCATGTCACCAGCAGGTTACTACCATGTCACCAGCAGGTTACTACTATGTCACCAGCAGGTTACTACCATGTCACCAGCAGGTTACTACTGTGTCACAGTAGGTTACTACCATGTCACCAGCAGGTTACTACCATGTCACCAGCAGGTTACTACTGTGTCACCAGTAGGTTACTACCATGTCACCAGCAGGTTACTACCATGTCGCCAGCAGGTTACTACCATGTCACCAGCAGGTTACTACTATGTCACCAGCAGGTTACTACCATGTCACCAGCAGGTTACTACCATGTCACCAGCAGTTTACTACCATGTCACCAGCAGGTTACTACTATGTCACCAGCAGGTTACTACCATGTCACCAGCAGGTTACTACCATGTCACTAGCAGGTTACTACTGTGTCACCAGCAGGTTACTACCTTGTCACCAGCAGGTTACTACCATGTCACCAGCAGGTTACTACTGTGTCACCAGCAGGTTACTACTGTGTCACCAGCAGGTTACTACTATGTCACCAGCAGGTTACTACCATGTCACCAGCAGGTTACTACTGTGTCACCAGCAGGTTACTACTGTGTCACCAGCAGGTTACTACTATGTCACCAGCAGGTTACTACCATGTCACCAGCAGGTTACTACTGTGTCACCAGCAGGTTACTACTGTGTCACCAGCAGGTTACTACTGTGTCACCAGCAGGTTACTACTGTGCCCCCAGCAGGTTACTACTGTGTCACCAGCAGGTTACTACTATGTCACCAGCAGGTTACTACTGTGTCACCAGCAGGTTACTACTGTGTCACCAGCAGGTTACTACTATGTCAACAGCAGGTTACTACTGTGTCACCAGCAGGTTACTACTATGTCCACAGCAGGTTACTACTGTGTCACCAGCAGGTTACTACTATGTCAACAGCAGGTTACTACTGTGTCACCAGCAGGTTACTACTATGTCAACAGCAGGTTACTACTGTGTCACCAGCAGGTAACTACCATGTCACCAGCAGGTTACTACCATGTCACCAGCACGTTACTACTGTGTCACCAGCAGGTTACTACTGTGTCACCAACAGGTTACTACCATGTCACTAGTAGGTTACTACCATGTCACCAGCAGATTACTACTGTGTCACCAGCAGGTTACTACTGTGTCACCAGCAGGTTACTACCATCCCAGCAAACAATTTTAGGTTGCCACAACATATCTGGAAAGTATTTGAAAGTATTGGAAACGTTTGTTTTATCGTATCAGATACGATATTGTGTGTGGACTTAAATAGGTTTCCAAAACTTATAACCAAGACATATGTATCTAACACTAATTTGAGATGTTGTGGCAACTTTACACTCCTAACATGAGTCATTCATAATCCATTCATACACCAATATGAATCTCTTATGAAAGGTTTGAGCCAATAATCTGAACCATTTTCACATCTTTGTGTTTAAAGTTAAGTTTCTTGAAATTAAATTATATTTTATATTATATTATTTTTATTATATTTTATATTATATTATTATTTTCAATTTAAATATTAAAACCAATTTAAGGGTAAAAAAAATCTAATAATTTATATTTCTTTTATTATTTACTAACAATTATAATTATTTACTAACGGAGAGAGGGGAGGCTGGACGGCGGAGAGTGGCGGACAGTGGCGGCGGTGGCGGATAGTGGCGGCGGGCGGACAGTGGCGGCGGGCGGACAGTGGCGGCGGCGGGCGGACAGTGGCGGCGGCGGGCGGACAGTGGCGGCGGGCGGACAGTGGCGGCGGTGGCGGATAGTGGCGGCGGGCGGACAGTGGCGGCGGTGGCGGATGGTGGCGGCGGGCGGGCGGGCGGACAGTGGCGGCGGGCGGGCGGACAGTGGCGGCGGGCGGACAGTGGCGGCTGTGGCGGATAGTGGCGGCGGGCGGACCGTGGCGGCTTTGGCGGCGGTGGTGGACAGTGGCGGCGGGCGGACAGTGGCGGCGGCGGGCGGACAGTGGCGGCGGTGGGCGGACAGTGGTGGCGGCGGGCGGACAGTGGTGGCGGCGGGCGGACAGTGGCGGCGGTGGGCGGACAGCGGTGGCGGCGGGCGGACAGTGGAGGCGGCGGGCGGACAGTGGTGGCGGCGGGCGGACAGTGGTGGCGGCGGGCGGACAGTGGTGGCGGCGGGCGGACAGTGGTGGCGGTGGCAGACAGTGGTGGTGGTGGCAGACAGTGGTGGCGGTGGCGGACAGTGGTGGCGGTGGCGGATAGTGGCAGCGGGCGGACAGTGGCGGATAGTGGCGGCGGGCGGACAGTGGCGTCGGGCGGACAGTGGCGGCGGGCGGACAGTGGCGGCGGTGGCGGATAGTGGCGGCGGGCGGACAGGGTTGGCGGCGGGCGGACAGTGGCGGCGGTGGCGGATAGTGGTGGCGGGCGGACAGTGGCGGCGGGCAGACAGTGGCGGCGGGCGGACAGTGGCGGCTGTGGCGGATAGTGGCGGCGGCGGGCGGACAGTGGAGGCGGCGGGCGGACAGTGGTGGCGGCGGGCGGACAGTGGTGGCGGCGGGCGGACAGTGGTGGCGGCGGGCGGACAGTGGTGGCGGCGGGCGGACAGTGGTGGCGGTGGCGGACAGTGGCGGCGGTGGCGGACAGTGACGGCGGTGGCGGACAGTGGCGGCGGTGGCGGACAGTGGCGGCCACTGGCGGCTGTGTCTGGCGGTGGTGGCGGGCGGTGGCGGGTGGCGGCGTCTGTGATGAGTGGTGGCGGCTGGCGGTGGTGGGTGGTGGCGGCGGCGGTGGTGGGTGGTGGTGGCGGCGGCGGCTGGTGGTGGAGGGTGGTGGCGGCGGTGGTGGTGGGTGGTGGTGGCGGCGGCGGCTGGTGGTGGTGGGTGGTGGTGGCGGCGGTGGTGGTGGGTGGTGGTGGCGGCGGCGGCTGGTGGTGGTGGGTGGTGGTGGCGGCGGTGGTGGTGGGTGGTGGGTGGTGGCGGCTGTGGTGGGTGGTGGCGGGCGGTGGCGGGCGGCGGCGGCTGTGGTGGGTGGTGACGATCGGCGGTGGGGGGGGGCTGGTGGCGGCTGGCGGTGGCGGCTTGCGGTGGCGACTGTGGCAACGGGCGGTGACGGCTGATAGCGGGCGGTGGTGGCGGCTGGTGGCAGGTGGTGGTGGCGGTGGTGGCGGCTGGTGGTGGCGGCTGGTGGTGGTGGCAGCTGGTGGCGGTGATGGCGGCTGGTGGTGGTGGCAGCTGGTGGCGGTGATGGCGGCTGGTGGTGGTGGTGGTGGCGGCTGGTGGTGGTGGCAGCTGGTGGTGGTGGTGGTGGTGATGGCGGCTGGTGGCGGGCGGTGGCGGCTTGTGGCGGCTGGTGGTGGCGGCGGTGGTGGGTGGTGGTGGTGGGTGGTGGTGGCGGCTGTGGTGGGTGGTGGCGGTGGTGTCGGCGGCGGCTGTGGTGGGTGGTGGCGGCGGCGGCGGTGATGGGTGGTGGCGGCGGCGGTGGTGGTGGTGGCGGTGATGGGTGGTGGCGGCGGTGGTGGTGGCGGCGGCGGCGGCTGGTGGTGGTGGGTGGTGGTGGTGGGTGGTGGCGGCGGGTGGCGGTGGTGGGTGGCGGTGGTGGGTGGCGGCTGGTGGTGGGAGGTGGCGGCGGGTGGTTAGTGGCGGTGGTGGGTGGCGGTGTTTGGTGGCGGGTGGCGGCTGGTGGCGGCTGGTGGTGGGTGGCGGCTGGTGGTGGGTGGTGGCAGGTGGCGGCTGGTGGTGGGTGGTGGCGGGTGGCGGCTGGTGGTGGGTGGCGGCTGGTGGTGGGTGGCGGGTGGCGGCGGGTGGCGGCTGGTGGTGGGTGGCGGGTGGCGGCGGGTGGCGGCGGGTGGCGGCTGGTGGTGGGTGGTGGCAGGTGGCGGCTGGTGGTGGCTGGTGGCGGGTGGCGGCTGGTGGTGGGTGGTAGCGGTGGGTGGTGAGTGGTGGGTGGCGGTGGCTGGTGGCTGGTGGCGGGTGGCGGCTGGTGGTGGGTGGTGGCGGGTGGCGGCTGGTGGTGGGAGGTGGCGGCGGGTGGTTAGTGGCGGTGGTGGGTGGCGGTGTTTGGTGGCGGGTGGCGGCTGGTGGCGGCTGGTGGTGGGTGGCGGCTGGTGGTGGGTGGTGGCAGGTGGCGGCTGGTGGTGGGTGGTGGCGGGTGGCGGCTGGTGGTGGGTGGCGGCTGGTGGTGGGTGGCGGGTGGCGGCGGGTGGCGGCTGGTGGTGGGTGGCGGGTGGCGGCGGGTGGCGGCTGGTGGTGGGTGGTGGCAGGTGGCGGCTGGTGGTGGCTGGTGGCGGGTGGCGGCTGGTGGTGGGTGGTAGCGGCGGGTGGTGAGTGGCGGTGGTGGGTGGCGGTGGCTGGTGGCTGGTGGCGGGTGGTGGCTGGTGGCGGCTGGTGGTGGGTGGTGGCGGGTGGCGGCTGGTGGTGGGTGGTGGCGGGTGGCGTCGGGTGGTGGGTGGTGGCGGCGGGTGGTGAGTGGCGGTGGAGGGTGGCGGCGGCTGGTGGTGGGTGGTGGCGGGTGGCGGCTGGTGGTGGGTGGTGGCGGGTGGCGGCTGGTGGCGGGTGGCGGCTGGTGGTGGGTGGCGGTGGGTGGCGGCGGGTGGCGGCGGGTGGCGGTGGGTGGCGGCGGGTGGCTGGTGGTGCGTGGTGGCGGGTGGCGGCTGGTGGTGGGTGGCGGCTGGTGGTGGGTGGTGGCGGGTGGCGGCTGGTGGTGGGTGGCGGCTGGTGGTGGGTGGTGGCGGGTGGCGGCTGGTGGTGGGTGGCGGGTGGCGGCGGGTGGTGGGTGGTGGCGGCGGGTGGTGAGTGGCGGTGGAGGGTGGCGGCGGCTGGTGGTGGGTGGTGGCGGGTGGCGGCTGGTGGTGGGTGGTGGCGGGTGGCGGCTGGCGGCGGCTGGTGGTGGGTGGTGGTGGGTGGCGGCTGGTGGTGGGTGGTGGCGGGTGGCGGCTGGTGGTGGGTGGTGGCGGGTGGCGGCTGGTGGTGGGTGGCGGCTGGTGGTGGGTGGCGGTGGGTGGCGGCGGGTGGCGGCTGGTGGCGGGTGGCGGCTGGTGGCGGGTGGTGGGTGGTGGCGGGTGGCGGCTGGTGGTGGGTGGCGGTGGGTGGTGGCGGGTGGCGGCTGGTGGTGGGTGGCGGCTGGTGGTGGGTGGTGGCGGGTGGCGGCTGGTGGTGGGCGGCGGGTGGCGGCTGGTGGTGGGCGGCGGGTGGCGGCTGGTGGCGGCTGGTGGCGGCCAGCTGGGACACACCCTTCACCACTGAAGGTCTGAGAACAACTAACCATATGTCTCTCTCACCACCACCAGCCTAGTGTTGCCAGCTCGCGCTCTCAAAATGTTTCCTTCAAAGATTGTATATTATCTTTGAACAACAAGTTTGATTATCAAGGAAATAATGCATATATTATTGTCACATTAATACTGTGCAATATCTTATTACATTCCTGCTAAATAATTATAATTTGAAACAGGACAAAAAATCCAACATATATATAAAAACCAACATTAGAGATCACGAGGCCTAGGCCTCGCCTGTGACCACACATCCTGCCTCCCTGGCCTGCTACACTCACACACCTCACACTCTTAACTCTCTCATAATCACTCTCACTCTCTTACTCTGTCACTCTTACTCTCTGTCACTCTTACTCTCTGTCACTCTTACTCTCTGTCACTCTTAGTCTCTGTCACTCTTACTCTCTGTCACTCTTACTCTCTGTCACTCTTACTCTCTGTCACTCTTACTCTCTGTCACTCTTACTCTCTGTCACTCTTACTCTCTGTCACTCTTACTCTCTGTCACTCTTACTCTGTCACTCTTACACTGTCACTCTTACTCTCTGTCACTCTTACTCTCTGTCACTCTTACTCTCTGTCACTCTTACTCTATGTCACTCTTACTCTCTGTCACTCTTACTCTCTGTCACTCTTACTCTCTGTCACTCTTACTCTGTCACTCTTACTCTCTGTCACTCTTACTCTCTGTCACTCTTACTCTCTGTCACTCTTACTCTGTCATTCTTACTCACTCTCAGTCACCCTTACCCATTCATACTCACTCTCTCACTCTTACTCTCATAATCTTACTCTCAATTACTCTTACTCTCAATCACTCTTACTCCCAATCACTCCTACTCCCAATCACTCCTACTCCCAATCACTCCTACTCTCATTCTTACTCTTACTCCCAATCACTCTTACTCTCAATCACTCTTATTCTCATTCTTACTCTTACTCTCACTCTTACACTTACTCCCATTCACTCTTACTCCCAATCACTCTTACTCTCAATCACTCTTACTCTCAATCACTCTTACTCTCAATCACTCTTACTCTCATTCTTACT
Source organism: Procambarus clarkii (assembly GCF_040958095.1). Taxonomy (NCBI): domain Eukaryota; kingdom Metazoa; phylum Arthropoda; class Malacostraca; order Decapoda; family Cambaridae; genus Procambarus; species Procambarus clarkii. Next base: position 32,428,988 of record NC_091174.1, read on the forward strand.
CTTACTCACTCTTACTCTCAATCACTCTTATTCTCATTCTTACTCCTACTCCCAATCACTCTTACTCCCAATCACTCTTACTCTCAATCACTCTTACTCCCAATCACTCTTACTCTCAATCACTCTTACTCTCAATCACTCTTACTCTCAATCACTCTTACTCTCATTCTTACTCTTACTCACTCTTACTCTCAATCACTCTTATTCTCATTCTTACTCCTACTCCCAATCACTCTTACTCCCAATCACTCTTACTCTCAATCACTCTTACTCCCAATCACTCTTACTCTCAATCACTCTTACTCTCAATCACTCTTACTCTCAATCACTCTTACTCTCAATCACTCTTACTCTCACTAACTCTCAATCACTCTTACTCTCACTCTAACTCTCAATCACTCTTATGCACTATTACTCACTCTTTCTCTCAGTCATCCTAACTCACTCTCATACTCACTCTTACTCTGTCACTCTTACTCTCTGTCACTCTTACTCTCTGTCACTCTTACTCTGTCACTCTTACTCTCTGTCACTCTTACTCTGTCACTCTTACTCTCTGTCACTCTTACTCTCTGTCACTCTTACTCTCTATCACTCTTACTGTCATTCTTACTCTGTCACTCTTACTCACTCTCAGTCACCCTTACCCATTCATACTCACTCTCACTCTTACTCTCATACTCTTACTCTCAATTACTCTTACTCTCAATCACTCTTACTCCCAATCACTCCTACTCCCATTCACTCCTACTCTCAATCACTCCTACTCTCATTCTTACTCTTACTCTTACTACCAATCACTCTTACTTTCAATCACTCTTATTCTCATTCTTACTCTTACTCTCACTCTTACTCCCAATCACTCTTACTCCCAATCACTCTTACTCTCAATCACTCTTACTCTCAATCACTCTTACTCTCATTCTTACTCTTACTCACTCTTACTCTCAATCACTCTTACTCTCACTCTTACTCCCAATCACTCTTACTCCCAATCACTCTTACTCTCAATTACTCTTACTCCCAATCACTCTTACTCTCAATCACTCTTACTCTCAATCACTCTTACTCTCAATCACTCTTACTCTCACTAACTCTCAATCACTCTTACTCTCACTCTAACTCTCAATCACTCTTACTCTCATACTCACCCTTACTCTCAATCACTTTACTCTCACTCTTACTCATTCTGTCACCCTTACTCTCACTCTTACTCACTCTGTCACTCTTACTCACTCTCAGTCACTCTTACTTATACTCACTCTTACTCACACTTACACACTCTCTGGCACTCTCACTCACCTTCAGTCACTCTTACTCACTCTTACCCACTCTCGCTCACTCTTACTCACTCTAGTTAATAAGAACACGCCAATATAAGACAACAAAACGTTTTCAGATTCTTTCTCACCACTTTCCAGCAACTTTTATAATTTATATAAATTATCTTAGGGAATAATACATAAATTATATATTTAAACATGATATTAGTGTTTAGTGGAATGCATAAGGAGTCAAATTGTGTTAAAAAGACCGATTTTTAGAAAATTTGGAAAACTACTTTTTTTTGTTCATATTATAACTAAATGGATTTTAAAGGTTTCACTCAGCCAATATATATCATTCACAATTTATTAATGAATTTTACAAAAAAACACCATAAATTTTATATTTAAACATGTAAAAACTATTTGTTTTACATTTGGAAGAAAATAATTGTAGAAAAACAATTTATAATTAAACCTTTGTGTTTGGATTTTTTGAGTAAAAGTTTCTCAAAGGCTTTCCTGCACCATTCTCAATGCAAATCATTCCCACACCTATGGGAAGAGATAGGCGAACGTTGTGTAGATGATTTGTGTTTGCTGGGATGTCACCAGCAGGTTACTACCATGTCACTAGCAGGTTACTACCATGTCACTAGCAGGTTACTACCATGTCACCAGCAGGTTACTACCATGTCACTAGCAGGTTACTACCATGTCACCAGCAGATTACTACCATGTCACCAGCTGGTTACTACCATGTCACCAGCAGGTTACTACTATGTCACCAGCAGGTTACTACCATCTCACCAGCAGGTTACTACTATGTCACCAGCAGGTTACTACAATGTCACCAGCAGGTTACTACCATGTCATCAGCAGGTTACTACCATGTCAACAGCAGGTTACTACTGTGTCACCAGCAGGTTACTACTATGTCAACAGCAGGTCACTACTGTGTCACCAGCAGGTTACTACTATGTCAACGGCAGGTTACTACTGTGTCACCAGCAGGTTACTACTATGTCACCAGCAGGTTACTACTGTGTCACCAGCAGGTTACTACTATGTCAACAGCAGGTTACTAATGTGTCACCAGCAGGTTACTACTATGTCAACAGCAGGTTACTACTGTGTCACCAGCAGGTTACTACCATGTCACCAGCAGGTTACTACCATGTCACCAGCAGGTTACTACTGTGTCACCAGCAGGTTACTACTGTGTCACCAGCAGGTTACTACCATGTCACCAGCAGGTTACTACCATGTCACCAGCAGGTTACTACTGTGTCACCAGCAGGTTACTACTGTGTCACCAGCAGGTTACAACTTTGTGACACCAGCAGGTTACTACCATGTCACCAGCAGGTTACTACCATATCACCAGCAGGTTACTACTATGTCACTAGCAGGTTACTACCATGTCACTAGCAGGTTACTAATATGTCACCAGAAGGTTACTACCATGTCACTAGCAGGTTACTACCATGTCACCAACAGGTTACTACCATGTCACCAGCAGGTTACTACCATGTCACCAGCAGGTTACTACTATGTCACCAGCAGGTTACTACCATGTCACCAGCAGGTTACTACTATGTCAATAGCAAGTTACTACCATGTCACCAGCAGGTTACTACCATGTCACCAGCAGGTTACTACCATGTCACTAGCAGGTTACTACTGTGTCACCAGCAGGTTACTACCATGTCACCAGCAGGTTACTACCGTGTCACCAGCAGGTTACTACTGTGTCACCATTAGGTTACTACCATGTCACCAGCAGGTTACTACCATGTCACCAGCAGGTTACTACTGTGTCACCAGTAGGTTACTACCATGTCACCAGCAGGTTACTACCATGTCGCCAGCAGGTTACTACTATGTCACCAGCAGGTTACTACCATGTCACCAGCAGGTTACTACCATGTCGCCAGCTGGTTACTACTATGTCACCAGCAGGTTACTACCATGTCACCAGCAGGCTACTACCATGTCACCAGCAGGTTACTACCATGTCACCAGCAGGTTACTACTATGTCACCAGCAGGTTACTACTGTGTCACCAGCAGGTTACTACCATGTCACCAGCAGGTTACTACTCTGTCAACAGCAGGTTACTACTGTGTCACCAGCAGGTTACTACTATGTCAACAGCAGGTTACTACTATGTCAACAGCAGGTTACTACTATGTCAAATGCAGGTTACTACTATGTCACCAGCAGGTTACTACCATGTCACCAGCAGGTTACTACTATGTCACCAGCAGGTTACTACTATGTCAACAGCAGGTTACTACTGTGTCACCAGCAGGTTACTACTGTGTCACCAGCAGGTTACTACTGTGTCACCAGCAGGTTTCTACTGTGTCACCAGCAGGTTACTACTGTGTCACCAGCAGGTTACTACTGTGTCACCAGCAGTTTACAACTATGTCACCAGCAGGTTACTACTGTGTCACCAGCAGGTTACTACTGTGTCACCAGCAGGTTACTACTGTGTCACCAGCAGGTTACTACTGTGTCAACAGCAGGTTACTACTGTGTCACCAGCAGGTTACTACTATGTCAACAGCAGGTTACTACCATGTCACCAGCAGGTTACTACTGTGTCAACAGCAGGTTACTACTATGTCACTAGCAGGTTACTACCATGTCACCAGCAGGTTACTACTATGTCATCAGCAGGTTACTACTATGTCAACAGCAGGTTACTACTGTGTCACCAGCAGGTTACTACTATGTCAACAGCAGGTTACTACTGTGTCACCAGCAGGTTACTACTATGTCAACAGCAGGTTACTACTGTGTCACCAGCAGGTTACTACCATGTCACCAGCAGGTTACTACCATGTCACTAGCAGGTTACTACCATGTCACTAGCAGGTTACTACCATGTCACCAGCAGGTTACTACCATGTCACTAGCAGGTTACTACCATGTCACCAGCAGATTACTACCATGTCACCAGCTGGTTACTACCATGTCACCAGCAGGTTACTACTATGTCACCAGCAGGTTACTACCATCTCACCAGCAGGTTACTACTATGTCACCAGCAGGTTACTACAATGTCACCAGCAGGTTACTACCATGTCACCAGCAGGTTACTACCATGTCAACAGCAGGTTACTACTATGTCACCAGCAGGTTACTACTATGTCAACAGCAGGTCACTACTGTGTCACCAGCAGGTTACTACTATGTCAACGGCAGGTTACTACTGTGTCACCAGCAGGTTACTACTATGTCACCAGCAGGTTACTACTGTGTCACCAGCAGGTTACTACTATGTCAACAGCAGGTTACTAATGTGTCACCAGCAGGTTACTACTATGTCAACAGCAGGTTACTACTGTGTCACCAGCAGGTTACTACCATGTCTCCAGCAGGTTACTACCATGTCACCAGCAGGTTACTACTGTGTCACCAGCAGGTTACTACTGTGTCACCAGCAGGTTACTACCATGTCACCAGTAGGTTACTACCATGTCACCAGCTCACCAGCAGGTTACTACTGTGTCACCAGCAGGTTACTACTGTGTCACCAGCAGGTTACTACTGTGTCACCAGCAGGTTACTACCATGTCACCAGCAGGTTACTACCATATCACCAGCAGGTTACTACTATGTCACTAGCAGGTTACTACCATGTCACTAGCAGGTTACTAATATGTCACCAGAAGGTTACTACCATGTGTGACGGAGTTCCCCCCCCTTATAATTCTCCCACGCCTGCAGTAAGAGTCATGTCTGCTTTTCCCAAGCGTTCTCTACGTTGCAGGCTACAATTTGATATATGGGAGAGAGTGAAGTGTTCTCGGAGAGCCGAGAAATTTGTGAAATAGTAATATTTTGGCCTGTGGTTTAGGCCCTTTAGGGAGCCAAGATGGCGCTTACCTCTCTGATCTCCCGCCAAAACCGTGTGACGTCAGTGGCACCGGATTGGTCACCGACAGCAGTGTGGCACCGGGAGCCAATGAAAACCTCCCATAGTAAAAGTGACGTCACGAAGGAAGGGGGTCCGGCCAGCGCGCCGGGCTGGCGCCAGCAGTCAGACACGACACGTCATAGAGGTCGGACGTGCGACGAGTGGTCCTGTCTGTCGGACAGTTGTTTCCCACTACCGTGGATTTACGCGTCACCTGAAGTCCGCCAGTACTCTGAGAAGTCTTCCCTAGTTCATGTGTTGAACCAGAAGAGGGAATTGACGGTTATTTGAGCAACAAGTGCTCCAGTCAGGTACTGTGCCAGTAGCAGTGAAGCCGTGCAGTGACGTATATTGACGTCTGTGGCAATTCACCAGTTCGTGACAGCGTAGTGGCTGACAGAGCCACTGGGTAGCTGAGGAAGAGAGGACTATTTGGGGAAACCGAACGACTGTAGCTGAGACGTAGGCGACAGCCGTTGCTGGGAGAAGACGACGGCCAGGAGACCGACTCCAACCTTCAAAAAGTTAAGAAGGAGGACGGACCTGCAGTGAGGAGGCACGGAGACGACGCGCTAAACAGTGGGACGATGAGAGGCTCTGGTAGGACTCGACGACGTGTAGTGTGGGGGCGTTCCCGACACGAGGACCAGGAGCTAGATCTCGACTCTCATCGGAGGATAGGGTGAAGTAGGTGGTTCTAGTTCCCTCCCCATTCCCCTTTAGTTAGCTATGTTATTTGGCTATATTTTCTAGCCTGAGGATTTTATATGTCGTGAGCAAGTCTCACCCATGTCATGGTAAAGCACCAGTGTGCTAGACAGTACTATCAAGAGTACTTGTAATATTCATGTTGATTATTGGTGTGTACAGGCACCAGGAACCAGTGATAAATTTACTGTGTTGTGTATATCTTTCTATAGATTTTGATATGAACATATAGTGGTAAAATATATATAAGATTATGCCAGTATTTGGAGGTTAGGCTATGTGCCCAGAAACTATTTATTTTCCATGTATTGATGATTGATTTATATACCATATATATGTCTATGTTCATTCAGTGAATAATCGTTTGTGAGTACAGTGAATTATTGCGTTATCGCCAACGAGAGAAAATACTGAAAACTCCAGTGTTAATAGTTCATAATATATTGTTGAGTGAAGAACAATGTGAAGCCATTACAGTGAATCATTATAGCATTGATTGTAGAAAAGACTGTTTGAGCCTGAGTACAGTGTAACTGAGTAATCCGGTTTATTTAGCCAATATCGAGTGTGCGAGTTTCTAGTAATATTGGAGAATTTAACGAAACAGCGAATCTAGAAAACAAGCAAAGTTCGCGCGGAGAGGCCATTGCGATCAGCTGTTCTTGACACTTGATGAGGAAGGGAGATGTTGCCACCTTATGATCACAAAATATCCGTGGGAATTATCGGCCGCGTCAGGATCAGTTGATTAATTGATTATTGTTTGGCTTTGTGACATCTTTCATACATTTTAAGTAAAATACAAAGCTCTCTTTGTGTTTTTATCATCCCCTCCATTGATCTTGTGGCTATACTATACCTGTAAGCATAGAGTGATAACAATAAGTACCTGCCTGATTCCTGATCTTTGAGTATGACCTTGCCAAGGCTACCACTGAATACACCAGTCCACTGATGGTGTTACTGGCCACCTTAAACACCAGTTGGCGATCTTGTGAATAACCGTAGAGCCCTATTGTTGGGGAGGGCACACGACAGTCGATGTGATCGAGTCGTGTTCTCACTCTTTCTTAATAAGAGGCCGTTAAGATTGACTGGGAGACTCTCCTGGCGTGCAGTGGCGCCGTGAGGATCGAGGGAAGACCCGCAGGGCTACGGTGAGTTACCTTGAGCATACCTATTGCTCACCCCAGAGTAAGGGTAGAGAATACTAGAGAGGTGGAAACCCCAACATTGGCGACCTTGCCAGGATTTCGATCGAAGTAAAGGTTGCAGTGGTACTTGGCAGTGGTGTTAGAGATCAGGTGCAGGTTAACACTCGTAGCACAAGATGGAGGATGATAAAGTAACCAGGTTTATTGACTCTAGAGACGTACAGGTGCTGGAAGAGTGCACCAAGGCACAGTTACAGGCTATAGCGGATCATTTTGGAATAAAGTTGAAATCTGCCCGAGTTGGTGAAAGAAGACTAGAGATAATGGCTCAGCTCAAGGCTCGAGACGAAGCTTTGGGGGAGGAACGGCCCCAAACACCTGCCAGTGAGGGTGAACACCTGAGTATTGGTGGAAGCAGCAGGGGATCCAGTGGCAGCAGGCACAGCATAAAGCTGGAAATAATGAAGCTGCAGCTAGAAGCACAGCAGCGCAGAGAAGAGCGAGAAGCACAGCAGCGCAGAGAAGAGCGAGAAGCAGAAGCACAGCAGCGCAGAGAAGAGCGAGAAGCACAACAGCGCAAAGAGGAGCGAGAAGCACAGCAGCGTAAGGAAGAGCGAGAAGCAGAAGCGCAGCTGAGGAGAGAAGAAGCACAGCAGCGTAAAGAAGAGCAAGAGCGAGAAGCACAGCTACGCAGGGAAGAACGAGAGCAAGAAGTTAGGCTGAGACAAATGGAAATAGAAGCCAACCAGGAGGTGGAGCTGAAGCGAACTGAACTGGGACTAGGTGCCCCTGCCCCGCCACAGACAGACCGACGAGTGAGGGAACGAGACCTGCCGGTCTTTGTGCCTAGTGAAGCCGAAAGTTTCTTCGATCACTTTGAGAGAGTTGCTGCTATGAAGAGGTGGCCGAGGGCGGAGTGGGCGGAGTTGGTCCAAGGGAGGCTCACAGGTGAAGCTCGTGAAGCCTTCACTATGCTCGACTTCCAAGAATGCACTAACTACGATGCGGTAAAACGAGCTGTGCTCCATTCCTTTAAGCTCACGCCAGAGTGTTACCGGAAGAGGTTTAGAGAATGTACCCGGTTGCCAGGAAAGTCGTATGCGGAGACGGCGAGGGACATAGAAAGAAAGCTCCTTAAGTGGCTGGACTCTGAAGAAGCAAGGTCGGTCGAAGAGGTCAAGGAACTAATGGCCATGGAAAAGTTTATGTCCGTGCTCTCTCCTGAGATCAGGATGAGGATAAAGGAGGCGGACATAAAGGACCTGAGGGCCGCAGCCGACCGGGCCGACATGTTAGAAGAAGCCCTACGCCCACGCCGAGAGGGACAGAACCAACCACCCACATACGTCGGAAACGATAGGAGTTATAGAAGGACGGATGGGTGGAGGACAGGAGCGAGTTCTCCCAAATCCCACCTCTCAAGTTGGAACACCCGAGGATCAAAAGGTGCTATAGAACCGATAGAGGAGAGCCAAGCTGAAAGCTCGGGAGTTATTACCGCAACGAAGGAAACAACGAGCGGTGCGGGAAAGACACAGGGTGCGACGACCTCTGGAGGCAGTGCTAAGGCGAGCGGTGGCGGATGGTCTCCGCCGAGGGGCCGCTGCTACAACTGCGGAATATTCGGACACGTCGCGCGGGAATGCAGACGCCCGAAGCAGCGGGGACACGTTGCTTTAGTGGTGTTCGAGGACCAGAGGGCCGAGGGAGTGCGGGATGGACCCGTGCTGAATGGGGAGAAGAAAGTTCACCCATTCATGTGTCAAGGAACCGTAAGGATGGGGGTCGCAGACCCCATCCCAGTGAAGATGCTAAGAGACACCGGGGCTGACTTTACCCTGGTAAGTGAAACCCTGTTCCCCGAGGGTTACGAAAGTACCAGTGTGGGGGTGGCACGGGTGGCCACTGTGGGAGGCCCAGTGAGGATGCCCCTACACCAGGTAACTTTAAATTCCGAATATGGCTGCCAGACCCTAGAGGTGGGAGTCTGTACATCAATGCCCAAGATGGAGGCGCAGGTCATCTTGGGGAATGACGCGTGTGGAGGATACGTCCTCCCACATCTCGTGAAAGGCGAAGAGTGCATAGAACAATACAAGGAGACGGGCGGAGAGTTGAACGCCTGTGGGGACGAGAAGGGAATCGCACCGGTGGCGATCCCAGTTTGTACTGTGACACCGAGGCAACGCGAAGAACCAGGAGGTTGTGGATCTGATGGGGCTGAGGAGTCGACTGACAGCCTGGGAACAGATCACCTCTGCGTAGGACCCAGAGAACGAGTGGAGGGCGAGAGTAGCCCGAATGGTGAGTTGCAGGTGACACTCACCAGTTCTCCAGGGGTAAGCCGCACTCGTCTCGGAGAGTTACAGCAGGAGTTCCCCGAATTGGTTAGGAAGGCCGAAGGAGGACGTGTGGGTCCTGAGAAGGCTTACTTTCCATTTATCTATATTATATATCCCGTGCTATCTATGATGAAGGAACGATGGACACCAGGAGCGACCGTGGGAACGGTGAATAAATATGTCCAGAAGTTCAAAGAACGTCTCACTAGAGCGAAGAAACTGGCTAGGAAACTCCTGAAGAAGGCGCAACGTAAGATGTCGAAGTGGTTCGACAGGAGAGCTGCGCAGAGAGATTTTCAGGCCGGATCCAAAGTAATGGTTGTGCTGCCAGGTAGAGGTAGAGTGACCAGGTCGCGGTTCAAGAGACCATACCGAGTGCTGCGACGGTTGGGTCCAGTGTCGTACGAGATTGGGAAGCCGGATGGACCCCGGAAGAAACAGGTGTGTCACGCAGGCCGCCTGAGACCTTTCTTCACTGTGGAAGGTAGAGCCGCCAAGCGGGACGGAACGAATACCCGAGAAACCCAGCGGAAGACGGGTCTGAGTGTACCGAGGGACCGAGAACTCCCGGAGGAGGAAAGTAAGTGGTCCAGGGCGGACGGCACCAGTCTCACCCGCACTGAGAGTCTGACAAGGATCAAGGTCAAGCACATCAAGGGGAAGGACGACGCAGTAGCGGACGCCCTATCCCGCATGCACTAACCAGACATGACTCTTATTTTAAGGGGAGGGGTATGTGACGGAGTTCCCCCCCCTTATAATTCTCCCACGCCTGCAGTAAGAGTCATGTCTGCTTTTCCCAAGCGTTCTCTACGTTGCAGGCTACAATTTGATATATGGGAGAGAGTGAAGTGTTCTCGGAGAGCCGAGAAATTTGTGAAATAGTAATATTTTGGCCTGTGGTTTAGGCCCTTTAGGGAGCCAAGATGGCGCTTACCTCTCTGATCTCCCGCCAAAACCGTGTGACGTCAGTGGCACCGGATTGGTCACCGACAGCAGTGTGGCACCGGGAGCCAATGAAAACCTCCCATAGTAAAAGTGACGTCACGAAGGAAGGGGGTCCGGCCAGCGCGCCGGGCTGGCGCCAGCAGTCAGACACGACACGTCATAGAGGTCGGACGTGCGACGAGTGGTCCTGTCTGTCGGACAGTTGTTTCCCACTACCGTGGATTTACGCGTCACCTGAAGTCCGCCAGTACTCTGAGAAGTCTTCCCTAGTTCATGTGTTGAACCAGAAGAGGGAATTGACGGTTATTTGAGCAACAAGTGCTCCAGTCAGGTACTGTGCCAGTAGCAGTGAAGCCGTGCAGTGACGTATATTGACGTCTGTGGCAATTCACCAGTTCGTGACAGCGTAGTGGCTGACAGAGCCACTGGGTAGCTGAGGAAGAGAGGACTATTTGGGGAAACCGAACGACTGTAGCTGAGACGTAGGCGACAGCCGTTGCTGGGAGAAGACGACGGCCAGGAGACCGACTCCAACCTTCAAAAAGTTAAGAAGGAGGACGGACCTGCAGTGAGGAGGCACGGAGACGACGCGCTAAACGGTGGGACGACGAGAGGCTCTGGTAGGACACGACGACGTGTAGTGTGGGGGCGTTCCCGACACGAGGACCAGGAGCTAGATCTCGACTCTCATCGGAGGATAGGGTGAAGTAGGTGGTTCTAGTTCCCTCCCCATTCCCCTTTAGTTAGCTATGTTATTTGGCTATATTTTCTAGCCTGAGGATTTTATATGTCGTGAGCAAGTCTCACCCATGTCATGGTAAAGCACCAGTGTGCTAGACAGTACTATCAAGAGTACTTGTAATATTCATGTTGATTATTGGTGTGTACAGGCACCAGGAACCAGTGATAAATTTACTGTGTTGTGTATATCTTTCTATAGATTTTGATATGAACATATAGTGGTAAAATATATATAAGATTATGCCAGTATTTGGAGGTTAGGCTATGTGCCCAGAAACTATTTATTTTCCATGTATTGATGATTGATTTATATACCATATATATGTCTATGTTCATTCAGTGAATAATCGTTTGTGAGTACAGTGAATTATTGCGTTATCGCCAACGAGAGAAAATACTGAAAACTCCAGTGTTAATAGTTCATAATATATTGTTGAGTGAAGAACAATGTGAAGCCATTACAGTGAATCATTATAGCATTGATTGTAGAAAAGACTGTTTGAGCCTGAGTACAGTGTAACTGAGTAATCCGGTTTATTTAGCCAATATCGAGTGTGCGAGTTTCTAGTAATATTGGAGAATTTAACGAAACAGCGAATCTAGAAAACAAGCAAAGTTCGCGCGGAGAGGCCATTGCGATCAGCTGTTCTTGACACTTGATGAGGAAGGGAGATGTTGCCACCTTATGATCACAAAATATCCGTGGGAATTATCGGCCGCGTCAGGATCAGTTGATTAATTGATTATTGTTTGGCTTTGTGACATCTTTCATACATTTTAAGTAAAATACAAAGCTCTCTTTGTGTTTTTATCATCCCCTCCATTGATCTTGTGGCTATACTATACCTGTAAGCATAGAGTGATAACAATAAGTACCTGCCTGATTCCTGATCTTTGAGTATGACCTTGCCAAGGCTACCACTGAATACACCAGTCCACTAATGGTGTTACTGGCCACCTTAAACACCAGTTGGCGATCTTGTGAATAACCGTAGAGCCCTATTGTTGGGGAGGGCACACGACAGTCGATGTGATCGAGTCGTGTTCTCACTCTTTCTTAATAAGAGGCCGTTAAGATTGACTGGGAGACTCTCCTGGCGTGCAGTGGCGCCGTGAGGATCGAGGGAAGACCCGCAGGGCTACGGTGAGTTACCTTGAGCATACCTATTGCTCACCCCAGAGTAAGGGTAGAGAATACTAGAGAGGTGGAAACCCCAACACATGTCACTAGCAGGTTACTACCATGTCACCAACAGGTTACTACCATGTCACCAGCAGGTTACTACCATGTCACCAGCAGGTTACTACTATGTCACCAGCAGGTTACTACCATGTCACCAGCAGGTTACTACTATGTCAATAGCAAGTTACTACCATGTCACCAGCAGGTTACTACCATGTCACCAGCAGGTTACTACCATGTCACTAGCAGGTTACTACTGTGTCACCAGCAGGTTACTACCATGTCACCAGCAGGTTACTACCGTGTCACCAGCAGGTTACTACTGTGTCACCATTAGGTTACTACCATGTCACCAGCAGGTTACTACCATGTCACCAGCAGGTTACTACTGTGTCACCAGTAGGTTACTACCATGTCACCAGCAGGTTACTACCATGTCGCCAGCAGGTTACTACTATGTCACCAGCAGGTTACTACCATGTCACCAGCAGGTTACTACCATGTCGCCAGCTGGTTACTACTATGTCACCAGCAGGTTACTACCATGTCACCAGCAGGCTACTACCATGTCACCAGCAGGTTACTACCATGTCACCAGCAGGTTACTACTATGTCACCAGCAGGTTACTACTGTGTCACCAGCAGGTTACTACCATGTCACCAGCAGGTTACTACTCTGTCAACAGCAGGTTACTACTGTGTCACCAGCAGGTTACTACTATGTCAACAGCAGGTTACTACTATGTCAACAGCAGGTTACTACTATGTCAAATGCAGGTTACTACTATGTCACCAGCAGGTTACTACCATGTCACCAGCAGGTTACTACTATGTCACCAGCAGGTTACTACTATGTCAACAGCAGGTTACTACTGTGTCACCAGCAGGTTACTACTGTGTCACCAGCAGGTTACTACTGTGTCACCAGCAGGTTTCTACTGTGTCACCAGCAGGTTACTACTGTGTCACCAGCAGGTTACTACTGTGTCACCAGCAGTTTACAACTATGTCACCAGCAGGTTACTACTGTGTCACCAGCAGGTTACTACTGTGTCACCAGCAGGTTACTACTGTGTCACCAGCAGGTTACTACTGTGTCAACAGCAGGTTACTACTGTGTCACCAGCAGGTTACTACTATGTCAACAGCAGGTTACTACCATGTCACCAGCAGGTTACTACTGTGTCAACAGCAGGTTACTACTATGTCACTAGCAGGTTACTACCATGTCACCAGCAGGTTACTACTATGTCATCAGCAGGTTACTACTATGTCAACAGCAGGTTACTACTGTGTCACCAGCAGGTTACTACTATGTCAACAGCAGGTTACTACTGTGTCACCAGCAGGTTACTACTATGTCAACAGCAGGTTACTACTGTGTCACCAGCAGGTTACTACCATGTCACCAGCAGGTTACTACCATGTCACTAGCAGGTTTCTACCATGTCACCAGCAGGTTACTACTATGTCACCAGCAGGTTACTACCATGTCACCAGCAGGTTACTACTATGTCACTAGCAGGTTACTACAATGTCACCAGCAGGTTACTACTATGTCACTAGCAGGTTACTACCATGTCACCAGCAGGTTACTACTGTGTCAACAGCAGGTTACTACTATGTCACTAGCAGGTTACTACCATGTCACCAGCAGGTTACTACTATGTCACCAGCAGGTTACTACTATGTCACCAGCAGGTTACTACTATGTCACCAGCAGGTTACTACTGTGTCACCAGCAGGTTACTACCATGTCACCAGCAGGTTACTACCATGTCACCAGCAGGTTACTACTGTGTCACCAGCAGGTTACTACTGTGTCACCAGCAGGTTACTACTATGTAACCAGCAGGTTACTACCTTGTCACCAGCAGGTTACTACTGTGTCACCAGCAGGTTACTACTGTGTCACCAGCAGGTTACTACTGTGTCACCAGCAGGTTACTACTGTGTCAACAGCAGGTTACTACTGTGTCACCAGCAGGTTACTACTATGTCAACAGCAGGTTACTACCATGTCACCAGCAGGTTACTACTGTGTCAACAGCTGGTTACTACTATGTCACTAGCAGGTTACTACCATGTCACCAGCAGGTTACTACTATGTCATCAGCAGGTTACTACTATGTCAACAGCAGGTTACTACTGTGTCACCAGCAGGTTACTACTATGTCAACAGCAGGTTACTACTGTGTCACCAGCAGGTTACTACTATGTCAACAGCAGGTTACTACTGTGTCACCAGCAGGTTACTACCATGTCACCAGCAGGTTACTACCATGTCACTAGCAGGTTACTACCATGTCACCAGCAGGTTACTACTATGTCACCAGCAGGTTACTACCATGTCACCAGCAGGTTACTACTATGTCACTAGCAGGTTACTACAATGTCACCAGCAGGTTACTACTATGTCACTAGCAGGTTACTACCATGTCACCAGCAGGTTACTACTGTGTCAACAGCAGGTTACTACTATGTCACTAGCAGGTTACTACCATGTCACCAGCAGGTTACTACTATGTCACCAGCAGGTTACTACTATGTCACCAGCAGGTTACTACTATGTCACCAGCAGGTTACTACTGTGTCACCAGCAGGTTACTACCATGTCACCAGCAGGTTACTACCATGTCACCAGCAGGTTACTACTGTGTCACCAGCAGGTTACTACTGTGTCACCAGCAGGTTACTACTTTGTCACCAGCAGGTTACTACTATGTCACCAGCAGGTTACTACTGTGTCACCAGCAGGTTACTACTGTGTCACCAGCAGGTTACTACTGTGTCACCAGCAGGTTACTACTGTGTCACCAGCAGGTTACTACTGTGTCACCAGCAGGTTACTACTGTGTCACCAGCAGGTTACTACTATGTCACCAGCAGGTTACTACTGTGTCACCAGCAGGTTACTACTGTGTTACCAGCAGGTTACTACTGTGTCACCAGCAGGTTACTACTGTGTCACCAGCAGGTTACTACTATGTCAACAGCAGGTTACTACTGTGTCACCAGCAGGTTACTACTGTGTCAACAGCAGGTTACTACTGTGTCACCAGCAGGTTACTACTGTGTCACCAGCAGGTTACTACTATGTCAACAGCAGTAGTAGGGTTGGCGCCACACAGACGATATTTTTTTTTCTGGGAGAAAATTCCCCTGTGCGCCCCAAGGGTTTCAGGTAAATTTAGAATATCCCCTGTGCGCCCCAAGGGTTTCAGGTCCAAAGGGAAAAAGGTACCTGTGCGCCCCAAGGGTTTCAGGTAAATTTAGAATATCCCCTGTGCGCCCCAAGGGTTTCAGGTAAATTTAGAAATATCGTCTGTGTGGAGCCAGGGTTTTCAGGTAAATTTTGTCAGTCGCAGATTTTAGAAGTAAGGATTTCTTATGAGAAAAATAATTTCCGAGACTTAGAAGTTTGTTAAAGCCTTATGGGAGAAATTCAAATAACGTGTGTAGCACTTTAGGGCTTCCAGGAGAACTCTACGGGCATATTTTACATGTTTTCAACTTACAAAATCGTCTATGTAAGCCTTAGTTATTCATATAAATTTAGAAAATCACCTGTGTAAGTCATTGTTTTCAGGGTTTCGTACATCACACCCCCCTCCCTCCCCCCCTTACCTCGCAATCTGTCGCCTCACCTGTGTTTACTTTACGCCCGGTCAGCCAGACCTCTTATCTTATGTTATCTTCTCATAATATCTGGACCGTCCCTCCTCTCTCTCTCTCTCTCCTTTCATTCAGTTCAACTATTTTCCAACATCGTATGTTTGCTCCTTTTCATTAAGCAAGTCAGTATGTTTGCTCCTTTTCATTAAGCAAGTCAGTTTTACACAAATAAATCATGTTAGTAAGCAAGTTCTAGCTCACGTTCCCCACCTTAGTCCCCTGTCGTATAAAGAATACTATCATTCCAAAATTTAAAAATAATCATATTTCAAATGTTGTTCAATACAGTAATTTAGTTACCAAGCTCCAGCTCTTGTCCTCCGCCTTAGCTCTCTCTCGTATCTTCGTTAGTATCAGTCCAATTTCCCTGAAATTTCTACCCTCTGTATTTCAGACATAGTTTAGTAAATGCAAACAATTATCAAACTCTAGCTCTTGTCCCCAGCTTAGTTCATTTGTACAAAATCATTAGTAACAGTCCAAATTCCCTGAGATTTTTAGCCTCTGTATTTCAGACACCATAAATAAGATCAAAACAGTTACCAAGCTCCAGCTCTTGTCCTCCGCCTTAGTTCTCTTTCATATCTTTGTAAATAAACCACCAATTTCCCTGAAATTTCTACCCTCTGTATTTCAGACACCGTAAATAAAATCAAGTCAGTTATCGAGCTCCAGCTCTCGTCCCCGCCTTAGTTCTCCTTCGTATCTTTGTAAATAACCCATCAATTTCCCTAAAATTAAAAGCAGACATACTTCAAAGTTAGTAAATAAAATCAAGTCAGTTATCGAGCTCCAGCTCTCGTCCCCCACCCTCTTCCACCCTCAAGTCTTTGTAAATAAACCATCAATTTCCCTGAAATTTTTTACCCTCTGTATTTCAGACATAGTAAATATGAAGTAAACAATTATAAAACTAGCTCTTGTCCTCTGTCCAAGCTCACTTTTGTAAAATCATTACTCTCAGTCCAAATCACCCAACTACATTTTCAGACATAGTAAATAAAAACCAGTTCAGTTATCAAGTTTCAACTCTTGTGCCCCAGCTTAGTTCATTTGTGCAAGTTCTTTATTTTCCAACTAAATCACCCTGAGATTTAAGATCACCTTATTTTCTAACGTAGTAAAATTAATCTGGACATTAACCAAGCTCCATTTCCTCAGCCTTAGATCATCAGACATAAATATATTCGATCAAGTCCCTCTCCAGCCTATCTGTTTATCTGAGTAATTACTTTACCCTTCTCATCCCCAACGTATCAATCCCCAACGTATCCAAACCTTCAATAATCGTACTGTATTTGCATATTTTCTCTATATTCAGCTGTGTTCTTCACATTTTGTCCATGTTTTCTATGTTCACTCCATGTTCTTCAAATGTTCACAGTCCCATTCAGTTCATATTTTCACAAGTATCTCCATTTTTTCTGTAATCTTTCTCTTAGTCTCATTACTTTCTCTACAAATTCTAGTCATATTTTCTATGTTTTCATGTTCATCTCATGTTCTCTTTACAACTTTTTACTCAATATTCATGCTAACTTCCATATTTTTTGTGTTCTTTGTCAATATTCATGTTCCTCTACAAGTTCATGTTCCTCACAAGATCACTTCGTTTTTCACCTTCACTTACATGTTTTCTACATTCTTTGTCATATTCTCCATGTTCTTCACAAATCCATTGTTCATTCTTTGTATTCCCTATTCTCCTTATCATGTTTTCATGTTCTCTGTAAGTTCATATTCCCAGCATGTTCACTGTATTCATCAACTTTTTCTTACATGTTTTCTGTGTTCACCGTATGTTCACTGTGTTCATTCCCTTACTTAACCTCAATTTTTTATGTTCTTTGTTTCTTCCATTCACTAACTAGTTCTTTGTCAAATATTAGCATCAGCAATACAGTTTCCTCAACAATTTTAGTCACCAAGTTTTTATTTGCAAAAACTAGGTCAAAGTAATTCTCGTAGTCAACTTAATAGTTCTACCAGCCATATTCTTAAACAAATCTACAATTTATTCAGTTCCAAATTTACAAAGACAAACCTTTCTTGTAACTTCTTAACTAAAAATCTTTCGCCAATCAACTAAAAACATAGTCACTTTCGTCATTTCTCAACTAAACTTATTATCCAGTCAACTAAAAATAGTCAGAAATAACCTCGTTCAACACTGTTCTTAACTAAAACACCCTTTCTCTTAGCTGAAAATTGTCAAAGGAAACTTCTTTCAGCACTTTCTTAACAGCCGCTATGTTTCATCAAGAAAAAATTGTCAAAGGAAACTTTCCAAAACTGTTCATAACTAGCTTTTATCCATCGTCAATCAACTAAAAATATTAACTTTCATCATTTCTTAACTAAACTTATTCCCCAGTCATCAGAAAATAACCGTGTTCTTCATGTTTCATTGTCATTTCTTATCTAAAAATTATCCGCCAATCATCAGAAAAAGTCATGTTCATCATGTTTTGGCTTTTGCTCAACTAAAAGTATTCATCGGTCAACTAAAAATAGTTACTTCATCGTGTTTCCTTGTCATTTCTTAACTGAAATATCACTTCTCTCATCTGAAAATAGTCATGTGTAGTCTCTTTCCAACACTGTTCTTAACTAAAACAGCCTTTCGCTTAGCTAAAAATTGTCAAAGGAATCTTTTCAGCACTGTTCATAACTAACTTTATCCATCGTCAAGTCAGAAAATATAGTCAAAGATATCTATCATCGTCGTTCTTAACTGGCATTATACTTTGTGGAGCACTAAAAAATAGTCACTGTCGTCATATTTTGTCTTTTTCCTCAACTAAAAGAGTCAAATGTAACTTTTTCAACACTTTCGTAACTAAAATTATATGTCGCTAAGTAAGAAAAATAGTCAAAGGTGCTCTCCGTTACACCAAAGTTACTCTTCGAGAAATCAAAGACACTCTTCAATACATTAAGGACTTACTCAAAGACACCAAAGTTACACTCTAAGACATCCTTCGAGACATCAAAGACATCCTTTAAGACTTCAAGGGCACTCTTCGAGATATCAAAAGACACTCTCAAACACTCAAATTTACTCGCATCCTCAAAGTTATTCTCAGAGACATCAAAAAGTTAATCTCAGTCATCAAAATGCTATTCTCTAAGTAGCCTTTCGTTCATCAGAGAAACTTTCTAAGACATCTTCGTTCATTAAAGTTAATCTCAGAGGCATAAACGTTATTCTTGGAGCTATCAAAATTAATCTCTAAAACAACAAAAGTTAATCTCTGTCATCAAAGTTAATCTGCAAGATATCTTCGAGACATCAAAGTTACTTTTCATTACATCAAAGATGCATTCAAATACTACCCATGTTCTCAGAAGTCATTCTCTAAGCCATCAATGTTCTTCTCTAATACATAAAGTTATTCTCTATGTCATCAAAAATTTATTCTCTGAGCTAACAAAATACTACTCATGTTCTCAAAGACATTCTCCAATTCATCAAAGTGGTTTCAAAGACATCAAAGTTAATCTCAGAGTTATCCAAAGACATTCTCAAAGTCATCTAAAGTTATTCTCTAAGACATCAAAGTTATTCTAAGAGTTATCAAAAGTTATTCTCAGTCATGATATGTTATTCTCTAAGTAACCTTCCATTCATCAAAGACATTCTCTAAGCCCTCAAAGTTATTCTCTAAGACAACAAAGTCATTCCCAGTCATCAAAAGTTATTCTTCGAAACATAAAATTTGCTCTGTAAGATATCTTCGTTCATCAAACTTATTCTCAGAGATATCTAAAGTTATTCTCAGAACAATCAAAAGTTATTCTAAGACAACAAAAGTTATTCTCAGAGCTACCCAAAGCTATTCTCAGAGTCACCTTCGTTCGTCAGAGAAACTTTCAAAACATCTTTGTTCATCAAACTCGTTTTCAAAGTCATCAAAAGTTAATCTAAGACATCTTCTTTCATCAAAGTTATTTTCAGAGACATCTAAAGTTATTCTCAGAGCTATCAAACTTGTTCTCAGAGTCATCAAATGTTATTCTCGAAGTCATCAAAGATATTTTCAGAGACATCTAAAGTTAATTTCTATGTTATAAAAGTTATTCTCAGAGACATCTAAAGTTAATCTTGGTCATCAAAGTTGTTCTCTAAACATCAATGTTGTTCTCCAAGACATCAAAGATATTCTCAAAATCATAAAAGTTATTCTCAGAGCTATCAAAGTTAATCTCAGAGTTATCCAAAGATATTCTCATGTCCACAAAAGTTATTCCAAGAGACGTCAAAGTTGTTTCAAAGACATCAAAGTTAATCTCAGAGTTATCCAAAGACATTCTCAGAGACATCTAAAGTTAATCTCAGACATCTTCGTTCATAAAAGTTATTCTCTAAGACACCTTCATTCATCAAAGAAACTCTCCTTCTTCCATCATGTTATTCTTTAAGACATCTTCAGTCATAAAATTTTCTCTCCAAAATGTAACTAGTTCAGCTTTTCATACCAAACCTGCATTTCTGTTAAAACATATTTTCTTAGTTGCTTTACCCTAAAACTGTTCTCTGAACTACACTGTTCAAACCTACGTAACCTATCCTCTCCACCCAATGTTACTTAGTTAACGTAACGTTCCTAAACCTAGCTTTACCTATCCTAACATACCTTACCTATCTTACCTAACTTTACCTATCCTAACATAACTTACCTTACCTTCCCTAACTTAAGCTAACTTTACCTATCCTAACTTAACTTGCCTAACTTATTCTGCTTAACATAACTTACCTTACCTTCTCTATCTTACCTAACTTTACCTATCCTAACTTAACTTACCTAACTTATTCTGCTTAACATAACTTACCTTACCTTCCCTATCTTACCTAACTTTACCTATCCTAACTTAACTTACCTAACTTATTCTGCTTAACATAACTTACCTTCATAACTTTACCTATCCTATCCTAACCTAACTTGTCTTACCTAACTTAATCTTACTTTCCCAAACTGATGTATCCTAACTTATCTAGTCCAACCAGACATGATCTAACTTAAGTATTCCTTCTTGTCTTTGTGTTTCGTCAATCATTGTCTCATATTCATTTACTCATTTCAAGGGTTAATTTCTCAAATGGTCACTTATGCATTTCAAGTGCTATTTGTTAGAGATTGGATATTTAAGCATTTCAAAGAATTATAATTTCTCAAATGGACGTTTTTGCATTTCAAGTGCTATTTGCTAGAGATTGAATATTTAAGCATTTCAAAGAATTTTTGTTATATATGGGCATTTACTCATTTCAAGGGATAATTTCTCAAATGGACGTTTTTGCATTTCAAGTGTTATTTGTTTAAGATTGGGTATTTAACCATTTCAAAGGATTTTGTTATATATGGGAACTTACTCGTTTCAAGGGCTAATTTCTCAAATGGTCATTTTTGCAGATCAAGGGTTATTTGTTAAAGTTCATCAAGTTGCCCATAAGTTGTATTAGTAGGTTCTATCTTATGTTCTTATTCCCCAACCCCTTAACCTAACCTCTTGTAATCTTAGTGTATTTAGTAGGTTCTATCTTATGTTCTTATTCCCCAACCCTTTAACCTATCCTTTCAGATGTAGTTTGTTGAATATATTATCCTTTTCCTAACCTTTCAGATGTAGTTTGTTGAATATATTATCTTTTTCCTAACCTTTCAGATGTAGTTTTGTTTCTCCTTTTGTATATTTTTACCCAAACCATCTTTCCTTCTTTACTTTGATTCTCCTACTCCTTCTAACCCTCCTTTTCTATCTCTCTCCCATATTCTCTCTCTTCCTCCCCTCTCTCTCCCTCATTTGCTCAAATGCTCTCTTGTTTCTCAAATTCAAGTCTTATTGCTCCCATTCTCACACCCTCATTCTCATTCACTTAGTTTTTCTTTTTCTCAATTCAAGTCTTATTGCTCCCATTCTCACACCCTCATTCTCATTCACTTAGTTTTTCTTTTTCTCAATTCAAGTCTTAGTGCTCCCATGCCCACACTCTCTCTCATTCTCTCTTCTTTGGTCCCATTTTCTTCCGCCCCCTCTCTCTCTTACTCCTTGCTCTTCTTTCATGCTCTCAATCCCTTGAGCTCTTGTTTCTCAATTTCAAGTCTTAGTAGATCTGATTCTTTACTATTGTAATTTTATTATTACTATGATAAAGAATGAACTTATATGTGAAAACAAAGTAAAGAAGGAAAGATGGTTTGGGTAAAAATATACAAAAGGAGAAACAAAACTACATCTGAAAGGTTAGGAAAAAGATAATATATTCAACAAACTACATCTGAAAGGTTAGGAAAAGGATAATATATTCAACAAACTACATCTGAAAGGATAGGTTAAAGGGTTGGGGAATAAGAACATAAGATAGAACCTACTAAATACACTAAGATTACAAGAGGTTAGGTTAAGGGGTTGGGGAATAAGAACATAAGATAGAACCTACTAATACAACTTATGGGCAACTTGATGAACTTTAACAAATAACCCTTGATCTGCAAAAATGACCATTTGAGAAATTAGCCCTTGAAACGAGTAAGTTCCCATATATAACAAAATCCTTTGAAATGGTTAAATACCCAATCTTAAACAAATAACACTTGAAATGCAAAAACGTCCATTTGAGAAATTATCCCTTGAAATGAGTAAATGCCCATATATAACAAAAATTCTTTGAAATGCTTAAATATTCAATCTCTAGCAAATAGCACTTGAAATGCAAAAACGTCCATTTGAGAAATTATAATTCTTTGAAATGCTTAAATATCCAATCTCTAACAAATAGCACTTGAAATGCATAAGTGACCATTTGAGAAATTAACCCTTGAAATGAGTAAATGAATATGAGACAATGATTGACGAAACACAAAGACAAGAAGGAATACTTAAGTTAGATCATGTCTGGTTGGACTAGATAAGTTAGGATACATCAGTTTGGGAAAGTAAGATTAAGTTAGGTAAGACAAGTTAGGTTAGGATAGGATAGGTAAAGTTATGAAGGTAAGTTATGTTAAGCAGAATAAGTTAGGTAAGTTAAGTTAGGATAGGTAAAGTTAGGTAAGATAGGGAAGGTAAGGTAAGTTATGTTAAGCAGAATAAGTTAGGTAAGTTAAGTTAGGATAGGTAAAGTTAGGTAAGATAGAGAAGGTAAGGTAAGTTATGTTAAGCAGAATAAGTTAGGCAAGTTAAGTTAGGATAGGTAAAGTTAGCTTAAGTTAGGGAAGGTAAGGTAAGTTATGTTAGGATAGGTAAAGTTAGGTAAGATAGGTAAGGTATGTTAGGATAGGTAAAGCTAGGTTTAGGAACGTTACGTTAACTAAGTAACATTGGGTGGAGAGGATAGGTTACGTAGGTTTGAACAGTGTAGTTCAGAGAACAGTTTTAGGGTAAAGCAACTAAGAAAATATGTTTTAACAGAAATGCAGGTTTGGTATGAAAAGCTGAACTAGTTACATTTTGGAGAGAAAATTTTATGACTGAAGATGTCTTAAAGAATAACATGATGGAAGAAGGAGAGTTTCTTTGATGAATGAAGGTGTCTTAGAGAATAACTTTTATGAACGAAGATGTCTGAGATTAACTTTAGATGTCTCTGAGAATGTCTTTGGATAACTCTGAGATTAACTTTGATGTCTTTGAAACAACTTTGACGTCTCTTGGAATAACTTTTGTGGACATGAGAATATCTTTGGATAACTCTGAGATTAACTTTGATAGCTCTGAGAATAACTTTTATGATTTTGAGAATATCTTTGATGTCTTGGAGAACAACATTGATGTTTAGAGAACAACTTTGATGACCAAGATTAACTTTAGATGTCTCTGAGAATAACTTTTATAACATAGAAATTAACTTTAGATGTCTCTGAAAATATCTTTGATGACTTCGAGAATAACATTTGATGACTCTGAGAACAAGTTTGATAGCTCTGAGAATAACTTTAGATGTCTCTGAAAATAACTTTGATGAAAGAAGATGTCTTAGATTAACTTTTGATGACTTTGAAAACGAGTTTGATGAACAAAGATGTTTTGAAAGTTTCTCTGACGAACGAAGGTGACTCTGAGAATAGCTTTGGGTAGCTCTGAGAATAACTTTTGTTGTCTTAGAATAACTTTTGATTGTTCTGAGAATAACTTTAGATATCTCTGAGAATAAGTTTGATGAACGAAGATATCTTACAGAGCAAATTTTATGTTTCGAAGAATAACTTTTGATGACTGGGAATGACTTTGTTGTCTTAGAGAATAACTTTGAGGGCTTAGAGAATGTCTTTGATGAATGGAAGGTTACTTAGAGAATAACATATCATGACTGAGAATAACTTTTGATAACTCTTAGAATAACTTTGATGTCTTAGAGAATAACTTTAGATGACTTTGAGAATGTCTTTGGATAACTCTGAGATTAACTTTGATGTCTTTGAAACCACTTTGATGAATTGGAGAATGTCTTTGAGAACATGAGTAGTATTTTGTTAGCTCAGAGAATAAATTTTTGATGACATAGAGAATAACTTTATGTATTAGAGAAGAACATTGATGGCTTAGAGAATGACTTCTGAGAACATGGGTAGTATTTGAATGCATCTTTGATGTAATGAAAAGTAACTTTGATGTCTCGAAGATATCTTGCAGATTAACTTTGATGACAGAGATTAACTTTTGTTGTTTTAGAGATTAATTTTGATAGCTCCAAGAATAACGTTTATGCCTCTGAGATTAACTTTAATGAACGAAGATGTCTTAGAAAGTTTCTCTGATGAACGAAAGGCTACTTAGAGAATAGCATTTTGATGACTGAGATTAACTTTTTGATGTCTCTGAGAATAACTTTGAGGATGCGAGTAAATTTGAGTGTTTGAGAGTGTCTTTTGATATCTCGAAGAGTGCCCTTGAAGTCTTAAAGGATGTCTTTGATGTCTCGAAGGATGTCTTAGAGTGTAACTTTGGTGTCTTTGAGTAAGTCCTTAATGTATTGAAGAGTGTCTTTGATTTCTCGAAGAGTAACTTTGGTGTAACGGAGAGCACCTTTGACTATTTTTCTTACTTAGCGACATATAATTTTAGTTACGAAAGTGTTGAAAAAGTTACATTTGACTCTTTTAGTTGAGGAAAAAGACAAAATATGACGACAGTGACTATTTTTTAGTGCTCCACAAAGTATAATGCCAGTTAAGAACGACGATGATAGATATCTTTGACTATATTTTCTGACTTGACGATGGATAAAGTTAGTTATGAACAGTGCTGAAAAGATTCCTTTGACAATTTTTAGCTAAGCGAAAGGCTGTTTTAGTTAAGAACAGTGTTGGAAAGAGACTACACATGACTATTTTCAGATGAGAGAAGTGATATTTCAGTTAAGAAATGACAAGGAAACACGATGAAGTAACTATTTTTAGTTGACCGATGAATACTTTTAGTTGAGCAAAAGCCAAAACATGATGAACATGACTTTTTCTGATGATTGGCGGATAATTTTTAGATAAGAAATGACAATGAAACATGAAGAACACGGTTATTTTCTGATGACTGGGGAATAAGTTTAGTTAAGAAATGATGAAAGTTAATATTTTTAGTTGATTGACGATGGATAAAAGCTAGTTATGAACAGTTTTGGAAAGTTTCCTTTGACAATTTTTTCTTGATGAAACATAGCGGCTGTTAAGAAAGTGCTGAAAGAAGTTTCCTTTGACAATTTTCAGCTAAGAGAAAGGGTGTTTTAGTTAAGAACAGTGTTGAACGAGGTTATTTCTGACTATTTTTAGTTGACTGGATAATAAGTTTAGTTGAGAAATGACGAAAGTGACTATGTTTTTAGTTGATTGGCGAAAGATTTTTAGTTAAGAAGTTACAAGAAAGGTTTGTCTTTGTAAATTTGGAACTGAATAAATTGTAGATTTGTTTAAGAATATGGCTGGTAGAACTATTAAGTTGACTACGAGAATTACTTTGACCTAGTTTTTGCAAATAAAAACTTGGTGACTAAAATTGTTGAGGAAACTGTATTGCTGATGCTAATATTTGACAAAGAACTAGTTAGTGAATGGAAGAAACAAAGAACATAAAAAATTGAGGTTAAGTAAGGGAATGAACACAGTGAACATACGGTGAACACAGAAAACATGTAAGAAAAAGTTGATGAATACAGTGAACATGCTGGGAATATGAACTTACAGAGAACATGAAAACATGATAAGGAGAATAGGGAATACAAAGAATGAACAATGGATTTGTGAAGAACATGGAGAATATGACAAAGAATGTAGAAAACATGTAAGTGAAGGTGAAAAACGAAGTGATCTTGTGAGGAACATGAACTTGTAGAGGAACATGAATATTGACAAAGAACACAAAAAATATGGAAGTTAGCATGAATATTGAGTAAAAAGTTGTAAAGAGAACATGAGATGAACATGAAAACATAGAAAATATGACTAGAATTTGTAGAGAAAGTAATGAGACTAAGAGAAAGATTACAGAAAAAATGGAGATACTTGTGAAAATATGAACTGAATGGGACTGTGAACATTTGAAGAACATGGAGTGAACATAGAAAACATGGACAAAATGTGAAGAACACAGCTGAATATAGAGAAAATATGCAAATACAGTACGATTATTGAAGGTTTGGATACGTTGGGGATTGATACGTTGGGGATGAGAAGGGTAAAGTAATTACTCAGATAAACAGATAGGCTGGAGAGGGACTTGATCGAATATATTTATGTCTGATGATCTAAGGCTGAGGAAATGGAGCTTGGTTAATGTCCAGATTAATTTTACTACGTTAGAAAATAAGGTGATCTTAAATCTCAGGGTGATTTAGTTGGAAAATAAAGAACTTGCACAAATGAACTAAGCTGGGGCACAAGAGTTGAAACTTGATAACTGAACTGGTTTTTATTTACTATGTCTGAAAATGTAGTTGGGTGATTTGGACTGAGAGTAATGATTTTACAAAAGTGAGCTTGGACAGAGGACAAGAGCTAGTTTTATAATTGTTTACTTCATATTTACTATGTCTGAAATACAGAGGGTAAAAAATTTCAGGGAAATTGATGGTTTATTTACAAAGACTTGAGGGTGGAAGAGGGTGGGGGACGAGAGCTGGAGCTCGATAACTGACTTGATTTTATTTACTAACTTTGAAGTATGTCTGCTTTTAATTTTAGGGAAATTGATGGGTTATTTACAAAGATACGAAGGAGAACTAAGGCGGGGACGAGAGCTGGAGCTCGATAACTGACTTGATTTTATTTACGGTGTCTGAAATACAGAGGGTAGAAATTTCAGGGAAATTGGTGGTTTATTTACAAAGATATGAAAGAGAACTAAGGCGGAGGACAAGAGCTGGAGCTTGGTAACTGTTTTGATCTTATTTATGGTGTCTGAAATACAGAGGCTAAAAATCTCAGGGAATTTGGACTGTTACTAATGATTTTGTACAAATGAACTAAGCTGGGGACAAGAGCTAGAGTTTGATAATTGTTTGCATTTACTAAACTATGTCTGAAATACAGAGGGTAGAAATTTCAGGGAAATTGGACTGATACTAACGAAGATACGAGAGAGAGCTAAGGCGGAGGACAAGAGCTGGAGCTTGGTAACTAAATTACTGTATTGAACAACATTTGAAATATGATTATTTTTAAATTTTGGAATGATAGTATTCTTTATACGACAGGGGACTAAGGTGGGGAACGTGAGCTAGAACTTGCTTACTAACATGATTTATTTGTGTAAAACTGACTTGCTTAATGAAAAGGAGCAAACATACTGACTTGCTTAATGAAAAGGAGCAAACATACGATGTTGGAAAATAGTTGAACTGAATGAAAGGAGAGAGAGAGAGAGAGGAGGGACGGTCCAGATATTATGAGAAGATAACATAAGATAAGAGGTCTGGCTGACCGGGCGTAAAGTAAACACAGGTGAGGCGACAGATTGCGAGGTAAGGGGGGGAGGGAGGGGGGTGTGATGTACGAAACCCTGAAAACAATGACTTACACAGGTGATTTTCTAAATTTATATGAATAACTAAGGCTTACATAGACGATTTTGTAAGTTGAAAACATGTAAAATATGCCCGTAGAGTTCTCCTGGAAGCCCTAAAGTGCTACACACGTTATTTGAATTTCTCCCATAAGGCTTTAACAAACTTCTAAGTCTCGGAAATTATTTTTCTCATAAGAAATCCTTACTTCTAAAATCTGCGACTGACAAAATTTACCTGAAAACCCTGGCTCCACACAGACGATATTTCTAAATTTACCTGAAACCCTTGGGGCGCACAGGGGATATTCTAAATTTACCTGAAAACCCTGGCGCCACACAGACGATATTTTCCCTGAAAAAAAAATATCGTCTGTGTGGCGCCAACCCTACTACTAGTAACGGCTTGTAAGTCTGGAGTATTCTTATCCTATAGTATATTTGAAGTGAAAGAACTATCAGTTTTATACCAGCCTGTCTAAAACATATTTTATAGATGTGATACTTGAACACAGCTGAATAAAACTAGCTTTTTCGTTATGAAAATTATTTAATTATATCTAATTACTTCATATACGCATTACTCATGAATACAATAAATATATGTATCTTCAAAGGCGGGACGTTGGTGGTGCTCAGCTGTTACTGAGGGGCGCCGTAGCTCGTGGAGGGGGCGGAGGCAGAAGCCCTCACACTAGCACCCTCGGCTCTGGCGGCGGCGGCGTCCTCTTCAGCAGCGAAGGCGATCTGTTCCAGCACGAACTGAGGGATTGGGTGGGGGAACTCAGGAGCCACTGGCAGCAGGTCAGACTGGGGCTGGTAGCCGTTCTCGTCGGCGACGAACTTCACAACGACGGGAGTGCCGTCAGGAGCAGTGTAGCTGAGAAGAGAATATCAATAATTTAACACTTATTACTTGCTGTATAGATGAAATATTGAGAGCACTTCACTAATTACAACATGTGCCACAAAAGTAACTCACGAGTATTGTCCGGCCGTCACTACAGCGCCATCTGGGCCGTCGGGAGAGCCGGACTGGGACAAGACAATTCCGTTGCCAGTCTCCACGTCAACACTGTATCTTCCATTGTCCTCTTGGACACGATCGTCTCTCAGGATGGCCACCACCTCAACACTGTCAACGGAGACAGACCTGCTGGAGGCGGCGGGGGCGCCATAGGTGTCTGGGAGGCTGTACTGTGGGGCGGCGACAGCCATGGCGGCCACGGCAGCAAAGATTACCTGATATAATAATGAAGTTAATTTACACAAAGAAATCACTCTAATGTAATATATTTATCAATGAAAAATTTAATTGGAGCAATGAGGTAACTCGGACCAGCGATCTGGGTACTCCCAGCGTCATACCTCACCCCTGCACCACGATATGGTACAGGTTATACAACCTGGGGTTCTACTGAATCCACAGGAAGTCTGGAGGCTTGTACTGAAGCCACTCCAAGTTTTATATATAGCCCCCCATGCACTCTGGTATAGGCAAAGTAGTTCATCAACCGTACACTCTAGTTGATGAACTGTATAATGATGAACTATTTTACCGGCACTATGATTGGGGTGACATGTAAAACTTGTACTGAAGTCTGGAGGCGTCAGTAGAAGCCTCCAGACTTACTGTGGATGCAGTGAAATCCTTGGTTGTGTATAACAAATTCCATGTTGTAGTTCAGGGGTAACGTGCGCGGTTGAGAGTATCCTAATCACTGATTTGAATCATCGCAGTTGGTATTCTCATTGAAGTTAATATTTAACTTCAAATTCTCTTAATTGTAACAGTACAAGATACTTTTTGATGTATAATATACCTACTTGATATATTTAATATAACTCACTCAATAACGATTATTAATTAGCAAAATTTAGCTTGTTTGATAACAAAGTTAAAATAATTTTGCAATAATATTGAACGGTAAGCAAGGCAATTATCTGATAATTTATAGAACAATGTTAAGCACTATGAAAGATTACCTGATATAATAATTCGCATAGTTAATGAATATAAACAAACACAAAATGCAAGATTTTTCTATTTATAATATTTTTCGAGTCGAAGATAACTTCCCATCTTCCCATCTTCTTGAGGTTATCTTGAGATGATTTCGGGGCTTTTAGTGTCCCAGCGGCCCGGTCCTCGACCAGGCCTCCACCCCCAGGAAGTAGCCCGTGACAGCTGACTAACACCCAGGTACCTATTTTACTGCTAGGTAACAGGAGCATTGGGTGAAAGAAACTCTGCTCATTGTTTCTCGCCGGCGCCTGGAATCGAACCCAGGACCACAGGATCACAAGTCCAGCGTGCTGTCCGCTCGGCCGACCGGCTCCCATTGAGACACATTACGAACATTTTACTAAATTTAATGTAATTCCGTTTACTTTTAATGGACAATAGAAAATGTGACCATGGAGTGATAGAACACAGAACTCCCAGAACCTCATCCAGGTAAAATCCAGGAACACCTGTGAATGGAAGTTGGGATCACTTACGAACTTCATGGTGATGGTAGTGGCAGCCAAGTGATGCCGTGGTCATTGTAACGGGAGTTTATATAGTGGTGGACCGCCAGGCGTTCCTTGGTCCTGACCTCGGGAATGAAATGCCCTTGGTACACTCACCGAGGATCAAGTCATTCTCGCCCGAAAGCTTTCGTGTAACTGAACCTCGCCCTCATGTAAATGTATCTCGCCCTCATGTAATTGTATCTCTACATACTCGTCTTCATGAGTTGAGTGCACTCAGTCCCTCAATCATCCTCTCGCTATTTACACCCTATAATGATTTTCTTGGTTACTGACGATTATTGTTTTTTATTTTAATATTTCGTTAATAGTAATAACAACAACAATATAAATGACAATAATTACAATTATGATAAACTATAATAATATTTATTTTCATTACCTTTTTGATTAATAATAAAAAACACTTGCAAAACGATTTTCCCCCGTCTTAAAGGGCCTGATCAATGTCCAGAGTGCAGAAAGCATTTCTTAAGCTTGTATCATCCTGGACAGTCACTGGCGGTGTTAAGGCCTTTGCTTGGGTCCGTAAGTTTATGACAGACTATCGCCTTGTACTCTTCACTGTTTATTTATATCAAAACATTAAAGAAAACGATATTTATTATTTATCTAGAAAGCCTAGAAGTTCAGTGTATAGATTACAAGACGGGTATCAACCATAGCCCTGGAGACCTAACCATGTGTCTGACAGTCGACAGAAATTTTCCAAAACGATGCGAGCTAATTCCCTTGAAGTGAGTGTAATCTGATCCTAACGGCCTCGAGCTCTCTGTGATTAAACAATAAGTCTCGATCTGTGAATGATTAGAACGCAACTACCTAGAGCTGCATTTGGTCTGAGTATAACTACCTAGAGCTGCATTTGGTCTGAGTATAACTACCTAGAGCTGTGTTTGGTCTGAGTATAACTACCTAGAGCTGTGTTTGGTCTGAGTATAACTACCTCGAGCTGTGTTTGGTCTGAACGTAACTACCTAGAGCTGTGTTTGGTCTGAGTATAACTACCTAGAGCTGTATTTGATCTGAGCGTAACTACCTAGAGCTGTGTTTGGTCTGAGTATAACTACCTAGAGCTGTATTTGATCTGAGCGTAACTACCTAGAGCTGTGTTTGGTCTGAGTATAACTACCTAGAGCTGTATTTGATCTGAGCGTAACTACCTAGAGCTGTGTTTGGTCTGAGTATAACTACCTAGAGCTGTATTTGATCTGAGCGTAACTACCTAGAGCTGTGTTTGGTCTGAACGTAACTACCTAAAGCTGTGTTGATCTGAACGTAACTACCTTGATATGCATGTGATCAGACTCTAACCTCGTCGAGCTGTGTGATCAGAACCTAATCCCTCGAGATTTGTGTGATCATACTCTAACTACCTGGAGCTGTGTGGGATGAGCATCTAACTACATCGAATTAAGAGGAACTACATCTGTGTATTTAAATAAATGAGCCTCAGTTTGTCAACAACAAATTTTTCAACATTGTCGTGTAAATATAAATAACCAAGTTATTATCTTCTAAGAGGTACCACTGTAACTTATGAATCACTCTACGAGGTACTAATGAATTCTTCTAAAATGTACCAATGACTCCCTCTACGAGGTACCAATGAATCCTTCTAAGAGGTACCAACGAATCCCTCTACGAGGTAAAAACTATAGATTTATGAAATAGCATGACCTTTGGAAGGTGTCAAACCTTTAAATATCAAATACGATGGTCGGCCGACAGGAAAATTCTCTTGACTGCATTCTCAACATGGTTACCTAGAACGCACTTGCAAGTACACCGTAGCAATATAATCAACC
The DNA here is from genome assembly GCF_040958095.1 of Procambarus clarkii. Lineage (NCBI taxonomy): Eukaryota > Metazoa > Arthropoda > Malacostraca > Decapoda > Cambaridae > Procambarus > Procambarus clarkii. The sequence continues at coordinate 32,461,272 of NC_091174.1, forward strand.
AACAACCAGCAATTCTCGGAGATCACCTGAAAATAATCTTCACCCAAAGTTTATTTTTCCATCCACCAAATTTCAGAATAATTTACAATTCAAAAAACAGGTAGCCAACGGATTTGTTTTTGTATTAAACCTACTGAACCTAACTAAACTATACTAACATAATCTAACTTAACCTAACCCAATAATCCAATCAAATCCGACATTAATTACCAGAGCAACTGGTAACAAAATTAGCTATCAGAGCGACAGGGACTGAAATTTGCTCCTAGAGCATCTGGAATTGGTTTTGTCGTTGTTGTTTTAGATTCAGTTACTCGGAACAAAACTTCCAAGCAGCACCTACTATGGTGAGTCCGTAGTGGACTTTGAGGCTGTTATCATCTTCCAGAGCACCGGGGCTTACTTTATCCTCGAAAGCAGCAGATGCTTATATTAAGTTCCAGAGCAATGGGGGCTGACATTAGCTCAGCCATAGAGGATTATGTTGGTTTAGTGAATGGCAAACCTCTGCCATATTTTAAATATCATGCAGTATGCCTCTTACTTCCACACATTAACTTGATATTTTGAGGAATACATTTACCTAACCTAACCTAACTGTAAAATGAATGTACATGTGCTCGGCAAGGTCAGCGTTGACTACCCGATGCTGCTGAGGCTTTGCTGGTTGAAGATCTTTGGCTTTGTGGACTGCTGGTGGACGTGTAGTCGTCCATTATATTCTTCTCCCATCAGTAAATCATACTCACACCACAATAACATTCCAGATTGCACAAGGCAACTTTAGATAGTTTTAGGAAGTTCTCAGTTACTAATTAACATTGTAAATTTAGATTTTTGTAAATTTAGTAGTAGCCATGTAATGGACCGCAAGGCCTGTAGGCAGTGATATGAAGAGGAGAGTGATTGTTCCCTCCATGGACAAGTAACATTTAAGGTAATTTGTGGTAGACAAGAAGAGGTGCAACATTATGTTATTAGATGCTTCGTGGAAGCGCAGATAAGTGGTGCCTCACAGTGACGTTCAGTGCCCTCTAGTGTGTGGACGCAACGAACAACCAAACTGAATGAGACTCAGCAAATTCGTGATAAACGGGAGTTGCCACATGCTGATATTTAAATGATCACTGTTACCCTAATCTTACCTTACAGTGGTGGATTTTGGATCATGGATACCAAGAGGAGTATTGCAACACAGTAACACCTAGAACGTAAATGCCAGTATCAACTAAATGAACTTGGTGAACATTAAGAGCCTGGAATAGGCAACCTGCGAACAAGAAATGAGATTCGGTTGACATTTTTTTAATTTATATTTACATGCAGAACATGCTCATCAGTACAGGAAAATAAACACGAGAAGACTAATACAAACGTACATAACCATATGCCGGAAGAAGACACAAAGACAGAAACACGTATCACATAACATGAGAATACGACATGGACAGAAACCCAAAAGTGAAGAAAGACACCCCAACAGGCCAAACGAGCCCACAGCAAACACCTCTACACTTATTTGTCCAGAAACTGTTTTCTCGGAAACCGGAGACAGTACGCCTCCCAGCGCAGCCACTGCTCAGGATACTCATCACGACAAAACCGCTGATAAGGAGGCACCATAATTTCCGGAACCTCGGACACAAAGGCACATACTCGAGGGATCCAAATAATATCAGGCAGAACGGGAAGCAATGCCACCCGTTCCCACAAGACGGGCAGCCGGTCATCAGTCGAAACAGTAGTAAAAACATCAGTCAGATCATCAACAGGCCGCAGACCAGCACTAGGCACGGCACCCGTCAAAGGGGCAACCGCACCCCTGGAACGGGACGGCAGTACGGAGGCCGGCATGACAGCCTGCGGGAACTCAACGGGCAGCACCACGGCAGTCGACGTGTCAGGGGGCAACACCAAAGGGGCTCCCACTGGAACAACATGCACAGGGCCGGGTACGGGCACAGTGTTACGAACCCAAGTCCACCGTCGGAACACGGAGCAGTGACGTCAACGCCATCTGTCAATCCGCTCCCGAAACCCCCTCCAAACGGACGACGCCATCTAGTTGTGCCGAGGATATACCAGCTAGACAGGCTAGATTCTTGTCCTAATCGGCTCGTGAGGTAGCTGGTGCTGACCTCTGGTGAGGTGACGCTTAGAAAAGCAGTGCCATCTATTGAGTGACAGGGTGTACATCTATGTCAGCCAGTAAGTGATGTTTCCTAGTGGTCCCATATAGTGTCCCAGTACTGATGACGTGTCTGCTTTCAGAGTCAACCTAAGACTGCTGTGATTTACGAGCAGTCAGTCTACCCAAGGCAGCCAAGGTCTCTTCACCAGTCTGCTTTGTAGAAGCTGTGAGCCACCCCTGGACGAACTCTGCTGAGTGTGCAATTATCTGCCTGAGGAGAGGCAGTGATGGGATTCGCCATACCCGGGGCTGGCTGGTTGGAGAGACAACCCACTGGGGTGTCAACCGAGGAGAGTGGCCAGCGGGTTACATGAGGCTCCTGCCTAGGGCTCGCAACCCAAGTATTCGTCGTGAAGTGGCCTAACAGCGAGGCTGATTGGTACCTGCCAGCTACAGGCTGGACTGTTGTTGTGGGCCTTCACGACGGGGCACCCAGTGGGATTGTGATTTGGCTGGCCTGTGGCCAGGGTAGGTTCATCGTGGGTTCTGGGTTATGGAAGAGGAAACCAGGCAAGACTACAGAGACCAGGCAAGAGAAGGCAGAGGGTCAGGCGCAGGAGATGGAGAAGCACAAGACGGTGGAGACAGAGAGGGAGCACCCTGGAGACCCATAGCAGCACCAGGAACGCCATCCGGAACAGTACCCCCCAACCGAGGGCGACACAACCCCCTGGAGTAGAAACCCCACCAACAGCAGCCACACCGTCCGACACCACATGCGACACAGCAGTTACAAGGTCGTCCACAGTCACACCCACCGAGGCCTCCACAACTAGCGGCGGGAAATCTTCCTCATGAAAAAGGTTCAACGGAGCGACGACATTCGAGGAGCACCCAGCAGCCATGTGGTCCAACAAACCACAGTGGAAACAGGTGCGTGGCTGACGTGCGTAGTACACACGGACGTAATACCCCATGAGCCGCACAGAGGACGGTATGTCCGACCGCAGCTGCATCCCCAGAGTGCGAATATTGGCCCGAACACTCTTAAGTTTCCCAAAGGAAAGCATATGCAATCTGACACTCACGACAGTGCCATACCTCCCGAAATTCCTCTGCAGCAGCTCCTCCGGGAACTCGAGGGGCGCACCATGTACACTAATGAAGGTAAGGGCACCACTTCGGTTGGAGACAACAACCGAACCAGCAGCGTCCGGCAGCGGAAACGACCGCCCCTCGTAACGGCACAAAAACGCCCGGTAATCCTCTTCTGCAGCAAACTTCATGATAGCACGATGGGAAGACACCAACTCCACCTCATAGATCGCAGCCACATAAACTCGTAGCATGTCACACAACACCAGCTCCACTGCCGGATAATCAGCCTTGCCGGTAAACTCCAGGCCCACTCAGGCCACGTCAGCGCACCACCTGCGGTGCGCCCACTACCCTGGGCAATCAACAACTGGACAGACGGGCGATGAACAATCATTCGCCACGCCACCCAGAACGCAACTCCCATCATTCGGTTGACATGGTAACAAGGATTCAATAGGTATGCTGGACCTTTAAAACTGGGAGTACGTAAAGCTTTCTTTGACGTGTATAACAAGGACTTTGAGGTTAAGCAGTTGACTTGTGTACATTGCTAATCATTAATGTGAGCTTTATGATGATCATGTTCATTCATAAGTAAAGTATCAGTATAACAGGAGTCGGTGGAATTTTATGAGTAGCTCGGACAAGTTCCTGGATTTGAAGACTTTAATTCAGTGGTTCCCAAAGGATGCGCCGTGCCACATTTGCACAGTGAGAGGGAATTAGCAGGGAAAAGCGCTAAGCCGTTAGGACTACATAGCACTTGGAAGGGATAAGGAAAGGATTTGGGATGGGACGGGGGGAGCGGAATGGTGCCCAATCACTTGGACGGCCGTAGATTGAACGAAGACCTGCATGGGGCGGCGCGAGAGAGGAAAGTAAGTGTGGTGGGAAGATTCAGGGATAGTCAGACACATAATGTTGCTAACAGGGATTTTCAGCAGTGACAGATATTAAAGACCAGAGAACGGAAAGGCGTCTTTGAAGGGATGAGAGTTGATTTTAGAGCTAATTAACGACCCAATATAAAAAAGATTACCCCGACATTGACACCTCTCATTGAGTTTGTATACCTAAGGTTACATATGCAAGAGGCTCGTCTTGCAATGTAACAATTATATAATATATATAATGTAATTATAGCTTAATCACCTTGTGTGGCTGAGTGCTTAATAACTCAGTATGGATTTATGTAACAGCTCTTTTGGTTTGGCATTGTAGGATTGACGAAAATAGTATGTGCTTGTTACAAATTTGGTTAGCCATTTAAAAGCACTTAAATCACAGTCCGTAAGTGAGTGTTCAACAACCCATAATATGTAATAGAGCACATCTCTAACCTCATCTGTGTTGCACAGATGCCAATGCATGAAAGCCATTCAGTCCCTTTCTGTGGTCGAGTGTTCAGTAACTCTCCCAACTGTACGTTGTTTAGCACATCTCTGTCCATGGAGGAAGGAGGAAATGTATATTTTGCAGGCTAGCATTTTATGAATGAATGGACATGTCTATCGTAGAAAAAAAATCTTTAAACACCTTGGGGTTGTATTTTTAATTGCATATTTATTTTTGATCGATTATTAATTTTTTTTTGCTTCAGAAAAAGATCTCTGACTGTTTATTTGTCCTGGGGAAATTATGATGCCTTTGGGTATTTTAGGATTTTGTCTTTGGTTGACTCAGCCAACCGTTCCGTGTTTGACTCAAACACGGAACCAGACGTCTTGTTTCTGGAAGGATTGTGAGTCCAGCGCATCAGATTGCTATAGATTTGTGCATCAGACTGCACAAGATCTGAGACTCAGATTGCTCTTGATTTATGCATCAGATTGAATAGGATGGCGTTACAGTTGTGCATCCGATTGCACTTGATCGGTGCATCAAATTGTTTTAGTTTGTGCATCAGATTGTTCTTGATCTGGGCCTCAGACTGTTCTAGAACTTGATGTGGCAAAAAAGCCTGAATCGCCGTTCGATATGTAGCGTGTCAACAGGGGATTGGTACACGGAATGCAATTAAAATATATCAAACAGGTTCAGCAAAGGAGCGATTTTTTCTTCCACTTACTGACTGTCTCTCAACAGATGAACTACGTTCTTGAGAGCAGTCGACAAAAATAAGATAATATCTGCAATGCGAAGTTAGGCTTGGGAGTTTCTACTTCATAATGGCCTAATGGAGAAACAGCTTATTATGCAATAAAATCTAACATACAGAAGCCTCGCTGTTCTTTTGAACGTTTAGATCCAAGGTCTTCCTTGCATAAAAATCCGATTAAATTTGCTCTCTATCTCAGGTCAAGTGGCGGTTATATATCACTGTATAATCAACACTAATTTAAAATAGTTATAATACTGACAATGGGGAATACATGTCCTGGGGAGAGTAGGTGTCCAGGGTGACCAAGTGTCCTGGAGAGAGCAGGTGGGGAAAGTAGGTGTCCAGGGTGTCCGGAGAGAGAACAAGTGTCCATTATTTACCTCGTCATCTCTAAACACCTCGCTCGGATGCTTAAGTGGATAATCAATGACACGTGTGATGAATCATGTTCAACCAGACCTCGCCATGTATTTGATTAGCCTGGTAGACTCATGTTACTTGCAGCGATGGATGCATTGCTCGCGATAACACCAGAGCGTCCCATCAATCACACGACATCAATTTCTTATAAACTCACACGAAACACAGCTGTGGCAGCCACTAGAGAGGTAGCCGTGGGGACAAACACGACTCACCTTACCTGCCCACGACAACTTTCGTAATATTTAGAACATATGAACAATAAGAGGGAACTTGTGACGATACCAAATACACACTGATCCATCCGGCTCCACCCACTCTCCCCCAGCACACGTATCAAGAGCCTCATGGCCGGAGCAGACTCACCGTGACTCTCACCCACTGCCTCATTCTCTCTCTCTGGGTGTCACACCTCCAACACAGAACATAAACTTGTCTCTCTGTCAACTTAAATATGCGGGTTTAGTACACATTTTGTAGACATATTTTCAGCGTTAAACTGTCCGCGTGAAGACGAGTGTAAGATGTTTTAGATATTATTATACATATACATACACATTGCATTATATATATATATATATATATATATATATATATATATATATATATATATATATATATATATATATATATATATATATATATATATATATATGCGAACAAGCCTGAATGGTCCCCAGGACAATATGCAACTGAAAACTCACACCCCAGAAGTGACTCGAACCCATACTCCCAGATGCCACGCAACTGGTATGTACAAGACGCCTTAATCCACTTGACCATCACGACCGGACAAAATGAGGTGATAGCCGAGGCTATTTGAACCACCCCACCGCCGGCACTCGGATAGTAATCTTGGGCATAGCATTTTACCAAATCACCTCATTCTTTGGGGCACACGTGAGGAACACAAATGCGAACAAGCCTGAATGGTCCCCAGGACAATATGCAACTGAAAACTCACACCCCAGAAGTGACTCGAACCCATACTCCCAGATGCCACGCAACTGGTATGTACAAGACGCCTTAATCCACTTGACCATCACGACCGGACAAAATGAGGTGATAGCCGAGGCTATTTGAACCACCCCACCGCCGGCACTCGGATAGTAATCTTGGGCATAGCATTTTACCAAATCATTTTGGTAAAATGCTATGCCCAAGATTACTATCCGAGTGCCGGCGGTGGGGTGGTTCAAATAGCCTCGGCTATCACCTCATTTTGTCCGGTCGTGATGGTCAAGTGGATTAAGGCGTCATGTACATACCAGTTGCGTGGCATCTGGGAGTATGGGTTCGAGTCACTTCTGGGGTGTGAGTTTTCAGTTGCATATTGTCCTGGGGACCATTCAGGCTTGTTCGCATTTGTGTTCCTCACGTGTGCCCCAAAGAATGAGGTGATTTGGTAAAATGCTATGCCCAAGATTACTATCCGAGTGCCGGCGGTGGGGTGGTTCAAATAGCCTCGGCTATCACCTCATTTTGTCCGGTCGTGATGGTCAAGTGGATTAAGGCGTCTTGTACATACCAGTTGCGTGGCATCTGGGAGTATGGGTTCGAGTCACTTCTGGGGTGTGAGTTTTCAGTTATATATATATATATATATATATATATATATATATATATATATATATATATATATATATATATATATATATATATATATATATATATATATATATAATATACATAAACACTACATGCTGTATTGACCTCTTTCTCAATTAACCTTATTAATCCTACCAATCCCAGGGTAAAGTATATTTGTATCTACTCCGTGCGTATTTTAAATATATTAATATTGGATTTTTATTTAGCTAACATTATCAAGTAGAAAAGATAGAAATTGTTTCGTGCAGACCGAATTTATTCAAGTACGTGGAAAACAATCAATGTTCATAAATATAATAAATACATTAGGTGATCAGTGGGATGGTCTAGCAAGGTGAAGCGTCAACTACTGAGGTCTGGAGTATGTGCGGGAGGGTTCCGAGGCCGCGGCGCGGGCGGCGGCAGCGTCTTCCTCAGCAGCGAAGGCGATCTGGTCCAGCACGAACTGTGGGATTGGGTGGGGGAACTCAGGAGCCACTGGCAGCAGGTCAGACTCGGGCTGGAAACCATTTGCATTTGCTACAAATTTGAGCTTCACTGGGGTACCCTCAGGAGATGTGTATCTGGGAAAATAATTATATCCTTTAATCCCAACAGAGTTCCTGTGGTGAGTAATCGTCAGCAAACGCTTTAGAAAAAAAAACATAACTATTATCATATGTACTTCATCGATGGGAAGCTGAGTCGGGATGAGCAGGAAAATGACTTAAGTTTTCATATGTATCCCAAATTTATACATAAATAATTTACATAAAAATTACATAAAAATTTATGTACGGATAAGATGGCAAATTTATTGGACAGTGAACGATTTAAAACAGTTTTGTATATGATCAAGGTGTGATTCTCTGGATAGTTTGGCTAACAAATTTGAAATAAAAGGTATTACTACCAACATTAATGAAGAATACACTCCACAATTCCGTAGCTTACATTAAGAGCATGCACACTTACGAGAATTCTCCAGCGGCGCTAATGGCTCCGCTCTCTCCTTCGGGGGATCCGGACTGTGAAATAACGATTCCATTGCCAGTCTCCACTTCCACGTTGTACCTTCCATCGTCCTCATGAACACGCTCGTCCTTCAGAATGGGCACCACCTCCTTGCTTTCGTCCCTGCCAGGGGCACTGTAGGTCTGGGGAAGTTTGTCGGGAGCAGCGATAGCCATAACGGCCACTGCGGCGAGGATTATCTGGTGAAGATGAATAACGTCAGTACATATGTAGGACAGAAACGCTTGGGCAGCATTTAATTTCACCTGATGCAACTGTTCACCTAGAAGAAATATGTACCAAGGCGTTAGGTAGTTGTTGTGTGTTGTATACTTGAAAGGGGTCAGAAAATTGGCTAAGTGGGGACCACGACAACAAGAAACCATAAGAATAGAAATAATGGCAGGGCTAATGAGCCGTGCGAAGCAGCTCTTATTTATATTCAACTAATCTGACATGAATTAAGATTTAAAACATGAATTCAGTAGCGTGTAGCAACACTATAACCTTTCTCCCTCACAGTGAACCGAGCCAGGTAGTGTGAGGACCGAGGACAGGCACGCTCAGCCTCCCCAACAGCGGCTCTCGGGAGGGCCATTACTCATACCTCACAACGGTAAACAAGACCAAATCCGCTGGAATATGATCTCATAAATTAAACTATTGTACAGTGCTATTAACCATGGGAACAAAACCAGAGGACTATTGTCTGTGATATATTCTGTGACGAGGCTGGCAGCATTCATCCCTTCTGCAGTATTACTGGACAATTAATAAACAATTCACACATTAGGTGAAAATCATTGAACTTTGTAAAGCCCGTGAATAAATCTCTGCAATATGGGAACATTTGGGAATAATCCATATTCTAATATTAGGTAGAATATCAAATGCAGTTTAAAGTGAGAGTAGACAACCAGTTGGAGAATGAGGTGCAAGATGTTAGCGATCTGCAGCGACTGTTGACAACTGAGAGTTAACTGCAGTGCATACTGACAGTGCACGTGGACAGTCTTGCTAGCCATGCTAGGACGAACAGTTGCATTACAAAGTGAGTGTAAACATTAATTCGTTCAACATCGAGGTGAACGATCAACATCATGATATAAACCACACTTCATGAAGGCAATGGCCAGCCTGCAAGAGTATTGCAGCAATGAGTGGCCAACCGCAATACAACAGCCATGAGTGATTAGCCACACGACAGCGCCCAATACTGGCCAACCACACAACACCAGCCAAAAATAACCAATCACACAACAACATCCATAATTGTCCAGTCACACTTCAACGTCCAAGAGTACGCAACCACATTTAATAGTGAACAGTGGCCAACAACACGACAGTGTTCAGGAGTGTCAAACCACAGTTGAGTCTTCCATAACTTTCAGCACTTCCAGAGAAAAAAAAACTCACAAGCTTCATGATGGTTGGCGTTGGGGCCGACGACTGGTGCCAGAGACTGAGGCAGCAGATCTTTTATAGGGAGGAGCCTGGAGCGGTGCCTAGTCACACCTCACACGGGAGAGGAATGCCCTTGGCAGATACGTCAAGCCCTTCACCCCTGCCCTACATCCTCACTTGTCCACCTGACCGTCCACTAAATTACCTCGACACGTCCTTGTGGTCGCAGGGACACTTGATCCATCCAACCTCACAAGGCTTATCTCCTGAGTTGGCTGAATTATTTCTATTAACAATGTACACACTTGGCAAACTAATCTTCCGGCGCGCCGTATAAACTCTGACACACAAGGGGTATGAATGCGTTCTTCAATTTGTTATTGGATTAATCGAATTAACGAGAATAGGAACTTTCACCAGAACCAGTAACTCGAGGTGTGACATTTATTAACGAGATATATCTCCAAGCACAGCGTCCCCAGTAGCCTTATGGGACAACCTGTGTTTGGCCAACACTACTAACTAAATATTTTTAAATATCTATTTGGTAAGCAAGAGGGAACAAAAAGTAGAAATTTTGTTGAGGATTTAAAGTTGACTAATACACGTCAGCTATATCTGCGATGTTTGGAATAGGAATATTTTTTTCGTAAGCAAAGACGTACTGGAAGACCGAGAAATTTGGATGCATCATAAAATACATTAAAAAGATATGGCAACAACAGCTGTTGGCAGGAGCAGAAGCAACAACAAGCAACAGTTGCAAGAAGCAACTACAGCAGCCACAACAATAACAGATAACAACAAGAACAATGTCATATCTATTCGCTCCTTTTTATTTTTACTTTTACGATAATCATCATTATTATTATTATTATTATTATTATTATTATTATTATTATTGGTGTTGTTATCATTATTATTATAATTAATATAGCAATTATTATAATTACATAAATATTATTATCATTATTTTTATTAGATTCTTGATTACTGGTGCTTCTGTAGACCCGGTGACGGTCCGTCGGAAATACCAGCGCCTGGAATTCAATTAAGATTTTTCTCTGCAAGTCGGTCATGAAATGAGTCGTATTTTCTGTGTGTGTGTGTGTTTGTGTGTGTGTGTGTGTGTGTGTGTGTGTGTGTGTGTGTGTGTGTTTGTGTGTGTGTAAGCACTCACACTCCCTTACGAAGCTTCGGCCACTGTGGCATACACACAGGTCACCTACACCGAGATCCCAATCACAGAGCACAGCGATAAATCTCTATCGGCAGACTTAAGAGCACTTGACGAAGTCGCAAGCTGGGTCAGGGAGGCGACCAGGACCCCACCTCCTGGTCACCAGGACCCCCACCTCCTAGTCACCAGGACCCCACCTCCTAGTCACCAGGACCCCCACCTCCTAGTCACCAGGACCCCCACCTCCTAGTCACCAGGACCCCACCTCCTGGTCACCAGGACCCCCACCTCCTAGTCACCAGGACCCCCACCTCCTAGTCACCAGGACCCCACCTCCTGGTCACCAGGACCCCACCTCCTGGTCACCAAGACCCCACCTCCTGGTCACCAGGACCCCCACCTCCTAGTCACCAGGACCCCCACCTCCTGGTCACCAGGACCCCACCTCCTGGTCACCAGGACCCCCACCTCCTGGTCACCAGGACCCCACCTCCTAGTCACCAGGACCCCCACCTCCTAGTCACCAGGACCCCCACCTCCTAGTCACCAGGACCCCCACCTCCTAGTCACCAGGACCCCGCTTTCTGGATACCAGGACTCACCTCCTGGACACCAGGACCCCACCTCCCACAAGTAACATCAAGTCCCCTCCCTCCCCCCCCCCCACTCCCCTACCTGTATCGAAATGCTGTTTGATTGATATAATTATATAATATATTCATTCCTCCATAATGAGTATATCGAGAAATCTATGTATAGGTACATCCCAAGCCTCTGGGCCTATTGAGAAAATAATTCGTACCATACTAAGTAAGGTGTAGAAGAGCTTGCGTGTCCGGATTGAAGACTGATATAAATCTCGATAAGCGTACAATGGTCTCTCCTGGTGGAGTCCAACGTCTGTTTGGGTCCGACTTGGGTTCATTCGCTGCTACCTGAACCAACTCTCGTTAGGTTCAATCTATGCTAAATCAGCTCGTTCTCCTTGAGTTTATCGCTACAGCCCATCATTAACACAAAGGACCGTCTGGTTAAAAACGTAAAATCCAATATTGATTTATTAATGTCAATACTTGGCTTATAGCGTACTCGTTCATGTTCGAAGCAAGGATTCGAAACGTGCTTCGTTCACTTTCAGCCTTTTTTGTAAACACTCTTAAAACAAGTTAACTAGACATCTTGCCTAATCCTACCTAGACATAATTATACATAAACCCACAATATATATTTATATTAAATTATATTTAAGAAAAGCCTGTTAATTATTATACAATGTTAAAGATTTATGCTATTACTTGGTTGTTCGCTGTACAACTCAGATACTGACTTATTCAAATCGACAGTAAGTCAGTATTTGACTTATTATTAAGGCTGGACAACGGAGTGCATTACTGCTACCTGTGCTCGTCCAAAAGTGGAACTCTATGCACTTGCTGAAAACAAAAATACAAATGAAATATTTGTCTGACTTTTTGCAGGATCTGTTTACCCAAAATATAAACTCTGAACATATTCAGTTGAAAGCAGTGTTAGAGGAGTGTTCGGTTGTCCTATCTCAGCTCCTATCCTGTTCTAGTATCCCTACTTTGCAATACGTAGTCATACTGGCTTAGCTTTTTTCATATTTTTTTTTTATCTCTTTGATAGAAAAACAAATTCCTGTTCTGTATTTAGAATGTCATTTAAATGAATTAAAGAATTTTAATCAGAACCTGTTAACAGCTGTGAAGTAAAGAGATACACTGCATATATTTCAGTAACTCTGAAATAGTTAACACAAGTGTTCTCAAAACTGCCAGGAAGTTCAGTTTTGAGTGCCTTTCCTTTTGCTCTCTCTACTGTTCCTTAATTCAAGATATGAAAATATATGTTGGCAGCTATTGCCAAGGGAAGTTAAAACACCGCTAGAGGGTGCAACAACCATGCCAGGATTCATCAAGCATTTCCGTAACCACATATGAAACCTATACATCTTTGAACAACCGTGGCAGGTTTGTTGATATATATATTAAACAGTTTTGAGCACCGAAGCACTACGAGAGCGTGTATAAGAACAATAACCTTGAGTTGTGAAGTTTCGAAGGTTGTAAACGTTTTGATAAGTGCAAACAAAGCAGCTATGATTACTAAAAAGATGTACAAGTTTCGTAAGTGGTTGTGTAAATGTTTGATGAATCCGGGCTTATGGCTTCAATGTTGTTGCTTTGAGTGTTTGCAGAAGAGTGCTGACGGTTCAGGTGTTCACTGGTACAGATGCTAACGGTACAGGTGCTTGCGGTATAAATGCTGCCGGTACAGATGTTGACGGTACAGGTACTGACGGAACAAGTGTTGGTGGTGCAGGTATAGAGCAAATCCCATTCCAGAGTGTGAAGGTTTGGCATCTTTATAAAAATATTGGACTTGTCTCAATTCAATTTCTTGATCATCTTTTATTCCTTTTAAAAATATAAATTTAGTTTTATTAACTATCAGGCCAATCTTGAGGCATTGTACAGGTAATCTCAAGACTCGTAGAGCGCCTGGAGAATATTGGGTTTGTAAACAAGCGCCAGTATGGTTTTATTGAATGGTTGTCCTGCCTGGCACACGTCGTAGTGTGTTATGATACCAATGAAATGGTTCGAGCTGGTGGGAGTAGAATGGGTTGACT